>NC_057800.1:545845831-546195945 GCF_018294505.1 Triticum aestivum
TAGCATGCGGGAGCCTAAGAGGCAATGAATGAGAAACCGGACGCAGCGAACCAGGTTGTACCCACAGTTTGTAGCCCATAATGCATCAAATGGTTTCAGCCCATAACCAACTATACCCAAACTGGTTCCTCTCAAACCGAAACCAAGCCAAACTTAAGAAAGCCTCGACCCAATAAGACTAAAACCAATCAAGCCCATAATAAAAACCAACCCATTTAAACCAGTTTTTCTAAAACCAATCCCAGGTTTAAATATAAGTGAAGCATGGAAGTTCATTAATTTCTATAAAGTAAAACCACCACCGTGCTCTAAAAAGATATAAGTGAAGCGCTAGAGCAAAATTGCCTAGCTCAAAAGATATAAGTGAAGCACATAGAGTATTCTAATAAATCACGATTCATGCGTGTCCCTCTCAAAAGATGTATACAAGAAGGATGATTGTGGCAAACTAAAAGGCAAAGACTCAAATCATACAAGACGCTCCAAGCAAAACACATATCATGTGGTGAATAAAAATTTAGCCTCAAGTAAAGTTATCGATAGACGAAGACGAAAGAGGGGATGCCTTCCGGGGAATCCCCAAGCTTAGGCTCTTGGTTGTCCTTGAATATTACCTTGGGGTGCCTTGGGCATCCCCAAGCTTAGGCTCTTGCCACTCCTTATTCCATAGTCCATCAAATCCTTACCCAAAACTTGAAAACTTCACAATAGAAAACTCAACAGAAAATCTCATAAGCTTTGTAAGTATAACAAAATAAATCACCACTTTTGGTACTATTGTGAACTCATTCTTTATTTATATTGGTGTAATATCTACTGTATTCCAACTTTCCATGGTTCATACCTGATATGTCCATTCTGCATCATGCTTTTATATTGATATTTAATGCACTACGGGCTGTTATTACACATTATATCACAATACTTATGCCTATTCTCTCTTATTTTATAAGGTTTACATGAAGAGGGAGAATGCCGGTAGCTGGAATTCTGGACTGGAAAAGGAGAAAATATTAGAGACCTATTCTACACAACTCCAAAAGTCCAGAAACTTCACGAAGCATGTTTTTGGAATATATAGAAAATATTGGGCGAAGAAAGTACCAGAGGGGGCCACCAGCTAGCCATAAGGGTGGAGGGCGCGCCCCCTGACCTTGTGTGCCCCTTGGCAGGCCTCCGGTGCCCATCATTGGCTATATGGTGTGTTTTGACCTAGAAAAAAATCAGAAGGAAGCTTTCGGGATGAAGCGCCGCCGTCTCGAGGCGGAACCTGGGCAGAACCAATCTAGGGCTCGGGCGGAGCTGCTCTGCCGGGGAAATATCCCTTCGGGAGGGGGAAATCATCGCCATCATCATCACCAACGATCTTCTCATCGAGAGGGGGTCAATCTCCAACAACATCTTCACCAGCACCATCTCCTTTCAAACCCTAGTTCATCTCTTGTATTCGATCTCGGTCCCAAAACCTCAGATTGGTACCTGCGGGGTGCTAGTAGTGTTGATTACTCCTTGTAGTTGATGCTAGTTGGTCTATTCGCTGGAATATTACATTTTCAAGTCCTTAATGATAATTAATACTCCTATGATCTTGATTATGAGTATGCTTTGTGAGTAGTTACGTTTGTTCCCGAGGACATAGGAGAAGTCTTGTTATAAGTAATCATGTGAATTTGGTATTCGTTCGATATTTTGATGGGATGTACGTTGTCTCTCCTCTAGTGGTGTTATGTGAACGTAGACTACATGACACTTCACCATTATTTGGGCCTAGGGGAAGGCATTGGGAAGTAATAACTAGATGATGGGTTGCTACAGTGACAGAAGCTTAAACCCTAGTTTATGCGTTGCTTCATAAGGGGCTGATTTGGATCCATATGTTTCATGCTATGGTTAGGTTTACCTTAATACCTCTTTCGTAGTTGCGGATGCTTGCGAGAGGGGTTAATCATAAGTGGGAGGCATGTCCAAGGAAGGGCAGCACCCAAGCACCGGTCCACCCACATATCAAATTATCAAAGTAACGAACGTGAATCATATGAACATGATGAAAACTAGCTTGACAAGAATTCCCATGTGTCCTCGGGAGCGCTTTGCTTTATATAAGAGTTCGTCCAGGCTTGTCCTTTGCTACAAAAAGGATTGGGCCACCTTTCTGCACCTTGTTTACTTTTATTACTTGTTACCGATTACAATTTATCTTATCACAAAACTATCTGTTACCGATAATCTCAGTGCTTGCAGAGAATACCTTGCTGAAAACCGCTTGTCATTTCCTTCCGCTCCTCATTGGGTTCGACACTCTTACTTATCGAAAGGACTACGATAGATCCCCTATACTTGTGGGTCATCAAGACTCTTTTCTGGCGCCGTTGCCGCGGAGTGAAGCGTCTTTGGTAAGTGGAATTTAGTAAGGAAACATTTATATAGTGTGCTGAAATTTACTGTCACTTGTTACTAAAAAATAATCCTTTGAGGGGTTTGTTCGGGGTATCTTCACCTCGATCGGAACCACAATTAGCTAGGCCTCAACCTACTGCACCTACTGAAAATATTTATTATGAGATTCCTTCGGGTATGATAAAGAAACTGCTAGCTAATCCTTATGCAGGAGATGGAACATTACATCCCCATATGCACCTAATTTATGTGGACGAAGTTTGTGGATTATTTAAGCTTGTAGGTATGCCCTAGGATGTTGTCAAGAAGAAGGTCTCCCCTTTATCTTTGAAGGTAAAGGCATTGACATGGTATAGGCTATTGGATGATATTGGATCATGGAACTACAACCGGTTAAAATTGGAATTTCATCAGAAGTTTTATCCTATGCATCTAGTTCATTGTGATTAGAATTATATATATAATTTTGGCCTCGTGAAGGATAAAGTATCGCTGAAGCTTGGGGAAGGCTTAATTCAATGTTATATTCATGCCCCAATCATGAGCTCTCAAGAGAAATTATTATTCAAAAATTTTATGCTCGGCTTTCTCATAATGACCGATCCATGCTCGATACTACTTGTACTGGCTCCTATCTGAAGAAAGATATTGAATTCAAATTGGATTTATTGGAAATAATTAAACGCAACTCTGAAGATTGGGAACTCAACAAAGGTAAGGAGTCAGGTATAAACTTTAAGCTCAATTGTGTTAAATCTTTTATGGATACCAATGCTTTTCGTGATTTTAGCACTAAATATGGACTTGACTCTGAGATAGTAGCTTCCTTTTGTGAATCTTTTGCTACTCATGTTGATCTCCCTAAGGAGAAGTGGTTTAAATATCATCCTCCCATTGAAGTTAAAGTAGTAGAACCTATTAAGTTGAAGAAGAAACTATTACTTATAATGTTGATCCTATTGTTCCGACTGCTTATATTGAGAAACCCCCTTTCCCTGTTAGAATAAAGGATCCTGCTAAAGCTTCAATTATGGTTAACAAAAGTAATATTAGAGCACCCAAACCCTCTGAACAAATTAAAGTTGAACCTAGTATTGCTATGGTTAAAGATCTCTTGGTTGATAATATTGATGGGCATATTATTTATTTCTGCGATGAAACTGCTAGAATTGCCAAACCCGATACTAAAGATAAACATAGACCTGTTGTTGGCATGCCTTTTGTTTCTGTTAAAATTGGAGATCATTGTTATCATGGCTTATGTGATGTGGGTGCTAGTGTGAGTGCAATTCTGTATACCTTATATAAAGAAATTATGAATGATATTGCAGCTGCTGAGATAGAAGATATTGATGTTAATATTAAGCTGGCTAATAGAGAAACTATGTCACCAATTGGGATTGTTAGAGATGTTGAAGTCTTGTGTGGGAAGATAAAATATCCTACTAATTTTCTTGTTCTTGGATCCCCACAAGATAATTTTTGTCCCATTATATTTGGTAGACCTTTCTTGAATACTGTTAATGCTAAGATAGACTGCGAGAAAGACATTGTTATTGTTGGTTTAGGGGATATCTCTCATGATTTTAATTTCTCTAAATTTCATAGACAACCCCATGATAAAGAATTTCCTAGTAAGGATGAAATTATTGGTCTTGCTTCTATTGTCGTTCCTCCTGCTGATCCTTTAGAACAATATTTGCTAGACCATGAAAATGATATGTTTTTGAATGAAAGAAGGGAAATAGATGAAGTATTCTTTAGGACCTATTTTGAAACACAATTTTCCTGTTGAAATCCTTGGAGATCCTCTTCCACCTAAGGGTGATCCCATGTTTGAGCTTAAACAATTACCTGATACTCCGAAACATGCTTATCTTGATCAAAAGAAGATATATCCTGTTATTATTAGTGCTAACCTACCTTTCAGAGCATGAAGAAAAGAGATTATTGAAAACTCTAAAGAAACACCATGCCGCTATTGGATATACTCTTGATGATCTTAAGGGCATTAGTCCTACTCTATGTCAGCACAAAATTAAATTGGAGAAAGATGATAAACCAGTTGTTGATCATCAACAACGGTTAAATCCTAGGATGAAAGAAGTGGTAAGAAATGAAATACTAAAGCTTCTAGAGGCAGGTATAATTTATCCTATTGCCGACAGTCATTGGGTAAGCCCTGTTCATTGTGTCCCTAAGAAGGGAGGTATTACTATGAAGTAAATGTACCCTAGATGCAATAATAAAGTTGTTATTTATATTTCCTTATATCATGATAAATGTTTATTATTCATGCTAGAATTGTATTAGCCAGAAACTTGATACATATGTGTTGATACATAGACAAAACATAGTGTCCCTAGTAAGCCTCTACTAGACTAGCTCGTTAATCAAAGATGGTTAAGTTTCCTAACCATAGACATGCATTGTCATTTGATTAACGGGAACACATCATTAGGAGAATGATGTGATGGACAGGACCCACCCGTTAGCTTAGCATAATGATTGTTAAATTTTATTGCTATTGCTTTTTTCATGACTTATACATATTCCTTTGACTATGAGATTATGCAACTCCCAAATACCGGAGGAATATCTTGTGTGCTATCAAACATCACAACATAATTGGGTGATTATAAAGATGCTCTACAGGTGTCTCTGAAGGTGTTTGTTGGGTTGGTATAGATTAAGATTAGGATTTGTCACTCCGAGTATTGGAGAGGTTTCTCTGGGCCCTCTCGGTAATGCACATCACTATAAGCCTTGCAAGCAATGTGCCTAATGAGTTAGTTGCGGGATGATGCATTACAGAACGAGTAAAGAGAATTGCCGGTAATGAGATTGAACTAGGTATGAGGATACCGACGATTGAATCTCGGGCAAGTAACATACCGATGACAAAGGGAATAATGTATGTTGTTATTGCAGTTTGACCAATAAAAGATCTTCGTAGAATATGTAGTAACCAATATGAGCATCCAGGTTCTGCTTTTGGTTATTTACCGGAGATGTGTCTCGGTCATGTCTACATAGTTCTCAAACCCGTAGGGTCCGCACGCTTAACGTTCGATGACGATTTGTATTATGAGTTATGTGTTTTTGGTGACCGAAGTTTGTTCGGAGTCCTGGATGAGATCACAGACATGACGAGGAGTCCCAAAATGGTCGAGAGGTAAAGATTGATATATTGGAAGGTAGTATCCGGACACCGGAAGGGTTCCGGAGTGTATCTGGTACATGCCGGAGTACCGGAGGGGTTACCGGAATCCCCAGGTGGAAGATATGGGCCTTATGGGCCATAGGAGGGAGGCTAACCAGACCACAAGGGGCTAGTACGCCCCCCTCAAGGGAGGAGGCCGAATTGGTTTAGGGAAGGGGGCGCCACCCCCTTTCCTTCTCCTACTCCCTCTCCTTCCTTTTCCCTCCGGTGAAGAAAGGAAAGGGGGGGGGGGGCGAATCCTACTAGGACTAGGAGTCCTAGTAGGACTCCCCCTCATGGCGCGCCCCTCTTGGCCGGCCACCCCCCCTCCCCTCTTTACATACGAGGATGGGAGGAACCCCAAAGGCACATCAATTGTTCTCTTAGCCGTGTGCGGTGCCCCCTCCACAGTTTACTCCTCCAGTCATGGCGTTGTAGTGCTTCGGTGTAGTCCTGCGAGGATCACATCACCATCACCGTCACCATGCCGTCGTGCTGACAGAACTCTCCCTCGACCCTCTGCTGGATCAAGAGTTCGAGGGACGTCATTGAGCTGAACTTGTGCTGAACACGGAGGTGTCGTACGTTTGCTACCTCTTGAGCATGCGTTGGTTTTCCCTTGAAGAGGAAAGGGTGATGCAACAAAGTAGCGTAAGTATTTCCCTCAGTTTTGAGAACAAAGGTATCAATCCAGTAGGAGACAATGCACAAGTCACCTAGTACCTCCAACAATCAAGAACCTTGCAACCAACGCGATAAAGAGGTTGTCAATCCCTTCACGGTCACTCGCAAAAGTGAGATCTAATAAAGATAGTAAGCTAAATATTTTTGGTATTTTTGTTGTATAGATTGGAAAGTAAAGATTGCAAAATAGTAAACGAGATGCAGTGTAAATAAAAGAGATGCAATATAATAAGAAAGAGACCCGGGGGCCATAGGTTTCACTAGTGGCTTCTCTCAAGATAGCATGTATTACGGTGGATGAACAAATTACTGCCGAGCAATTGATAGAAAAGTGCATAGTTATGAGAATATCTAAGTCAATAATCATGAATATAGGCATCACGTCCGTGTCAAGTAGATCGAAACGATTCTACATCTACTACTATTACTCCACACATCGACCGCTATCCATCATGCATCTAGAGTATTAAGTTCTTAACAACAGAGTAACGCTTTAAGTAACATGACATGATGTAGAGGGATAAACTCAAACAATATGATATAAACCCCATCTTTTTATCCTCGATGACAACAATACAATACGTGCCTTGCTGCCCCTACTGTCACTGGGAAAGGACACCACAAGATTGAACCCAAAGCTAAGCACATCTCCCATTGCAAGAAAGATCAATCTAGTAGGCCAAACTAAACCGATAATTCGAAGAGACTTGCAAAGATATCAAATCATTCATATAAGAATTCAGAGAAGAACCAAATAATACTCATAGATAATCTTGTTCATAAACCCACAATTCATCGGATCTCGGCAAACACACCGCAAAAGAGTATTACATCGAATAGATCTCCAAGAACATCGAGGAGAACTTTGTATTGAGAATCAAAGAGAGATAAGAAGCCATCTAGCTAATAACTATGGACCCGAAGGTGTATGGTAAACTACTCACGCTTCATCGGAGAGGCTATGGTGTTGATGTAGAAGACCTCCATGATCGATTTCCCGTCCGGCAGATCGCTGAAAAAGGCCCCAAGATGGGATCTCACGGGTACAGAAGGTTGTGGCGGTGGAAAAGTGGTTTCATGGCTCTCTATGATCGATCTAGGGTATAAGAGTATATATAGGCGAAAGAAGTATGTCGGTGGAGCTACGAGGGGCCCACGAGGGTGGGGGGTGCGCCTACCCCCCCTGGGCGCTCCCTCCTGCCTCGTGGCCGTCTCGTGGAGTTCCAGACTTCTACTCCAAGTCTTCTGGATTGCTTTCGGTCCAAGAAAGATCATCCCGAAGGTTTCATTCCATTTGGACTCCGTTTGGTGTTCCTTTTCTGTGAGACTCTAAAACAGGCAAAAAAACAGAAACTGGCACTGGACCTCCAGTTAATAGGTTAGTCCCAAAAATAATATAAAAGAGCATATTAAAGCCCATTAAACACCCAAAATAGATAATATAATAGCATGGAACAATAAAAATTATAGATATGTTGGAGACGTATCAAGCATCCCCAAGCTTAATTCCTGCTCGTCCTCGAGTAGGTAACTGATAAAAACAGAATTTTGATGTGGAATGCTACCTGACATAATGTAATTTTCTTTATGGTGGCATGAATGTTCAGATCCGAAAGATTCCAAACAAAAGTTTAATATTGACATAAAAATAATAATACTTCAGGCATACTAATAAAGCAATCATGTATTCTCAAAATAACATGGCCAAAGAAAGCTATCCCTACAATAACATATAGTCTGGCTATGCTCTCTCTTCATCACACAAAATATTTAAATCATGCACAACCCCGATGACAAGCCAAGCAATTGTTTCATACTTTTTATGTTCTCAAACTTTTTCAATCTTCATGCATTATGACCCACAAGTATAAGGGATCTATCATAGCCCTTTTGATAAGTAAGAGTGTCGAACCCAACGAGGAGCAGAAGGAAATGATAAGCAGTTTTCAGTAAGGTATTCTTTGGAAGCACTGAGATTATCGGTAACAGATAGTTTTGTGATAAGGTAATTTGTAACGGGTAACATGTAATAAAAGTAAATAAGGTGCAGCAAGATGGCCCAATCCTTTTTGTATCAAAGGACAAGCCTGGACAAACTCTTATATAGAGGAAAGCACCCCCGAGGACACATGGTTTGCATGAATTTTAGCTTTTTCATGAATTTTAGCTTTTTCATATTATTAATGAGAAGAGCGATCTCCTCCTTTAAATCACCGGCCTCTTATTCTAGCTTCAAGATATTGTCACATAAATCTCCTTTGGTTTTCTGCCAAAAACGAGAAGGAATAGATTGGTTGTTAGACAGTTTAGCCCTCTTAGGGAGACTAGACTTCTTGAACTTCATGTGTATATCCCCAGGTAGAGGTAGAGGAACATCCTCCTCCTCCGAACTTGAATCATTGATCCTCCTCAAACGAGCATCCTCCTCATCATCCGTAGTTCGACCACAAGGATATAGGTCCCCATCTGTCGGAGTCTTGAGATGACATCTTGCTCTAAATCTGCTGCAGAAACAGCTCGAAACAAAAACAGAGGATATTTGCATGGTACGGTGGTTAAAACCTTCGAAAGATTATATAATGAATTTTTACCGACCAAAAGAAGTATCGGGCAAGAAAACGGAGTCCGGAGGGCACACGAGGTGCCCACGAGGCAGGGGCCGCGCCCGGGGGGTAGGGCGCACCCTCCACCCTCGTGGACGCCTCGTGTCCTTTTCGGACTACTTCTTATTTTCCTATTTTCTTAAATATTCCAAAATGGAGAAAAACTGCTATTAGAACTGTTTTGGAGTCGGTTTACTTACCGTACCACATACCTCTTCCTTCTCGGAAGCTGAAACATTCTGGAAGGTGTCCCTTATATACTCCTCCGGGGTTATGGTTTCAATAACATTAGTTTCAACATTTAAAGGATTACTTGAGATATGATGTTTGATTCTTTGACCGTTCACTACCCTCGGATTTGTGCCTTCGAAGTTGTTTATTTTTATGGCACCGGAACGATAGACCTCCTCGATAACGTAAGGACCTTCCCATTCAGAGAGGAGTTTTCCTGCAAAAAACTTAAATGAGAGTTGTATAACAATACATAATCACCTACATTAAACTCCGGTTTTGTATCCTTTGTCATGCCATCTTTTAACTTTTTCTTTAAACAGTTTGGCATTCTCATAGGCCTGGGTTCTCCACTCATCAAGTGAGCTAATGTCAAATAGTCTCTTCTCACCGGCAAGTTTGAAATCATAGTTGAGCTCTTTAATGGCCCAATATGCCTTATGTTCTAGTTCGAGAGGTAAGTGACATGCTTTTCTATAAACCGTTTTATATGGAGACATACCCATAGGATTTTTATATGCAGTTCTATACGCCCATAATGCATCATCAAGTTTCTTGGACCAATTCTTTCTAGATCTATTAACAGTCTTTTGCAAAATTAATTTAAGCTCTTTATTGCTTAGTTCTACTTGACCACTAGACTGTGGGTGATATGGGGATGCAATTCTATGATTAACATCATACTTAGCAAGCATCTTACGAAAAGCACCATGAACAAAATGTGAACCACTGCCAGTCATTAAATATCAAGGGACTCCAAACCTCGGAAAAATAACTTCTTTAAGCATCTTAATAGAGGTGTTATGATAAGCACTACTAGTTGGAATAGCTTCTACCCACTTAGTAACATAATCAACAGCAACTAAAATATGTGTATACCCATTAGAGGAAGGAAACGGTCCCATATAATCAAAGCCCCAAACATCAAATGGGTCAATAACAAGTGAATAATTCATAGGCATTTCTTGACGTCTACTAATATTACCAATTCTTTGACATTCCTCACAAGACAAGACAAACTTACAGGCATCCTTGAAATGAGTAGGCCAATAAAAACCGGATTGCAATACCTTATGTGCAGTTCTATCTCCAGCATGGTGTCCTCCATAAGCCTCTGAGTGACACTTGTGTAAGATCTGTTCCTGTTCATGCTCAGGTACACAACATCTGATAACACCATCTACTCCTTCTTTATAAAGATGTGGGTCATCCCAAAAGTAATGTCTTAAATCATAGAAAAACTTTTTCTTTTGCTGGTATGTGAAAATAGGTGGTATAAATTTGGCAACAATGTAATTAGCATAATCAGCATACCATGGAGAAGTAAGAGAAGCATTTATGACATCTAATTGTTCATTAAGCAAGCTATCATCAATAGGTAGTGGGCCATCAAGAACATTCTCTAACCTAGACAAGTTGTCTGCAACGGGGTTCTCAGCTCCCTTTCTATCAATAATATGCAAATCAAATTCTTGTAGTAGGAGAACCCATCTAATAAGTCTAGGTTTAACATCTTCCTTTCCATAAGATATTTAATATCAGCATGATCAGTGTGAACAGTTACTTTAGAATCAACAATATAAGGTCTGAACTTATCACAAGCAAATACAACTGCTAAAAATTCCTTTTCAGTAGTAGCATAATTTCTTTGGGAACTGTCTAGAGTTTTACTAGCATATTGGATAACATTTAATTTCTTATCAACTCTTTGTCCTAGAACAGCACCTACAGCATAATCACTAGCATCACACATAATTTCAAAGGGTAAATTCCAATCAGGAGGCTGAACAATAGGTGCAGAAATCAATGCTTTCCTAAGTATTTCAAATGCTTCTACACAATCATCATCAAAGACAAAAGGAACATATTTTTGTAAGAGATTAGTCAGAGGCTTGGAAATTCTTGAGAAGTCTTTAATGAACCTCCTATAAAAACCGGCATGACCAAGGAAACTTCTTATACCTTTAATGTCCTTAGGACACGACATCTTTTCAATAGCATCAACTTTAGCTTTATCAACTTCAATACCTCGTTCAGAAATTTTATGCCCCAACACAATACCTTCATTAACCATAAAGTGGCACTTCTCCCAATTCAAGACAAGATTAGTTTCTTCACATCTCTGTAAAACTCGGTCAAGGTTGCTTAAGCAATCATCAAAAGAAGTTCCATATACAGAAAAATCATCCATGAATACCTCAACAATCTTTTCACAAAAGTCAGAGAATATAGCAGTCATACATCTTTGAAAGGTCGCAGGTGCATTACATAAACCAAAAGGCATACGTCTATAAGCAAAGGTACTAAAAGGACAAGTAAAAGTGGTATTTTCCTGATCCTCTTTTGACACAGGTATTTGAGAGAAACCAGAATAACCGTCTAGAAAGAAAATGTGTATGTTTGGATAATCTTTCTAGCATTTGATCAATAAAAGATAAAGGGTAATGATCCTTTTTAGTAGCTTTATTTAATTTGCGGAAATCAATTACCATTCTATAACCTGTAACGATTCTTTGTGGGATCAATTCATCTTTATCATTAGGAACAATAGTAATACCTCCCTTCTTAGGGACACAATGGACATGACTTACCCACTAACTATCAGCAATAGGATAAATTATACCTGCCTCCAGAAGCTTTAGTATTTATTTTCTTACCACTTCTTTCATTTTAGGATTTAACCGTCGTTGGTGATCAACAACCGGTTTAGCATCTTTCTCGAATTTTATTTTGTGCTGGCATAGAGTGGGACTAATGCCCTTAAGATCATCAAGAGTATATCCCACATTTCACTTTTGGCCCGTGTATGGCCCACAACGTCTTTCGGCCCATATGAGGCCTTCGTATCTTTAGGCCCTTTAGAGGCCCATGGTGACTCTAGCCCATAATGAACAGTAAATTTCTTTGTACCCGTTAATGTCCCATGATTCACATGGGTCGTTTCCAGCCCGTGTTAGCTTTCGGCCTACTGACAGCCCATACGTTCTTGGGATCCTTGAGGGAGTCCTGGACTAAGGGGTCCTCGGGCGTCCGTCCTGTTATCCATGGGCCGGATTGATGGGCTGTGAAGACATAAAGGCCGAAGACTGCACCGTGTCTAGATTGGGCTCTACTTGGCGTGGAAGACAAGCCTGGCGACCGAAGATTCCTTCTTATGTAACCGACTCCATGTAAACCCTAGATCCCCTTGGTGTCTATATAAACCGAAGGGGATAGTCCGGAAAGGGGAGGATATATACTCATTACCATATTCATAGGCTAGACTTCTAGGGTTTTAGCCATTACGATCTCGTGGTAGATCCACTCTGGTAATACTCATATTCATCAAGATCAATCAAGCAGGAAGTAGGGTATTACCTCCATAGAGAGGGCCTGAACCTGGGTAAACATCGTGTCCCCCGTCTCCTGTTACCATCAATCCTAGACACACAGTTCGGGACCCCCTACCCGAGATCCACCGTTTTGACACCGACATTGGTGCTTTCATTGAGAGTTCCACTGTGCTGTCGACAAAAGGTTCAATGGCCCCTTCAATTGTCAATAATGACACCGTCCAAAGAGGAACCTTCCTCCCGAACAGATCTTCATATTCGGCGGCTTCGTACTGCAGGCCAACTCGCTTGGCCATCTGGAGCAGATCGACAGCTACGCCCCTGGCCATCAGGTCAGATTCGGAAGCTTGAATTACGTCCCGGACATCCATGGAGATTTGACCTTCGATGGATTCGAGACTGCGACAACCGCTCCCCATCGCCTCATTGAACATGGCTTGAACCTGTCATCGGGCCGCATCCAGGAGATAGCTCCTGTAGCAGCTCTGGCCTTAAATCTGGAGCAGATCAAGTTGCCCGAAGATGGGAAGCTCGACCCCATCACGGGGGCTACCGATTCCGTGGTGCTAGAGCCGCACGCAGATTCCACTTCATACGATATCTGCATCAACAGAACCTCGGACTCGCCTCCGATGTCGAGCTCTGAACCCTGCGAGCCCGCGTATACTGAACTCGATCAGTTATCGATCTTCAAGTTCAGCGCCGGAAATGTCTTCCAGCACTCGCCCATGGGTGACATACTAATCTCGCCAAAAAACCTACCCCTGGCAAACGACTCGTCGCCGAACTATGTTCGGTTCAAACTTTCAGCGGACGATGGAGAATTTTATTTCCCACCCACCACCCACTTCATAGCCACTGTTGAAGACCTAACCAACATGCCCGACCCCCGCCCCAAAGACACCGACGGTGTGGACGACGATAAGGGGTACGGCCAGAACTTACTACCCGCTCGACATGGGATGACCACTTCATGGTATGACATGTGTATGATAGACACACCTTACAGCGCTCTCGACGATGACAAGGAGGATCCAGTCGAGAATAAACCACCTGGTACACAGCCCGAACACTGGCACTCTAGGTCACATCGCCCAAGAGAAAACACAGCAAGCACCAGAGAGGACAATACTCCGGACAACAAAGACCCTGTTGAGGTAGAACCCGGGCAGGAGGAATAGGAAGGGGGGCAAGACAGCTCTGATGAACAGACCACATATGGGGACTCGGAGGACAGCAACTATCTCCCACTCTACGAGGAAGAGGAGACCCTCGGCAACGAGGATTTTATCATGCCTAAGGAACCTCTCGAGCAGGAGCACTTCAAATGCCGGCTTATAGCCACTGCAAGGAGCCTAAGAAAGAAACAACTGCAGCTTCAAGCAAACCAAGATTTGCTCAACGATAGATGGACCGAGGTCTTGGCCGCTGAAGAATATGGCCTTAGCAGCCCAGTCAAAAGCCACCCCAAGAACAGGTGGCTCTCTCAATACGATGTCAGAGCGATGGAACCCATACCACCATCGAATAATGCGGCGGGCCGACCACAGTTCGGTCCAGACAAAGCAGCAGCCTAAGCAGAGCAGCATACAAACCCATCTGGCATGCAAAACAAAATAGCTCGGGAGAATACCCGCGATATCAACCAAGACACGGAGGGTAGAGCAGGACGCACAAGATCGGTGTACAGATCACGAAGATATACCCCGACCGACGATGATGGTCGCTTATTCGGACGCTATAAAGTTGACCATGCCCGGTTCGAGCATCGTAAACGGAGCCCTCCGGAGGTGCTTCATAGTGTGGCCCAACATAGAGGAGCCGTACACCCTCTCTGCATCACTAACGAAGTAATGGAGCACGAATTTCCAGACGGGTTTAAACCCATCAACATCGAATCATACGATGGAACAATAGATCCCGCAGTATGAATCGAGGATTACCTCCTCCATATTCACATGGCCCATGGAGACGACCTCCATGCCATTAAATACCTACCTCTCTAGCTTAAAGGGCCAGCTTGATACTGGCTAAACAGTTTGCTAGAAAATTCCATTGGCAACTGGGAAGATTTGGAAGACGCCTTTCGAGACAACTTCCAGGGAACATATGTCCGACCATTATACGCCGATGAATTAAGTCACATTGTACAGGAGCCCGGCGAGTCAGCCAGGGAGCTCTGGACCAGGTTCTTAGTCAAAAAGAACCAAATTGTCGACTATCCATACGCAGAAGCCCTTGCGGCATTCAGACATAGCATCCGGGATGAATGGCTAGCACGTCACCTCGGCCAGGAAGGACCCAAATCCATGGCAGCCCTTACCGCTCTAATGACCTGCTTCTACGCGGGAGAAGACAACTGGCTTGCTCGTAAAAGCAACGATGCTAGCGGCCTGGGCACTTCCAAAATCCAAGATGGCAATGGCAAGCCACGATGAACCGAACACAATAGTCGCAGTAATATACGCGACACAGCGGTGAACGCCAGATTTCACAATCTGAAGCCCGGTCAATGGAAGAAGCCTCTAAAGGCAAACCAGGATGGACCATCCACCCTTGATAGGATATTGGACCGACCTTGTCAGATTCACAGTCACCCCGATAGGCCAGCCAATCATACCAACCGAAACTGTTGGGTCTTCAAGCATGCAGGCAAGCTTAACACTGACAACAAGGGGAGGAGGCCACCAGGCGATAAAGACGATGGATCGGCTCACCAGGAGAATGCCAGGGGCCAGAAACAGTTCCCCTCCGATGTTTGACCACTCCCGGAACATGAGTAGCAGTTCGTCTTCCACCACCCACGTGCTGTACTGGAAAAATTTGCACCACGCTCACATCACTACGCACTCAAGATACCATGGGCATCGGCAGAAGCACATTACGGACCACCCTACAAGCATTCCCATAACGTTTTTTATCTGCTTACCTTATTTTTCTGTATCATCCCTAAAGAACAGGTGACCAGCTGGACAACATCTACAACGGACTCTATCGGAGTTCGGATCCGTATGGTCACCTAAGGGGCTACTTCCGTTAAGGATTCCCCTCCCCGAGGACGGGCGACGCAGACGTGCGACAGGAGGTCCAAAATAACTTTTTGTGGACCACACTCTTTATTCCGAGACTGTACTATGCCCTCTTTACTCTGATCCCGACCCCGAGCATGTCAAATAGCCGGGTTCGCGGTTTCTTTTTTATTATATATATATACATAAATTTATCATTGGCGCATCGCTCCATTCTCAGTAAGTCTCATCCGAACCAACCTTTCATACTCTTTCAACACTAAGTACGGCCTTAACGGCTGCTCCGCAGATACACCTCGGCATACCCTGCCAAGGGCTCGGCATAGGAACGAATGAGCTGCCAGTAAAAGTCCGAGCAGCTCTATAGCGTACTTCGGCGTCGCAAATTTGGCCTTATATGCATCAGCTCCGAATCATTGTCTTGGGTCAATAGTTGGGTTGCCCGGCTCCTGTGTTTGCTACCCTACGTCCCGCTCTATCGGCAAGGGTAGTAAAGGGAGAACTACTACGATTGTGCCCTGGCCTAGACCGGATGAGCACCTCAGTAGAGAAAGCCGAAAACTGATTGTCATGATGCAGCGAGAGCTGGTCAACCCCTTGATGACTTATTGGAATCTTTAGCGATTCTTCGTGTAACACGAGGGATCTTTCTCAGATCAGATATGCAAGGCACCACACGCCGCATACACACCAGGGGCTATGTCATAGCCCCACCATAAAACTCCTATGGTTAAGTGAAAGTGTTAATGCCTTATAGTCCGATTGCCTGGTTCGCCGCATTATCACCTCCTTCATGGACCAAGACGTTGGATAAAGAGTGATTAAATGTTTTTCCGAACACCCCCGTACTTCCTACGAGGGGGCTGAAGCCGACGACTGGAAAACTTTAAGATTATATTAAAATGACCGCATAAGAGGAATTCAAGCTCTTCGAGCAAAACATAAATAGATTAACTATAAAGTTGTCTCTTACAATCATCATACACCTCACTCGAACATTATGTTTTTCGAGCATTGACCCTCTATCAAGCGAGCGGCCTCCAGGACGTCTTCAAAATAACTCTTCGGTTCCGGACGGCCCCTGCCTTTAGGTGGACCCTTCGTGGCAACGTCGATGGCCTTCATCTTTCCCCAGAATGTCTTTACTCAGGCAAGGGCCATCCGTGCACCTTCAATGCACGCCGATTGCTTCACAGCATCGATTCGCGACACCATGTTGACAAGCTTCTGCACCAAGCCGAAATAGCTACTCGGCACAGGCTCGGTTGGCCACAGCCAGATTATAACATCCTTCATGGCAGCGCCAGATACCCTATGAAGTTCGGCCCATTGGGACATCTGTTCATTGAGCAGCAGCGGGCGCTTCGACGCACCAAAGTGTGACCAAAAAAGCTTCTCCATTGCATATCCAGCTCGCGCTTGGTAATACTGCGCTTCATCAGAAGAACTCTGATACGTCTCCAACGTATCTATAATTTTTGATTGCTCCATGCTATATTATCTACTGTTTTGGACATTATTGGGCTTTATTATCCACTGTTATATTATTTTTGGGACTAACCTATTAACCAGAGGCCCAACCCAGAATTGCTATTTTTTGCCTGTTTTAGGGTTTCGAAGAAAAGGAATATCAAACGGAGTCCAAACGGAATGAAACCTTCGGAAACGTGATTTTCTCATCAGATAAGATCCAGGAGACTTGGACCCTCCGTCAGCCTCATGGGCCCCTCGAAGCTCCACCGACATACTTCTTCCTCCTATATATATCCACGTACCCCCAAACGATCAGATACGGAGCCAAAAACCTAATTCCATCGCCACAACTTTCTGTATCCACGAGATCCCATCTTGGGGCCTGTTCCGGAGTTCCGCCGGAGGGGCCATCGATCACGGAGGGCTTCTACATCATCATCCAAGCCTCTTCAATGAAGTGTGAGTACTTTACTTCAGACCTACGGGTCCATAGCTAGTAGCTAGATGGCTTCTTCTCTCTTTTTGGATCTCAATACAATGTTTTCCCCCTCTCTCGTGGAGATCTATTCGATGTAATCTTCTTTTTGCGGTGTGTTTGTTGAGAGCAATGAATTGTGGGTTTATGATCAAGTCTATCTATGAATAATATTTGAATCTTCTCTGAATTCTTTTATGTATGATTGGTTATCTTTGCAAGTCTCTTCGAATTATCAGTTTGGTTTCGCCTACTAGATTGGTTGTTCTTGCCATGGGAGAAGTGCTTAGCTTTGGGTCCGATCTTGCAGTGTCCTTTCCCAGTGACAGAAGGGGCAGCAAGGCACGTATTGTATCATTGCCATCGAGGATAACAATATGGGGTTTTTATCATATTGCATGAAACTATCCCTCTACATCATGTCATCTTGCTTAAGGCGTTACTCTGTTTTTAACTTAATACTCTAGATGCATGCTGGATAGCGGTCGATGAGTGGAGTAATAGTAGTAGATGCAGAATCGTTTTGGTCTACTTGTCTTGGACGTGATGCCTATATACATGATCATACCTAGATATTCTCATAACTATGCTCAATTCTGTCAATTGCTCAACAGTAATTTGTTCACCCACCGTAGAATTCTTATGCTCTTGGGAGAAGCCACTAGTGAAACCTATGGCCCCCGGGTCTCTTTCTCATCATATCAATCTCCATCACTTTATTATTGCTTTGCTTTTACTTTTTACTTTGCATCTCTATACCAAAAATACCAAAAATATTATTTATCATCTCTATCAGATTTCACTTTCGTAAGTGACCGTGAAGGGATTGACAACCCCTAAGCACGTTGGTTGCGTTGAGCTATTGTTTTTGTGTAGGTACGAGGGACTTGTGCGTGGCCTCCTACTGGATTGATACCTTGGTTCTCAAAAACTGAGGGAAATAATTACGCTACTTTGCTGCATCATCTTCTCCTCTTCGGGGAAATCCAATGTAGTGCTCCAGAGGTAGCAAGAAGAATTTCTGGCGCCGTTTCCGGGGAGTCTGCGCAAAAGTCAACATACCAAGTACCCATCACAATCCCTATCTCCCGCATTACATTATTTGCCATTTGCCTCTCGTTTTCCTCTCCCCCCAATTCACCCTTGCCGTTTTATTCACCCTCTCTCTCTATCCCCCCTCTCTTTCTCTATTTGCCTCTTTTGCTTGTGTGTTAGTTTGCTTGTTTGTCGCGATGGCTCAAGATAATACTAAATTGTGTGACTTCACCAATACCAACAACAATGGTTTCCTTAGCACTCCGATTGCTCCTCTTACCGATGCTGAATCTTGTGAAACTAATACTGCTTTGCTGAATCTTGTCATGAAAGATCCGTTCTCCGGCCTTCCTAGTGAAGATGCCGCTACCCATCTTAATAACTTCGTTGATTTGTGTGACATGCAAAATAAGAAAGATGCCGATGATGATATTGTTAAATTGAAGCTATTTCCTTTTTCGCTTAGAGATCATGCTAAAGCTTGGTTTTCGTCTTTGCCTAAATATAGTATTGATTCATGGAACAAGTGCAAAGATGCTTTTATCTCTAAGTATTTTTCTCCCGCTAAGATCATCTCTCTTAGAAACGATATTATGAATTTTAAGCAACTTGATCATGAACATGTTGCACAAGCTTGGGAGCAAATGAAATTAATGATACGTAATTGCCCTACTCATGGTTTGAACTTGTGGATGATTATACAAATTTTTTATGCCGGATTGAATTTTGCTTCTAGAAATCTTTTAGATTCGGCCGCAGGAGGCACTTTTATGGAAATCACTTTAGGAGAAGCTACTAAACTCCTAGATAATATTATGGTTAATTATTCTCAATGGCATACTGAAAGATCTAATAAAAAGGTGTATGCGATAGAAGAAGTTAATGTTTTGAGTGGAAAGATGGATGAACTTATGATTTTTTTGCTAATAAGAGTGTTTCTTCTGATCCTAATGATATGCCCTTGTCTACTTTGATTGATAACAATAATGAATCTATGGGTGTGAATTTTGTTGGTAGGAACAATTTTGGTAACAACGCGTATAGAGGAAATTTCAATCCTAGGCCTTATCCTAGTAATCCCTCTAATAATTATGGTAATTCCTACAACAATTCTTATGGAAATTATAATAATATGCCCTCTGATTTGGAATCTAATATTAAAGAATTTATTTCTTCGCAAAAGAATTTTAATGCTATGATTGAAGAAAAATTGCTTAAGATTGATGATTTGGCTAGGAACGTTGATAGAATTGCTCTTGATGTTGATTCTTTGAAACTTAGATCTATTCCACCTAACCATGATATCAATGAGTCTCTCAAAGCCATGAGAATTTCCATTGACGAGTGCAAAGAAAGAACCGCTAGGATGCGTGCTAAGAAAGATGCCTTTATAAAAGCGTGTTCTTCTAGTTCCTATGAAAATAATGATGAAGATCTAAAAGTTATTGATGTGTCCCCTATTAAATCTTTGTTTTTCAATATGAATCTTGATAATGATGGGACTGAATATGATCCACCTTTACCTAGAAGGCGTTCTAAGAATTCGGAATTTGTTGATCTTGATGTAAATTTGATAAAAGTGGGATTGAAGAAATTAAAACCCTAGATGTTGCTAAACCCACTATATTGGATTTCAAGTAATTTAATTATGAAAATTTCTCTTTAATTTATTGTATTTCCTTGTTGCAATCCGTGCTAAAATCTCCTCACACTTATAGTCAAAATAAAGCGTTTACTAAACATATCGTTGATGCCTTGATGCAATCTTATGAAGAAAAACTTGAATTGGAAGTTTCTATCCCTAGAAAACTTTATGATGTGTGGGAACCTACTATTAAAATAAATAAAAAAATTATGAGTTTTATGCTTTGTGTGATTTGGGTGCTAGTGTCTCTACTATTCCTAAAACTTTGCGTGATTTGCTAGATTTCCGTGATTTTTATGATTGCTCTCTAAACTTGCATCTTGCAGATTCCACTATTAAGAAACCTATGGGAAGAATTAATGATGTTCTTATTGTTGCAAATAGGAATTATGTGCCCGTATATTTTATTGTTCTTGATATAGATTGCAATCTTTCTTGCCCTATTATTCTCGGCAGACCTTTCCTTAGAACGGTTGGTGCAATTATTGATATGAAGGAAGGGAATATTAGATTTCAATTTCCATTAAAAAAGGGCATGGAACACTTCCCTAGAAATAAAATAAAATTACCATATGAATCTATCATGAGAGCCACTTATGGATTGCCTACCAAAGATGGCAATACCTAGATCTATTCTTGCTTGTTATGCCTAGCTAGGGGCGTTAAACGATAGCGCTTGTTGGGAGGCAACCCAATTTTATTTTTATTCCTTGCTTTTTTATCCTGTTTAGTAATAAATAAATTATTTAGCCTCTGTTTTGGTTGTGTTTCTTGTGTTTAATTAGTGTTTGTGCCAAGTAGAACCGTTGGGAAGACTTGGGGAAAGTCTTGTTGAACTTGCTGTAAAAAAAAGAAACTTTAGCGCTCATGAGAACTGCTGTCATTTTTATTTGAAGAGTGCTATTTAGTTAATTATTTTTTAATATGATTAATAGATAAATTCCTCACGTCCAGCAATTTATTTTAGAATTTTTGGGGTTCCATATCTTGCGCTAGCTACAGATTACTACAGACTGTTCTGTTTTTGACAGATTCTATTTTTCGTGTGTTGTTTGCTTATTTTGATGAATCTATGGCTAGTAAAATAGTTTATAATCCATAGAGAAGTTGGAATACAGTAGGTATAAGACCCATATAAATAAATAATGAGTTCATTACAGTACCTTGAAGTGGTCTTTTATTTTCTTTCGCTAACGGAGCTCACGAGTTTTCTACTTTAAGTTTTGTGTTGTGAAGTTTTCAAGTTTTGGGTAAAGGTTTGATGGATTTTGGAACAAGGAGTGACAAGAGCCTAAGCTTGGGGATGCCCATGGAACCCCCAAGATAATCTAAGGACACCTAAAATCCAAAGCTTGGGGATGCACCGGAAGGCATCCCCCCTTTCGTCTACTTCTATCGGTAACTTTACTTGGAGCTATATTTTTATTCACCACATGATATGTGTTTTTCTTGGAACGTCTTTTATAATTTTAGTCTTTGATTGTTAGTCTACCACAATCATCCTTGCTGTACACACCTTTTTAGAGAGCCATACATGATTTGGAATTTGATAGAATACTCTATGTGCTTCACTTATATCTTTTGAGTTATATAATTTTGCTCTAGTGCTTCACTTATATCTTTTAGAGCACGGTGGTGGATTTGTTTTATATAAACTATTGATCTCTCATGCTTCACTTAGATTATTTTGATAGTCTTAATAGCATGGTAATTTGCTTAATAATAACATGCTTGGTATTCAAGATTTGTAAAACTTTCTTTTGAGTGCGTTGAATACTAAGAAAAAATTGATGCTTGATAATTGTTTTGAGATATGAGGATGGTGATATTAGAGTCATGCTTGTTAAGTAGTTGTGAATTTGAGAAATGCTTGTGTTAAAGTTTGTGATTCCTGTAGCATGCACGTATGGTGAACCGTTATGTGATGAAGTCGGAGCATGATTTATTTATTGATTGTCTTCCTTATGAGTGGCGGTCGGGGACGAGCGATGGTCTTTTCCTACCAATCTATCCCCCTAGGAGCATGCGCGTAATACTTTGCTTTGATAACTTCTAGATTTTTGCAATAAGTATATGAGTTCTTTATGACTAATGTTGAGTCCTTGGATTATACGCACTCTCACCCTTCCACCTTTGCTAGCCTCTCTAATACCGTGCACTTTTCGCCGGTATCATACACCCACCAAATACCTTCCTCAAAATAGCCACCATACCTATCTATCATGGCATTTCCATAGCCATTTCGAGATATATTGCCATGCAACTTTCCATCGTTCCGTTCATTATGACACACTCCATCATTGTCATATTGCTAGCATGATCACGTAGTTGACATCGTATTTGTGGCAAAGCCACCGTTCATAATTCTTTCATACATGTCACTCTTGATTCATTGCATCTCTCGGTACACCGCCGGAGGCATTCATATAGAGTCATATCTTTTTCTAAGTATCGAGTTGTAATTGTGATGATCATCATTTTTAGAGCATTGTCCCAAGTGAGGAAAGGATGATGGAGACTATGATTTCCCCACAAGTCGGGATGAGACTCCGGACGAAAAAAAGAGGCCATAAAAAAAGGGAAGGCCCAAATAAAAAAATGAGAGAAAAAGAGAGAAGGGACAATGTTAATATCCTTTTACCACACTTGTGCTTCAAAGTAGCACCATGATTTTCATGATAGAGAGTCTCTCATTCTGTCACTTACATATACTAGTGGGAATTTTTCATTATAGAACTTGGCTTGTATATTCCAATGATGGGCTTCCTCAAAATGCCCTAGGTCTTCTTGAGAAAGCGAGTTGGATGCACACCCACTTAGTTTCATTTGTTGAGCTTTCATATACTTATAGCTCTAGTGCATCCGTTGCATGGCAATCCCTACTCACCCACATTGATATCTATTGATGGGCATCTCCATAGCCCGTTGATACGCCTAGTTGATGTGAGACTATCTTCTCCCTTTTTTTGTCTTCTCCACAACCACCACTCTATTCCACATATAGTGATATATCCATGGCTCATGCTCATGTATTGCGTGAAGATCAAAAAAGTTTTGAAAATGTCAAAAGTATGAAACAATTGCTTGGCTTGTCATCGGGGTTGTGCATGATTTAAATACTTTGTGTGGTGAAGATAGAGCATAGCCAAACTATATGATTTTGTAGGGATTGCTTTCTTTGGCCATGTTATTTTGAGAAGACATAATTGCTTTGTTAGTATGCTTGAAGTATTATTATTTTTATGTCAACATGAACTTTTTTCTTGAATCTTTTGAATCTGAATATTCATACCACAATTAAGAAGATTTACATTGAAATTATGCCAAGTAGCACTCCGCATCAAAAATTCTGTTTTTATCATTTACCTACTCGAGGACGAGCAGGAATTAAGCTTGGGGATGCTTGATACGTCTCCAATGTATCTATAATTTTTGATTGCTCCATGCTATATTATCTACTGTTTTGGACATTATTGGGATTTATTATCCACTTTTATATTATTTTTGGGACTAACCTATTAACTGGAGGCCCAGCCCAGAATTGCTGTTTTTTTGCCTGTTTTAGGGTTTCGAAGAAAAGGAATATCAAACGGAGTCCAAACGGAATGAAACCTTCGGAAACGTGATTTTCTCATCACATAAGATCCAGGAGACTTGGACCCTCCATCAAGAAAGCCACGAGGCGGTCACGAGGGTGGAGGGCGCCCCCCTAGGGCGTGCCCCCTACCTCGTGGGCCCCTCGAAGCTCCACCGACGTACTTCTTCCTCCTATATATATCCACGTACCCCCAAACGATCAGATACGGAGCCAAAAACCTAATTCCACTGCCGCAACTTTCTGTATCCACGAGATCCCATCTTGGGGCCTGTTCCGGAGCTCTGCGGAGGGGCATCGATCACGAAGGGCTTCTACATCATCATCCAAGCCTCTTCGATGAAGTGTGAGTAGTTTACTTCAGACCTACGGGTCCATAGCTAGTAGCTAGATGGCTTCTTCTCTCTTTTTGGATCTCAATACAATGTTCTCCCCCTCTCTCATGGAGATCTATTCGATGTAATCTTCTTTTTGCGGTGTGTTTGTTGAGACTGATGAATTATGGGTTTATGATCAAGTCTATCTATGAATAATATTTGAATCTTGTCTGAATTCTTTTATGTATGATTGGTTATCTTTGCAAGTCTCTTCGAATTATCAGTTTGGTTTGGCCTACTAGATTGGTTGTTCTTGCCATGGGAGAAGTGCTTAGCTTTGGGTTCGATCTTGTGGTGTCCTTTCCTAGTGACAGAAGGGGCAGCAAGGCATGTATTGTATCATTGCCATCGAGGATAACAAGATGGTTTTTTTTATCATATTGCATGAAACTATCCCTCTACATCATGTCATCTTGCTTAAGGCGTTACTCTATTTTTAACTTAATACTCTAGATGCATGCTGGATAGCGGTCGATGAGTGGAGTAATTGTAGTAGATGCAGAATCGTTTCGGTCTACTTGTCTCGGACGTGATGCCTATATACATGATCATACCTAGATATTCTCATAACTATGCTCAATTCTGTCAATTGCTCAACAGTAATTTGTTCACCCACCGTAGAATACTTATGCTCTTGAGAGTAGCCACTAGTGAAACCTATGGCCCCCGGGTCTCTTTCTCATCATATCAATCTCCATCACTTTATTATTGCTTTGCTTTTACTTTGCTTTTACCTTTTACTTTGCATCTCTATACCAAAAATAGCAAAAATATTATTTATCATCTCTATCAGATTTCACTTTCGTAAGTGACCGTGAAGGGATTGACAACCCCTAAGCGCGTTGGTTGCGTTGAGCTATTGTTTTTGTGTAGGTACAAGGGACTTGTGTGTGGCCTCCTACTGGATTGATACCTTGGTTCTCAAAAACTGAGGGAAATACTTACGCTACTTTGTGCATCATCCTCTCCTCTTAGGGGAAATCCAACCGCAGTGCTCAAGAGGTAGAAAACTCTTCGGCAAGTCCAAATACTCGTCCGGAGAACTCCACACTTGGTTTAGCTGAGCATAGTCCGGGTCGCCGAACTTAGTCTGCAGCAGAAAGGGCTTTCCAGCCACTATCTCTTTCGCCTGCCGAACCTCCTCACGGAGTGCTCTGGACTCTGATCGCGCTTCTCTTGCCTCCTGCCGGGCCTTGTCCAGTTCAGCCGTTAAGTCTTTATTCTCCTTCTCAAGAAATTCACAGCGGCCAGTAGCATTCTCCAAAGCAAGTGTCATCATGGATACCTTCTCCTTGCCCTGGCATCGTGCAGCTTGTTCGGCCTTAGTTCAACCGATGCCTCTTTAGCGGCAGCATCACTAAGCCGAGCCCGCTCCTTGGCCCAGACTAGCTCCGCCAAAAGAGCCTCCACGGTGGCAACACCATCTGCATTTCATGCACATTTCATATAAAGCACTTTCCCGCGTCAAGCACACTGGTGTAAAGAATGCTCGAAATACATACCTTGCGAGTCATCAAGACGCCTGTTGATCAATGCAAGGTCATCCTCCGCAATATCCAGAATTTGCTGTAGTTCGGCCACTTCCGTATTCCGGGCAGCCACAGGAGGGGACACAACATGTATTTCAAATTAAACCAAGGTTAATATCTGGGCATATCTCTTTGATCCTTCAATCACTTCCTTTGGAAGACAATCCGAGTCTCAGGGGTTACTGCATATACAACAGGTGCATTATGTCAATAAAATTCAATTGACAAAACTACATCACAAACCTCAAAACCTCTTAGAAGGCTCGTGAAGGCCTCGTTCAATCCACTCTTCGCGGATAGAACCCTTTTGACCACCGTAGCCATCAAGGTACGGTGCTCTTATGAAATGGATGCTCGTTGTAGCAAGCCCGTCAGCATGTCCGGCGCTCCTGGGTCTTCGGAAACCACCGCCGGAGTACGACATTCCTGTGAAGGAACCCGCTTACTTACTTCCAGAATCGTCTCCGGCCGTAAACCGGACGGTTCGGGGACGCCAGTCTTGATCACGGAACCCCGAGTGACAGAGGCACCGCCTTTGGGTAGCACCTTCTTCGCTTCCTGTACTACTTGGTGTTCAGGAGGAGCCCGTCAGGACGATACCTCAGTATCATCTCCCCTATTCGGCGATGTGGCCGGAGAAGGCGTGTCACTCTCCATAATCTCCGGAAGAAGATCTCCCGAGGAGGAGGACGATTGAGAAGCACCAGGCGTTAACCCGCGTGGATGAAGATATATTGGATGATTACTTCACTAATAGGAAAAGAATGAGGTGCGTTTAAAGTACCCGAGCCTCGCTTAAGGTCTGCCTCGAGGTTCGTCCTCATCATCAAGCTCTACGGCAGCCTCGCTCACCCAGCCCAAGCCGCTCGACGAAGGCGTTTTTCCTCTCTTGGAAGGATTCCCCTCCTGATCTTTGCAGGCGATCCTCTTCTTGCCCTGGAGGGCCCCCTCTGCACTCTTGCCCTTGGGCAAAAGGATTTCGGTTTCCCCGAACGCAGCCACCTAGTATGGTGTCGGGATCAGCATTCTCGTCAGCAGGTCGGTCGCAGGGCCTTCGGGAAGAGGCGCCGGACACCAGATTAGCACCGCTTTCTTTATCTAGTCCTGTACAGGGACGGATTGTTTAGTATCTTGTTAAGAGATGCCTGAATGGAAGGTGCTCGGATATCGAATACTTACCGAAGTGTCCGGATGATTGCAGTCAAGGCCAACGTCCTCAGTGGTGTCCGGCCATTGCTCTCGTTCCCCGAAATATAATTTCCACATTCCTTCATGCGTAGTGCCGAAGAAGTGCCGTAGAGTCCGCCGCCCTTCTGGGTTAAACTCCCACATATGAAGAGGCCGTCGCTGACATGGCAGGATCTGACGGACTAGCATTATTTGAACGACGTTCACAAGATCGATGCCCTTCTCGGTAAGGCTCCAGATGCGACCTTGCAAAGTCTGCACTTCATTGACGAATCCCCAGTCCAATCCCTTATTGACCGACTGTCGGAGTAAATGACCATGGGTAGCCTAGCCGGCTTCCCCTGGCACTTCAGAAAAATTACAGGCCAAACAAGCCTCCAAGCTTCCAAGACACGGGGCCGTCTTCCCCCAGCCAGCTACCTCTCAAGCCGGCTGTGCAAAGGCAGCCCAGCCCTGAAATCCTTGAGAAACAAGACCACGAGAAGGCCGACTTCCAGAAGCCGGCCATAAAAGGGCCGACTCCCAGGAACCGGCCCCTCAGCAGGCGGCTAAGATCTTGCCATCAGAGTCTGCACCAACATAACGGCGATAATACGGGGCATGGCTACAGTAAAACCTGCCACCCCCGAATCCCAGCGCACGCATGGCCACAATGCACCGTACGGGGCGGCCATCCCCGTCCGGCGCGACACTGTTGCCACGATGATCATGACGTCACCCATGTTGAGGGGTCAGTACGACCCGTGGGTGGCGGGCCCCCTCGGTCAGGGAGATCCCGAAGGTGGTCAGGCTTCCCACAGTCGACCAAGGGTATGGACGGCTTCCAACAGCCGGCCAGCTCTCTCCCTCCAAGGAGGTGCTTCATTAAGGAGACAAGAGAAGGTAAGGCTACAGTGATGAGCCGCCTCGCAGCGGCACTATAGCCATGCTTACCACGACAAAGCCATCGTCACCAGGGGCAAGGTAACAGTAACAAGCCCCCGACAAGACCCCCGAGCGGTGGGGCCGGCCTGTCGGCCAAAGGGTCGGCAGCCGGCGGGCCTACCAGTCGGTGGGCCCCACCAGTTGACGGAGAAGCCGGCGGGCGTAGACACAGACGGCTGGGGCCCACGCCCAGCCGGATTACTATTGTACCCCTGGGGGGTAGGCCTATATAAACCCCCCAGGGTTCCCATGCAGGGGAGATCACTCTTTGGATAGATTTTAGACACCACAAGGAGAAGAGGAGCGGGCTAGCCTGGCCCTCCCTCATCCTTTCACCGAACAGCTCAAGGAGCATTCTGTAGCAACCCACCGAGCTAGTGATCATGCGGAGACCCCGCAGAGCAGCATTAGGGGTGTTATCTCCCCAGAGAGCCCTGAAGCTGGGTAAGATTCGCCGGCGTGCATGTCTTCGCCTTATCCCGTTTCCAGGCACCGGCGATGTTTTATTGGCTCCCACAATGATAAGGCATCCATTGGCATATGTCGCACCAACCTCCTGACATTTGGCACCCACCGTGGGGCCAGGTGCACCGTCGTCTAGAGACCTGCTCTGGACGGGAAACCTCTTCCTTCCCAACGTGCGTAGCCAGCCTGGCTCGCTCGATGGTGCTTGCCCCGACGCGCTGCAAGATGTCGCCGACGCCTGTGCGGCGAGCTGCCTCGCCGATCTTCTTGGTGAGGATCGCATCTCTGACGAGACTGCATCCGACGCAGACATAGACTGCCCCGAGAGCCACCTCGTCAGCCTCCTCAATCAACTCCACGCCTCCGGCGAGCTTGCCGCGGACTTGGAGTCGGTTGGCTCCACCGACCCGATGCTTGTCGACTCCGACACAACATCCCTTGACGCCTTCCCCACCAACGTGGTGGTCATCAACGACCCTCTTCCTCAAGCCGACAGCAGCGGCAGTGCCACTATCGAGGTACTGGTTATCAGCCACGGCGCCTCCTCAGGTGAAAACGCCCACAACGCTCTGCAGGCGGCGCTACATGACTTATCCGTCCCCGTCCTGGCCGACGTGGATGCCAAGACATTGGAGGCACGCCGCCTCACCCTCGTTGCGGAGGGACAGAGGCTCGCCACCATGTGACGCCTCACCGAGGCTCACCAGCGCGAGGTTGACCGAGCTGCCTTCGGCATGCCGCCTCCCGACGGGCCGAGCCGCGTCGGTATCGTCAAAAACACGGCGCGGCTATTGCCGACATGCTGGGAGCAGACCGCCTAGTCTATGCCACGCCTCTCAAGAACTTGCGCGCTGCCCAGGCGGCCGCAGACGAGTTGAATGGGCTGGGGCCTGATGAGCTCCCTTACATGACCAGACGCATCCAACAACTTATCGACGCGGCCACAGAGCGGCATGAAGCCGGCGTCCGCGCCGAGAGTCCTCCCCCGCGCCGAGAGCACGGCGCGACATCCCGAACACCGACCGCGGGCAACACCCGCGCGAGAAAAGAAAAGGAGCCGGCTGCCAGCCACAGCCGGACTCGAATCTCCATCGAGCATGACGCCGAGGGCCGCCCTCAAGCCGTGGAGTGGCGGGGCAACCCTCCTCCTCCTCCGCCTCGTGGGGAGAGATACCCTACCCCGCCGCCTGTCACGCACCCGACTCTTAGCGGCCGGCTGGGTCGCCGCGAAGGAGTCAGCGAGAATGATGCCCGCCACCGGATCGACCGCCTTGCGCGATCCTTGGCCCTGGAAGAAGAAGATGATGTTGGCCCGTCTTGCTTCGGCCCCCGCATCCGCGACGAGCCCTTCCCCAAAGGGTTCTCGCTCCCAAGAGACACGCCCAAGTACAACGGCTCCGTGAAGCCGAAAGATTGGTTGATCGACTACTCCACCGCGGTTAGCATCGCAAATGGCAACAGGCGTGTTGCCGTAAAATATGTGCCCCTCATGCTCCAAGGCACGACACGCACCTGGCTTAACAGCCTCAAGCCTTACAGTGTCAATAGCTGGCTAGACTTCACTGAAGCCTTCATACGCAACTTCACCAGCACCTACAAGCGGGCTCCTAAGCCCCGATAGCTCTCCTTGTGCGTCCAAGGGCCCAACGAATTGACTCGCGACTACCTCACGCGGTGGGCCGAGCTCCGCAATTCCTGCGAGGGAGTGCATGAGGTCCAAGCTATAGAGTACTTCACCGCCGGGTACCGAGAAGGCACCCTCCTCAAGCACCGACTCCTCTGCGACGAGCCGACTACGCTTGACGAGCTACCGGTCATAGCTGATAAATACGCCACGGCCGATTCCTCGATGAAGACCGAGCTCCGAGTAGACGCCTCCGGGAAGGTGCTCGCTCCGAGTCCCAAGACGCCGGCTGGAGAATCCAGCCGACGCCCGCACCAGAACGACCACAAGCGCAAGGCTCCCCTGCCACCTTCCACCAGTCGGTAGGTGGCCACAGTCGAAGACGAGCAACCCGAAGGATGGCCCGCACCCAAGAAGCAGAAGGGCGGCAGGCCAGCTTGGCAGCCGGCTTTCTCCTACGAGCAAGCACTTGATGCCCCCTGCAAGTTTCATAGCGGCGCAAAGCCTTCAAACCACACGACCAGAAAATGCCATTGGCTCACTCGGATCTCCAAGGGTGAGGGGATGGCGCCGCCTCCGGCTCCTCCGCAGCCGGCCGCTCGACCAGCGGTCGGGGCAGTTCAAGACGAGTACCCCGATGAGCATGCCACCTACGTCGTCTTCACCAGCCAGCCAGAAGATCAGCGTAGCCGACGCCGACAACACCAAGAAGTCAACGTAGTCATTCCAAACAACCCAGAATTCATGCACTGGTCAGAAAGGCCTATTAGCTGGAGCCGGACAGATCACCCCAAAGGTGATGTCGTCTCCTGGCTCCTACGCATTGGTTCTGGACGCCACCCTCGCTACGGAAAGGCGAGCCGCCCATTTCTCCCGTGTGCTGATAGATGATGGGAGCAGCATCAATATCCTATACCGCGACACCATGGAGAAGCTGAGCATCAAGACAAAGTAGCTCATGCCCAGTCGGACTGTGTTCCATGGCATCGTACCCGGCTTGTCCTGCTCCCCAATCGGCAAGATCAAGATAGATGTCCTCTTCGGGGACAAGGATCATTTTCGCCGAGAGGCGGTGTGGTTTGAAGTGGTGGATCTAGAGAGCCCTTACCACGCGTTGCTCAGCCGACCTACCCTGGCCAAGTTCATGGTTGTGCCCCATTACGCCTACCTCAAGATGAAGATACCAAGTTCCAAGGGCATCATCACCATAGTCAGAGACTACAAGAAATCCTCCGAGTGCACGACTGCCAGCAGCCGGCTGACCGAGTCCCTTGTAATTGCTGAAGAGAAGAAGATACTGGACCAAGTCATGGCCATGACGGGCAAGCAGCCGGACCTGTCCCCCGACCCCAAGGAGTGTGGTGCCCAAGGTTCCTTTCAGCCGGCCAAAGAAACAAAGAGGGTACCTCTGGACCCAGATCACCCAGAAAGGTTTGCCACCATCGGGGCAAACCTGGACAGCAAATAGGAAGGCGAGCTCGCCGATTTCCTCCGTGAGAATCGGGACATTTTCGCATGGTCCCCCAAGGACATGCTGGGTGTGCCGAAGGAATTCGCCGAGCACAAGCTACATGTCCGAGAAAGTGCAAAACCAGTCAAACAGCCTCTCTGTCGACTATCGGAGGAGAAGAGAAGGATCGTGGGAGAAGAGATAGCCCGGCTTCTGGCAGCTGGCTTCATTATGGAAGTTTTCTTCCTCGAATGGCTCGCCAACCCGGTCCTCGTGCTGAAGAAAAACAACAAGTGGCGCATGTGTATAGACTACACTAGCCTCAACAAGGCTTGCCCCAAAGATCCCTTTGCCTTGCCAAGGATTGATCAAGTAATAGACTCCACAATCGGATGCGAGCTGTTGAGCTTCTTGGATGCTTACTCAGGCTACCACCAGATAAAGCTGGATCCAGCTGACCGCCAGAAAACCGCCTTCATCACACAATTCGGAGCCTTCTGCTACCTGACTATGACATTCGGCTTGAGAAATGCCGGTGCCACTTTTTAGCGTTGCATGTAGAAATGCCTCCTCAAGCAGCTCGGCGGAAATGCTCATGTCTATGTAGACGATATTGTGGTGAAGACGGAGAAGCGCGGCACCTTGCTGGAAGACCTCAGAGAAACATTTGAAAACTTGCGCCGATTCCAAATCAAGCTCAACCCCGAGAAATGTGTGTTCGGAGTACCAGCCGGCCAGCTCCTAGGCTTCCTGGTCTCCGAACGTGGCATCGAGTGCAACCCAATAAAGATCAAGGCCATAGAGAGAATGGAGATTCCCACCAAGCTACGGGATGTCCAGAGGTTCACCGGATGCTTGGCTTCCTTGAATCGCTTCATCAGCCGGCTCGGAGAGAAGGCCCTCCCCCTCTACCGACTCATGAAGAAGTCCACTCATTTCGAGTGGAACGACCAGGCAGACCAAGCCTTCCACGAGCTAAAGAAGATGCTGACCACGCTGCCTGTCTTGGCGGTACCAGCTGAAAAGGAGCCCATGCTCCTTTACATTGCTGCTACTAGCCGGGTGGTCAGCACTGTCATCATAGTCCAACGCCCAGAAGAAGGTCGGGCTCAGCCGGTTCAGAGGCCGGTGTATTATTTAAGCGAAGTCTTATCCACCTCGAAGCAGAACTACCCACACTACCAGAAGATGTGCTATGGTGTGTACTTCACTGCCAAGAAACTCAAGACCTATTTTCAAGAGCACCCCATTACGGTCGTATGTACTGTCCCGCTTGCCGAGATCATAGGCAGCCGGGATGCATCTGGCCGAGTGGCCAAATGGGCCATTGAGCTGGCCCCCGATGCAATCTTCTACCAGCCCCGCACCGCCATTAAGTCCCAGGCGCTGGCCGACTTCCTCGTCGATTGGGCCGAAACCCAATACCTGCCACCAGCTCCCGACTCCACTCACTGGCGGATGCACTTCGATGGGTCCAAGATGCACACCGGCTTGGGAGCCGGCATCATCCTCACCTCTCCCAAGGGCGACAAGCTCTAGTATACATTGCAAATTCATTTTGCCGCCTCCAACAATGTGGCCGAGTACGAGGCGCTCATACACGGGCTCCGACTAGCCAAAGAACTCGGCATCCGCCGGATCTTGTGCAATGGTGACTCGGATTTGGTGGTCCAACAGTCATCCGGTGACTAGGACACCAAAGACGCAAACATGGCGAGCTATCATTTCCTCGTCCAGCAAATCAGTGGATATTTTGAAGGATGTGAGTTCCTTCATGTACCACGTGCTGACAACATGCAAGCAGATGCCCTGGCACGAGTAGGATCCACCCGGTAAGCCATACCAGCCGGCGTTTCTATCCACCGAATCCTCAAGCCGTCTATCAAGCCGTCTCCAGAATCTGATTCCATCTTTGTGCCGCCTGACCCCAATGCAGTCGGATCCGACTTGGGAAACCAAGCAGGCGGTGGGGGACTCCAATAGGCGGCCCGGGGACTGCCATAGTCGCACCCGGCCCCCCACCCCTATCACAGTGGCAGTCCTGACAATAGAAGAAGTCACAGCTCCATCCTGGGCCCAGCCCATCCTCAACTTCTTAGTAAACAGAGAGCTGCCAACCGACGAGATCTCGGCAAGACAAGTTCAACACCGAGCCGGAGCCTACACAATCGTCAACAGAGAGCTTGTTAGGCGCAGCGTCACTGGAGTCTTCCAGCGCTGTGTCGAACCAGAGAAGGGCACAACAATCCTCAGGGACATCCACCAAGGCGAATGCGGCCACCATGCAGCCTCAAGATCACTCGTCGCCAAGGCTTTTCGCCATGGATTTTTCTGGCCGACTGCCTTGGAAGACGCCAAGGAACTAGTCAAAAACTGCAAAGGGTGCCAAATTTTCAGCTCCAAGCAACACCTGTCGGCTTCGGCACTCAAGACCATCCCCCTCACCTGGCCCTTTGCCATCTGGGGGCTGGACATGGTGGGCCCGTTCAAAACGGCACGCGGTGGCATGACACATCTGCTCATCGCTGTGGACAAATTTACCAAGTGGATTGAGGCGAAGCCGATCGAAAAGCTGAATGGGCCGACTGCCGTCACATTCATCGCAGATATTATAACCCGGTATAGCCTACCTCATAGCATCATCACCGACAACGTCACAAATTTTGCAAAGGGAGCACTGGCACGTTTCTGCGCAACACGCGGCATCCGGCTGGACCTAGCGTCTGTTGCCCACCCGCAGTCAAACGGCCAGGTCGAGAGAGCAAACGGCCTCATCCTCTCAGGCATCAAGCCCCGACTGGTCGTGCCACTGGAGCGTTCGGCCGGCTGCTAGCTCGACGAGTTGCCGGCCGTCCTTTGGAGTTTGCGCACTACCCCAAACAGATCGACCGGCTTCACCCCTTTTTTCCTTGTATATGGTGCCGAGGCCGTCATCCCAACTAACATCAAGTTCGACTCGCCTTGGGTCACCATGTACACGGAGGCGGAGGCCAAGGAAGCACGAGAAGACGACGTCGACCTGCTGGAAGAGGGCTGGATGTTAGCCCTCAGTCGGTCCGCCATCTATCAGCATGGTCTGCGCCGCTACCACAGCCGGAAGGTCAAGCCAAGATCTTTCCAAGAGGGCGACCTTGTGCTCCGGCTGATCTAGCAAACAGCCGGCCAGCACAAGCTCTCAGCCCCTTGGGAGGGGCCCCTTCATCATCAACAGAGCTTTAGGAAACGACTCCTACTACCTAATCGACGCGCAGAAGCCGAAGGCATGCAAGAGAGACGATTCCGGCAAGGAGTCGGACCGACCGTGGAATGCCAATCTCCTCCGAAGATTTTACAGTTAAAAAGCAGTATGTAGCACGCTACCTTTTATACTAAGTACGAGACAAGGGGTGCCCCGAGGAGTACTCGGGGACTACCCTCTTTTATCTATGAAAGATGAGTATCACGCATACGATTATATTGCTACACTTGCTTTCTTCGTCCGGCACCGGGTTCGACCAGTCGGCCCGGGGACTCGCCGCCTCAAGTTATATCTGAAGTTCCACCTGCAGCCAGACAAGTAGTGTGCCGACACCCAAGCCCCCTCTTGCTAAAAGTCGCAGCTCGAAGAAACGACTGTCCGACTGGCAAGAGCCAAGGGAAGGAAAGGATGCCCACGCGAAAAATGGCTAAGGACTAACGAACTTATATAACACGAGCTAGCCTCCCACCCCGCCAGCCGACTACTAGAGCAGTCGGCTGGCCGGCTTCCCGCTCACTTTGCTGCAATCTGAGAAAGCTCAAGTACTTGCCTTCCCAAAAAAACGACCAACTCCTTCTCTGGCCACAGACTGCAGAGCAGCTGTCCGGCTGGGAAGGCGGCGGCCAAGGGAAGGCGGCAAAGGAAAAGGCCAAAGGATAAAAAGCAAACATAAACGGAAGCCAAACACATGCATAATATTTACACAAAAGACCTTCGAAAGGCCAGCATTCAACATAGTCTGAATACACCCCCAGTGGGTGGAACCGCGCAAATTTAAAGATAGTTCAAAGAAGTAACAAGCAGGAAAGCTAGAACGGCGGATCAAGCCAGGGAGCAACAGGCGAGTGGGGCAGGTTGGCGGAGTCGGCAGTGCCGGCTGGAGGAGTGACCGGCTGGCGAGTCTTGGCATCGTTGCTAGAAGCATGACCGGGCTGAGGCGGGCTGGTCGCTTCATCATCCGGCGCAGCGTCTTCGTCATCCTCTCCCTCTTCCTCTTCGCCCTCATCACTGGAGGCAATCTCCTCCGCCGAGTCCTCACCTTCGGCCGGGTTCAGCCCGAACCAGTCCTCCGGCTGACCGACGTCGCCATCATCCACCTCAGCAGCAAAGGCGCTGGTATCGATATACTCGGCGATCGCCGAGGCGCGCTGGATGATAGCCGACCGCACCGCCTCCAGCTCCTCGTCAGCCTCCTGCCGCCAGGTGCTCAGCCGGTCCAAGTTCAGCCCAGGATACCAAGCCCGGACGAACTTCAGAGCCCGCCTAGTGCCGGAGCGGGCCGCTGATGCCTTCCAAGCCTCGAAGCGGTCGACTGCGACCTCCAGCCAGTCGGCGGTCCGACTTGGGGTGTGCGGAGTCACCTCGCCAGGCTAGAGGGCGGCCAGCACTTGCGCTCCGGCGTGCTGAAGACGGCGGAGCATGCGATGGGCCGGCTGCAGGCGGGCTTGAAGCCCCAGAAGCTGCTCCTCAAGTGACCGGCTGGCATTCGGCGCAATCGCGGGCCCCGCCTGCTATCGCGTGTCGCGGTAGGCCTCGATGGCTTGGGTAGGGGCGGCTCAGTAGCCGGGGAAGTAATCTGCGCAAAGAGGAAAGCAACGACACAAAATCAAAAAGTGAATCAGATAGTAGAAGGCAGGTAAGGAAGCAAAGAAGAAGGCGGCCTACCGTCAATCAAGTCTTCCACCCGGCTGTAGCCTTGGCTCAGCGCCTGCCTCATCTCGGCCCAGTTTGCCGCCTCGGTCTCATACTCGGCTTTGAGGGCGGCCTCGCTGTCCTGCACCGACTTCAGGGCCGCCCTATGGCTCTCCTCCTGGTCGGCCAACCTCTTGGCCAGGCGGTCATGCTCTTGAGCCAGGGCGGTGCACTTGGCCTCCTTGGCACGAAGGGCGGTCTGGGCTCCGCTCAGCTAGCTCCTCAAGTCGGCATTGGCCCCTGCAATATAAAGAAAGAAGTCGTCAGGAAAAGATCCAACCCGACTACTCGGTAGTCGGCCTGAATCTCGGGGACTACACCCAGTAGGTGCGCTGACGCGCCCCCACTTAAAAGAAAAATGGAGCGCTTACTCCGGCTCTCGGTCAGATCAGTGGCTTTCTGATTCAACTCCTGGGCCTGGGAGTTGAAGGCGGCCGTGCAGAGATTGTGGTACTCCTGCAGAGAAGACAAGGGATGTGAGTAAGAACGAGATGGTAATCAAGCTTTCCAATAAGTTCCAAGCCGCCTGCTCAGCAGCCGGCTCGGAACTCGGGGACTACACCCAGTGGGTGCGCTGACGCGCCCCCACGGAAGAAATTAAAAGCAATCAAAGGAGCAGGAGGACTCACCCGAATAATCGACCGCGTCGTGGGAAACTCCTGGGTGTACTGCTTCAGCGCGGTGGCTTGGGCCTGAAGCCGGCTCCGGACGTCTTGCGCTGCCACATTCAGCACGACCGTCCCGCCGCCCGGCATCCACCCGGACGAGCTGTCGCTGGCCGCTTCTAGGTCCTGGGAAGACGAGCCGGCGTCCACGGTCTTCTGCGCGTCCGGCGCTGAAGTCGCCTTCCCCGCGTGCCGGCGAAGCGGTGATGAGATCACAAGATCCCCTCCCACGGTCGGCTCGCCCCCAGCTGGCCGCGCTAGCGGCACTTCAGGCCGGCCTCCTTAGCCCGCTACAGTCGGCGGCGATGGCGCCGTCTCCCTCTCCATCTCCGGCTGGCCGCGGCCGGCTTCTTCCAACGGGGGCACACGGGTGTCAGGAGCCGCGGCACGGAGGGGAATGACGAACTGCGGAGGCTGGTTCTGCAGGGCCTCCGCCTCCCTCTCCGCGTCTGTGGCCTCCGCCTGGGCCTTGGCGGCTGCGACGGCTCACGCTTCCGCCGACTTCTACTCCGCCTCCCGAGCCGCCCTCCGCTCCTCCGCCTCCCGCTCCTCTCGCGCTTCCCGCGCGTTCCGCTCCGTCGCCTCTAGGAGGTCGGTGCGGGGATCTACCCGGCGCGAGGTGGAAAACCCTCCTACGGCTCTGACTATGGAGGCGGCCGGGACTCTCCCAAGGGAAAGAGGGGCCCTGTTTGATGAATTGAGAAAAAGGGTTTGGAAAACCATCAACCGGAGAAGAAGAAAAAAAGAAAGGCATAAGAACAGCGACACTTACGCTGAGACCTCCTGTGGCTGCTTCACCACCTTGCGGAAGTGGGCTGCCTTTGCGGCCGCCTCGTCTCGCTTGGTCGCCGCCGTGGTACTCTTGGGCTTCTTCGGCCGACTGCCGAAGTGGGTCGACGCGGCCCGGCACTTCTGCGCGCCGCCCTGGGCAGTCGGCCCGGCGGATGGGCCCGCACCATGGTGCTCGGGCGCCGGTCGACGGCGCGCGATGACTTCGGCCTCGTCGTCATCTAGCCAGTCCTCGAAGTCGGCCCCGAGCCCGGACCCGCCTGCGTCGCCGCCTTCCCCCGCGACGTCGTCCTCCATGGCGGCAGCCCCCATGTCCGGGTCGTCTACATCATCCATCGTACGGTCGGGGAGGAACTGGCGTTCCACCCCTGCGGCCCCGGCTGCTGGAGGAAGCATGGGGTTCTGCCAAAGAAAGGTCGGCTGGTCAGGAGTCGGCCACCATGAACTCGGCAACGCGCAAAGAGGAAGAGAAACTTACCACCGGCGGAGGATTGGCGCGAGAGTACGGCACCTTGCCATACTGCCACTCCTCGGTGAGCTTGCAGTTGGAAATGTATTTCACCATGTAAGACACCTCAGTGTGAGGCATCCCCTTGGTGCTTAGCCGGCATGGGTCGAAGCGGTCGCTCATCTGGCAGATCATATGAGGTCGGCCCTGGAGCGGGAGCACCCGGCGCTCGACGAAGGCGGCCACCAGGTCGGCCCCGGACAGACCCTCCGACTGGATCATCACCCGGAGCCAGGCGACGGAGGCGGACCCGCCCGAAGACAGCGACCTGGACGGGAAGGACCATGAAGGCTGCCTCCCAGCCGGCGGGCCGGCTATGTAAGCCGGCAGGTTGACGAAGTCGCCTTGCGGAGCAATATTCTTCACGTAGAAGTAGGACTTCTGCCAGAGCTTCACCGATTGGATCAGCGGGATGAGCCGAAACGGGTTGTTGTCGCTCGCCCTCCACATGGCGATGAAGGCACCACATGGGGCGGGCACGCCCGCGACGACGGTGCTGAGCTTGCACTGAAAAAACTCTCCCCACAGTTCAAGTGTGGGTAGGACGCCGAGAAAACCCTCGCAGAGGGTGACGAAGGCCGACAGCAGCATCACCGCATTGGGAGTGAGGTGATGCGGCTGGAGATGATAAAATTCAAGGAACGAGCGGAGGAACCCGCTCGCTGGCAGGCCGAAGCCGCGCAGGCAGTGCGAGCGGAAGATCACCCGCTCATCCTCTTCTGGCGCCGGCGAGATCTCCCTCTCCGGCGCGAGGCGGACCCGTACGAGATCCGCGCCCGGCAACCGCCGCGTCTGACAGAGGAAGTCGACGTGGTCCTCATGGACATTGGAGCCATCCCAGGAGCTCGACAACGCCATGGGGACGGCGCGGCGGCGAGGAAGGTACGACAAAAGGAGGGTGCATGACCCAGCTGCGACGAAGTGGCGGCGAGCCAAGAAGATTGGCAGGAAGGCCGAGCGGCGGCAGGTGGCTGTCGTGATGAGAGGAGGAAGAAGAAGGAGGGGCGGAGCGAGGGAGAGCGCGCGAGCGTTTTGGCGCTCCCCTCCTCTAACCCTACTTATAGCCTCGTGTGGCGAAGCCGAGGAGGCAGGACGTGGGGGGCGTGGGATTAACTGCATCCACTCCCCCATGCCCCGCAATTATTGCACCATTATGGCGTGGGGAAACCGCCACTAAGGCGCGCGCGGTCCGTCCAGGCCGCAGAAGATCCACGCGTGGGCCGAGGCCCTGTAGTGGCGGGCCCCAGACTGCGGCGGCGTCCCATCACGCGCATGGGCTGGCAGGCCCCTCCGGCCGGAGGATGCCACGTGGTGCGCAGATGACGAGCGGTTAGTTCACAGCCGGACTCGCGCGCCGACTGGCACCCGCCTTCAAACTTCGAGATCTCTAAGAGACGGCGCACCTAGTCGAAACTGGCTTCTGGTTCCCGGCTCCTCAAGATAGGAAGCTGACTGGGCTCCTCGACTTTTTTCTGCCTCGGAGCCCAACCAGCTTCGGGGACTACTGTTAGAGTAAATGACCATGGGTAGCCTAGCCGGCTTCCCCTGGCACTTCAGAAAAATTACAGGCCGAACAAGCCTCCAAACTTCCAAGACACGGGGCCGTCTTCCCCCAGCCAGCTACCTCTCAAGACGGCTGCGCAAAGGCAGCCCAGCCCTGAAATCCTTGAGAAACAAGACCACAAGAAGGCCGACTTCCAGAAGCCGGCCATAAAAGGGCCGACTCCCAGGAGCCGGCGCCTCAGCAGGCGGCTAAGATCTTGCCCTTAGAGTCTGCACCCACATAACGGCGATAAGACGGGGCGTGGCTACAGTAAAACCTGCCACCCTTGAATCCCGGCGCACGCATGGCCACAGTGCACCGTACGGGGCGGCCATCCCCGTCCGGCGCAGCACTGTTGCCATGATGATCGTGACGTCACCCATGGCGAGGGGTCAGTACGACCCGTGGGTGGCGGGCCCCCTCGGTCAGGGAGATCCCGAAGGCGTCAGGCTTCCCACAGTCGGCCAATGGTATGGCCGGCTTCCAACAGCCGGCCAGCTCTCTCACTCCAAGGAGGTGCTTCATTAAGGAGACAAGAGAAGGTAAGGCTACAGTGATGAGCCGCCTCGTGGCGGCACTGTAGCCATGCTTACCACGACAAAGCCATCGTCACCAGGGGCAAGGTAACAGTAACCAGCCCCCGACAAGACCCCCGAGCGGTGGGGCCAGCCTGTCGGCCAAAGGGTCGGTAGCCGGCGGGCCTACTAGTCGGCGGAGAAGCCGGCGGGCGTAGACACAGACGGCTGGGGCCCACGCCCAGCCGGATTACCATTGTACCCCTGGGGGGTAGGCCTATATAAACCCCCCCAGGGTTCCCATGCAGGGGAGATCACTCTTTGGATAGATTTTAGACACCACAAGGAGAAGAGGAGCGGGCTAGCCTGGCCCTCCCTCATTCTTTCACCGAACAGCTCAAGGAGCATTCTGTACCAACCCACCTAGCTAGTGATCATGCGGAGACCCCGCAGAGCAGCATTTGGGGTGTTATCTCCACGGAGAGCCCTGAAGCTGGGTAAGATTCGCCGGCGTGCATGTCTTCGCCTTATCCCGTTTCCAAGCACCGGCGATGTTTTATTGGCTCCCACAATGATAAGCCATCCATTGGCATATGTCGCACCAACCACCCGACACCGACGAAGCCAGCTGAATTGGAGGGCCAGGCCGGAACGCAAGTGTAGCCGCCCACTTGGGGCCCTGCGGCTCGTTGATATAAAACCACCCATGCTGCCATATGTCGGAAGATTTGGCGAAAGATCTTTCGGGCCAAACCGCGCCGACCAGCTTGCCTATTATGACGCTGCCGCACTCTGCCTGCTCCTCCTCTGCCACCTGCGGCCTCACATCAAAGGTCTTGAGCCATAAACCAAAGTGCTGAGGAGTCCGGAGTAAGGCCTCACACGTGACGATAAATGTCGAGATGAGGAGACGGGGCCAGATCATGAAAGTCTAGCCCATAGTAAAACATGAGCCCCCGAACGAAGGGGTTAAGCGTGAACCCTAGCCCATGAAGGAAGTGGGATACAAATACTACCCTCTCGCCAGATCTGGGGGTCGGTGTGACTTGCCCTTGTGGCGGAAGCCGATGAAAGATTTCCGGGGTCAGATACCTCGCTACGCGGAGCTTCGCAATATCCTCCTCTATGAAAGAAGAAGCCACCCACCGGCCCTGACGGTTGGATCCGGACATGACTAGGGCTGGTGGCGATTGGAACCCGAGGGTTGGAACTTGGGGTGGCTGGGATTGAGGAAGGAGCAAGCGCAAGGGGAGAAAATGAGACTGGGTCTCTATATAAAGGCCCCGAATACTGGGCGTCTCCCCTAGGGTCTCTAAACTTACCTGTCACCAAGGAGTTGTACCCAGGGGACGGTTGGGTCACCCACGCCTGCATTAATGAAAATCCCGTAAATAAAGGGACACGATCCCTGCCTTGACGGGACGTGCCAGTAAAACCGCGCCCTGGGACGTGGGGCGGCTCGCTAGCCGACGGTTGGAAGTAGTAACCGGGCGGGCATGATACGATATCGTGAACAGTTATCAACAAGTTGGGCTCGAGGGATATTATATTCTCTGGAATTATATATACAGGTTCGGATATACTTACCTCGTCCGAAGACTATTCGGGAGTTCGGAAGGAAGGAACCCGCCTTGCAATGCCGAAGACAAATCTGCGCGCCAGACTCCTCGTCATTGAAGCCAGGTTCAGGGGCTACTGAGGGAGTCCTGGACTAAGGGGTCCTCGGGCGTCCGGCATGTTATCCATGGGCCGGACTGATGGGCTGTGAAGACATAAAGGCCGAAGACTGCACCATGTCCATATTGGGCTGTACTTGGCATGGAAGACAAGCCTGGCGACCGAAGATTCCTTCTTATGTAACCGACTCCATGTAAACCCTATATCCCCTTGGTGTCTATATAAACCGAAGGGGATAGTCCGGAAAGGGGAGGATATATACTCATTACCATATTCATAGGCTAGACTTCTAGGGTTTTAGCCATTACGATCTCGTGGTAGATCCACTCTTGTAATACTCATATTCATCAAGATCAATCAAGCATGAAGTAGGGTATTACCTTCATAGAGAGGGCCCGAACCTGGGTAAACATCGTGTCCCCCGTCTCCTGTTACCATCGATCCTAGACGCACAGTTCGGGACCCCCTACCCGGGATCCGCTGGTTTTGACACCGACACTCCTTTCCGGTCCTCAATTACTTCCGGCCCGTTACGGGCATGTTCCCCTAATGGGCCAAATTCGGCCCGTGGCAAGTGTCGGCCCGTTTCTGGCCTATTAACCCGTTGCGGCATTTCCAGCCCGTCCTATATTCTGGCCCATTAATGACCCGTTATGCCTGTGACAGAATTAAGCCATTGCTGTCCTCTGGCCTGTTAATGGCCCGTTATCGTGCTGGGCCGATACCAATTATGCCTATTTATGGCCCATGTTGACCCATTTATCCGACGGCCCAAGGCCCACCGATTCTACGGCCCTGTTGGAGGCCCATTTATCAACGGCCCGTAGGAGGCCCATGGATCCTACGGCCCGTAGCAGGGTCAAGGTTACCATGGTCCATATATGGCCCATGGTTGTTGCGGCCACTAGCAAACCAGGGAAAATTAAGACTAGGAAATAAATAAGCCTGAAACTAATGCTAGGCTATTAAGGCGATTGCACATATTACATCCACTGGGCATCAAAGATCGCCACCAGTGCAAATATAGGGAACACCCTACACTATACAAAAATGGGTTGCTGTTTTCTTGAGCCGGTGGCTGCACGTTAAGAACAAATTTTGTATTGCAACAAAACAAATTACAACTATAAAACAAAAGGAAGGTTGGCATAAAAGTTAACAGTCTGGTAGTGTCACACCCTAGTTAGTTCAAGCATTAGAGTGTGCATCATGTTTAAATTCCTCTTAAATTTGAAATGGGGAAGACAGAACCCCCAACACCCCCTTGGAAACAACTAGGGTTTACTCAAATTATTTTCAATGAACCTGAAATGCCCTTCTAAAAAGTTCACTCTCTTTGTCTTGGGTTGGAACCTCTGGCAAAATTGGTGCATAATTTTCTAGGTCAACAGAAGGTCATTGAATTAAATCATAAGTATTTGAATTTGGGCATTTAAATGCTATAAAATAATTTAAATGCTCAAATAATTCTAGAAATAAATGTTTGCTGTTGGAAATATTCTAAACAGAGCCCACAATTATTTTTAGGATTTTTGGAAACGTTTTAGTATTTTTTTTAATAAAGCCCAACAGTTGTAGAAAAAATAGAAAACAGAAACAAATAAGAAAAAAAGAGAGGGAAAACCACCTGGGCCTCACCTGTGCTGGCCCAGCCCACCTGGCTCGGCCTAGCTGACTGGCCTTGCCAGTCGTCGTCCTCCTCCCGCCAGGAGGACAAGGAGCGCGTGGCCGGCGCCCGCTGCCACACGCCGGCCACCTCCTGCTTCTGCCGACGCCCTGGAGGCGTCTAGGGGTGCCACGCCAACCCCCACGTCCCCCTCTGTCCCTCCCTCACTCTCCCCGTGCTCCTCTCCCTCCTTTATCTCTCCTCTCGCACGCATTGAGAGCCATTGTCGCCGCCGTTCGCCGTAGTCGACACCAGAGCCACCCCCTCGCCTCTCCGACAAGCCCATTAGCTCTGCGCTGCCGTCCTCGACCTCTCCGTCGACCCACGCAAGCTCGGACGACCCCAAGACGACGTGGTGACCTTCTTCCCCGTCTACGGCCGCTAGATGCCGTCGTTCGATTCGCTGGCCTCAAGTCCTCCCCGAGCTCACTAGCTTGCTCCGCGAGTTCCCTGTGAGCCCATCTTTCCTCCGCCCCTCTCCCCGCGCTCGTCCGCGTCCTCCAACCCCCTCTGCCATCGAGGCCGAGAGCTCGGCTCCGCCGTCCATGTCGCCGCCATGTCCACAGGCACGTAAGCTCGAATCCGAGGACACCTTCGTCTTCCACGCGCACCCAGGAGCCTAACGCACCACTCCTCGTGCCTCGCCGTGCCCCGTAGCGCCGGGTTCATCCACGCCCGAACTCCGGTGACCGCCAAGGTCGTCGCCAGTGTCGTTTCCGGCCTCCCCGAGCCCCACTTCCTCCACCAAACGATGCGGCTCGCTCCCCGCATCACGTAGATGCTCTCTGCCGTAGTTTTGGTCGCCGGAAATGCAAACCCGAGCCCCTCCGCCGCGTCTGACATCGCCGGTGTCAAGCCGCCAGCGAGTTTGACTCAGTTTGACCCCTGTGTAGGCCCAGGTAGACCCCCCCCCCCGAGTCTATGACAGGTGGGGCCGGTCTGCTAATTAGTTTAGGATTAGTTTTAACTAAGTTTAATTAGTTCAGTCACTGACATGTGGGCCCAGGCCCCACTGACAGCTAATTAGTGTTAATCTAATTCTGTTAACTAGTTGTGACACTCAGAGAGGGCCCACCATTCAGGTTTGACTTGGCCGACCCAGTTGACCTGCTGACGTCACATCTATGTCATGCTGATGCATTAATTCAATTACTGGATTTATTCTTTAATAGGAAATTCCAGAAAATAGTCAAAACTTCTAAAAATCATAGAAAATCAACCATAGCTCGAAATGCAAAGTTTTATATATGAAAAATGATCAGAAAAATTCAATCTATCCATATGTAATGGTTTCATGCATGACAAAACAAGTTAACCTTGCTGCTTAAGCAGAATAAGGTAATGCACTAATAAGTCCATGTTTAATGAGCTAATATTTGAATCTTTGATTCAAATGAGTTCACCCCTTTCTGTTTTAGCTTGCATTAGGCCAAGACGCTTTCATCTTGCCATGTCATATCATGCATCATATTGTTGCATATTGCCATGTGTTGATTATGTTCGGTGTGACTTTCATGGTAGGTTTTGCCTCCGAGGATAACCCCGAGTATCCGTCTGAAGGGCAGTACCCTACTACCTCTACAACAGGCAAGCAACCCATTGATCATTCCGATACAAACCCATGTTCTCGCTTCTGCTCTTGTTTACTGCATTAAGACAACGCGATTCAAACTGCTGTGTGCCACGGTAGTTGAACCCTTATCCTCTGCATGACCTGCCATTGCCACAGTAACTAGATGAAACCCACTAGCATGTGTAGGAGTTGATTGAGCCATGTAAGTGATTCCTACCTTGCTATGCATGCTATGCTTAGAGTTGTGTCAGGTCTGGTTCATCTGGGTGATGGGCTAGAGTGATATGATTATGTCGGTAATATGAGGGATGTGTTGAACATGTTTTGGTAAAGGTATCGATGAGAGGCCATGTAGGAGTACGTGGTGGGTTGTTTCATTGAGGCCGTCCCTAAGAACTGAGATCTGTATGTGTGATTTAAGATTCAGCTACTACCATGCATTGGGATCCTTAATTGACCCTCTCGGCTTCTTAAATACCCTAGTACTCTGTCCAGGAGTTGCAAATAGTTTCTGGTGTTTGTATGTCATGTGTAGGCGGTCGTGCGTAGCGCTGACCCTAGGGGTGGGCTATGTTGCGGTAGATACACCGTGGCACGGTGTACCGAGTCACCCGTTTGGTGTCTCGGGAACCCTGTTCACATCGTTCGGGGCCGTAAGTGGAAACCTCGGCCGGACTCCCTGCGGATGGAACCTGGATAGGCGATAAACCTGGACTAGAGACTTAAGTGTTTAGGTAGGCCGTGGCCGACACCCTCGCTGGGCTTCCACTTGAAGGTTGCCGAGTACATGTCGTGTAAACGGCGGTAAGTGGTGAAAGCGTGTATGAAGAAGTACACCCCTGCAGGGTATAAAACTATTCGAATAGCCGCGTCCGCGGTAAAGGACTACTTGGTTGCCTATACAGTTCATAGACAAGTTAATGGATACTACTAAAAGACTCAAGATAAGTGTGAGTACCGAGGAAGGCCCTCTCGTAGGATGACGAGAGAGGATCCCTGGTGGAGTATTGTGTTGGTGAGTAGTGGACTCGTGTGCGAAAACTATTTTACTAGTGGAGTTCCGTAGGATAGCTTAGCCAAGAGTTAAAGCTGGCTTGCTGCAATAACCCCACCACCTTCTTGAGAATGAGCATGTATATTAGGTTCTGATGTAAGACTTGCTGAGTACCTTGTACTCATGTTTGCTTATTTATTGTTTTCAGACGACAACACCGCCCCCTCCGATGGGTTTTATGTAGACCTTGATGTCGACGAGTGACTAGCCACCCAGGTGGTGATCCTGGCCATGGAGGGCCCTATGTAGATAGACAGGCTTCGAGAAGCCTTCTTTCTTTCTAGTGTCTGTACTCAGACTAGCTGCTTCCGCTTGTGCTTGTATGATTGTATGACTTGAGTGTCGGGTCATGTGACCCCTATCTGTATGAACATGTTATGTATGGCTCTCTGGAGCCTTTAAATAAAGTACTTGAGTTGTAGAGTTTTGTTGTGATGCCATGTTGTATGTACTCATATCGGGCATATTGTGTGTATGATTGAAATGCTTGGTATGAGTGGGATCCGACAACCTAGTTGTTTATCCTTGGCAGCCTTTCTTATGGGGAAATGTAGTCTAGTGTTCCTCGAGCCATAGTAGTCCGCTACAGCCCGGTTCACCGGAGTCCTGCTAGCCCAGCACTACTGCTCAGGACACTTGACTGGCCGGCATGTGATTCACGTCGTTCCTATGTCTGTCCCTTCGGGGAAATGTCACGCGGTGACATCCGGAGTCCTGCCTAGCCTGCTACAGCCCGGGTTTCCCCGGAGTCCTGTTAGCCCAGTGCTACAGCCCGGAATCACTCGCTGATGACCGACATGCTCGATGTGATTCATGTATGCCTGTCTCCATAGGTCTGTGCCGCTTTGGGTTCACGACTAGCCATGTCGGCCCGGGTTCTCTGTCATATGGATGCTAGCGACACTATCATATACGTGAGCCAAAAGGCGCAAACGGTCCCGGGCCATGGTAAGGCGACACCCGTGGGATACCGTGCGTGAGGCCGCAAAGTGATATGAGGTGTTACCGGCTAGATCGATGTGACTTGGAATCGGGGTCCTGACAGCGTTGGTATCAGAGCCGGACTGCCTGTAGGTTCGTTGAGCCAAACTGGTCGATGTCGAGTCTAGAAATGCTTTAGTTATATGTAGGGGAATTGATTGTGGGAGGGAACGTAAGGCTCTTTTACTCCTTTACCCTATGCCCTCTGATCTGAGTCATTCTCTTCTCATTCAACGTGGGTTAAGGACTAGGCTCTCTTCTTCTATCAGGTTCACGTGTTACTAATCCGTAGTAGCTTATAGGATTGTTGTTACAAGCCTCAGTACAGTTTCTACTACTTTTAGTATGTTGCTAATTGAATCAGAACCTTGATATGATGTTGTTGGGTGGTATTGCAGACTGTTGTGGATGTCTCAAATCTTTTTCTGAGCATTTACAGCTGTTATGCTGTCCAATTTTCCCTAGAAATCCTAATGTCTTTGCATTGTGGTTGTGCTTTCAGATGGCCAACCGTGCTCAAAACCAAGTGGTTCGCCTGACCCGGTGCCTCGACGTGCCCGGTCATACTGCTATGTTAGTCCGGGTAATGATCGAGACGGGTTACCGTTGGTATCCCGAATACACTGTCGAAGAGCAGTTCCGAGACTTTAATCAAAGCCAATATTTCTGCACCGTCAGGATATTTCCTTCTTATCCTGGATCTACTGAGCCCCTTCACTGTTCCTATGGACTCGGGGTTACTGTTGAGATGGCTGTGCAGGATGCTGCCTATTCCATGATGACCATCATGCGAGTCCGGACTGGCCTGCTTCGGAACACCGACTTCCGTTACATGCCAGCTTCACTTCCGGGAGCGCAAGGGTATCTTCAGGCTATCTATGCTGACTCCACTCAGGAGGACTCATTAACTCGTACCACTGCCGAGATGCTCGAAGATAAGGACCGAGAGAATCGGGCCTTGAGGTTGGAGCTTTTCAATACCCGTGCTGATCATTGGGCCACATTGACTCGGTTTGCACCTGCGGTGCAAGCTGGATGTATGGATACAAGGGATCTGTATCCTGTGAGATCTGCTCTGCCAGACATGGTGGATTGGCGTGATGTGGGAGGCATCACCCCACCCCGTGGTCCCCGCAGGCCACCGTTTGTTGGTCCAAGACCTCATCCTAGCCCCTATGGTCCACAGGCTCCTCAGGACCGTCTGTTCCCGGATGATCACGTTGAACTTCCAGGCTATGGAGGTGACTTCTATGAGGACTACTACGGAGCTGTCTGAGTTAGTAGTAGTATCACTAGTATTGTAATAGTTGTATCTCCACTGTCCTGCGTGACTTGTGGAATATGACTTGGTGTGTAATCAATTCCGGAGGTGTAGACAAATAATGTATAGGAGCTTGGAATGCCTCCGATGAGATGTAACGTCTTTCATCATAGTTGTACTGTAGCCTGGGCTTGTACTAAACTATGTATGATGTGTATGACCGTTGGTATATATATGGCAGTTTTATATTACCATGACATACGGATGAACATCTCTGCATTCCGTGTTATCCATTACATTCTGCACTTCCTTGCTAAGTTGAGCCATCCTTATCTAAACCGTTGTCTTGTTTTCTCCTAGGATGGTCAACACCCGCAGCAACCCTGCTGCCCCGGAGCAGGGGGAAGCCAGTGCAGCTAGGGGTGAAAATCTGCCTCACCCGCCTTCTCTGGCCGAAGTGATGCTGGAGGCGGAAAGAAACAAGCGTGAGACTAACCGCCTGCTGGAGCGGATTGAGCAGAACACTGCACGCCATCCGCGAAATGACTTGGTGTCAATCAACGACTTTATCAAGCTGTACCCACCAAAGTTTAACCATTCCGTCGAGCCCCTCAACGCGGATGACTGGCTTCGCAGCATCACCCACAAGCTACGTTCTGCCAACGTAGCCGAAGCCGACAAGGTTACTTATGCTGCCTATCATCTTGAAGGCCCTGCTAGCCTCTGGTGGGAAAATTTTGAAGCTATGCGCCCGGTCGGCCAAATCACTACTTGGGTTGAATTCAGTGAGGCTTTCCGTGAGCATCACATTCCGGAAGGTCTCATGGATCGCAAGAGGGAGGAGTTCTGCAATTTCACCCAAGGAAGACTGACTGTGGATGCATATAGTCGTGAATTCGGGAATCTGGCACGTTATGCCCCTGAAGAGGTATCTACTGACGCTAAGAAGCAGGCAAGGTTCCGCAAGGGACTTAGCCCTGAGCTTCGCCGCGATCTTCGTCTGCACGAGTGCACCTCCTTTCAGAAGTTGGTCAACAAAGCCATCAGTGCTGAGACAGGCCAGACTGATTATGACGCTTCACGCAAGCACTCCCGTGATTTTGGCTCTTCATCCGGCTCTGGAGCTCAGAAGCGTCGGGTGTGGATCCCAAGCACGGCACTGCCACCCAGGTTCATCCCGAGGCCATCCTTTGAGGCGCCTCGTCCCAACCAGCAATTTGCACCGCCCAAGCCCTATGGTGGCCCCGCTGCTAACGCTGCTCCACGTCCCAATGTGGTGACTTGTTTCAAGTGTGGAGAGCCGGGTCACTATAGCCGAGAGTGTCCCCAGAACAACAACCCCAATCAGACTGGAAAGTCCCTTGGCCGTGGTAAGCCCGCGGGAAAGACATTCTACGCCAAGCCGGTCACCACTGCCCGTGGCCATGTCAACTATGTTTCAGCCGAGGAGGCTCATGAGGATCCTAACGTCGTCCTTGGTACGCTCCTTGTTAACTGCCATCCGACATCTGTTCTTTTTGATACTGGAGCATCTCATTCATTCATATCCGAGAACTATGCTCGATTGCATAACACGACATTCTGTGACATGCCCACTTCTATGGTAATTCAAACTCCGGGTTCCAAATGGCAAACTTCTAGAGTAAGCCATGGGAACAAAATTCTTGTCGATAGACTTGTCTTCCTTGCATCCTTAATAGCTCTCAAGTCCTCAGACATAAACATCATTTTGGGTATGGACTGGATGTCAGCTCATTATGCTAAGATTGATTGTGCCACTAGAACCGTTCAACTTACTCACCCATCGGGCAAGACAGTCAATGTCTTAACTCGAGTGGCCAAGCGCCGACTTTACTCCTTAAATGCCAACCCCCTTCCAGACCTTGAAGATGTTCCGGTAGTCCGAGACTTTCCGGATGTCTTTCCAGAAGAACTGCCAGGTGTTCCACCTGACAGGGATGTCGAGTTTGTGATAGACCTTGTTCCAGGAACCGTTCCAATTTCTAGAAGACCCTACAAGATGGCACCCTTAGAACTAGCCGAGCTTAAGAACCAACTCGATGAGTCCTTGAAAAAGGGTTTCATCCGTCCTAGTTCCTCTCCTTGGGCTTGCCCCGTCCTCTTCGTCAAGAAGAAGGATGGAACGGATCGAATGGTTGTAGATTACCGACCTGTCAACTTGGTCACCATCAAGAACAAGTATCCGCTTCCCAGGATCAACGATCTGTATGATCAGCTCGCTGGATCCTCAGTCTTTTCCAAGATGGATTTGAGGTTAGGCTACCATCAAATCAAAATCAGAAACGGGGACATTCCCAAAACGGCCTTTGTTACTCGTTATGGCCAATACGAGTACACCGTTATGTCCTTCGGTTTAACCAATGCCCCAGCTACCTTCTCCCGGTTAATGAACTCGGTCTTCATGGAGTATTTGGATAAATTCGTCGTAGTATACCTCGATGACATACTCATCTACTCCAAGAATGAAGAGGAACATGCCGAACATCTAAGGCTGGTATTGATGAAACTTCGAGAGCATCGCCTTTATGCCAAATTCTCCAAGTGTGAATTTTGGTTGCCAGAAGTGACCTATCTAGGCCATGTAATCTCTGGTAAGGGTATTGCTGTCAATCCCGAGCGAGTTCAAGCCGTCCTTGATTGGACTCCACCTGAGACGGTCAAGCAAGTTCGGAGCTTCCTTGGCTTAGCGAGCTATTGCCGCCGCTTCGTCGAGAATTTCTCCAAGGTTGCTAAACCTCTAACTGAACTCCTCAAGAAAGATAAAAAGTTCGAGTGGACTCCACAGTGCGAGTTCAGCTTTCAGGAACTGAAAAGACGCCTGACATCTGCTCCCGTACTGGTACCACCAGATTTCTCCAAGGACTTTATTATCTATTGCGACGCCTCGCGACAAGGACTAGGTTGCATACTCATGCAAGATCGTCAGGTAATTGCCTATGCTTCACGGCAATTACACCCACATGAGGAAAATTATCCCACACATGATCTAGAGCTTGCAGCTGTAGTCCATGCACTTAAAACTTGGCGACATTACCTTCTCGGTAATCGTTGCGAGATCTTCACCGATCACCAAAGTTTGAAATATATCTTCACCCAACCAGATTTGAATCTCAGGCAAAGACGTTGGGTCGAGTTGATCTCGGATTACGACTTAGGAATAACTTACACCCCGGGCAAAGCCAATGTCATGGCTGATGCGCTAAGTCGTAAGTCCTATTGTAACAACCTGATGTTACAACAAAGTCAACCACTTCTCCATGAGGAATTTCGTAAGCTTAATCTTCACATTGTTCCTCGAGGATTTCTATCCACCCTGGTGGCGAAACCTACCCTTATGGATCAAATCATAACCGCCCAGCGGTATGATAAGGGCATATCCCGGATAAAGGAAAACATCGCTAGCGGAGTTGCTAAATGTTTCTCCATGGATGAGCGAGGTGCTGTCTTCTTCGAGAACCGTTTGGTGGTTCCCAAGAAACAACATCTACGCCAGTTGATCCTTAAGGAAGCTCATGAATCCCCTCTCACCATTCATCCCGGTAGTACTAAAATGTATCAAGACCTACGCCAGAGGTTTTGGTGGACTAGGATGAAGAGAGAAATTGCTCAATACATTGCTAATTGCGACGTTTGTCGTCGTGTTAAAGCAGAGCATCAACGGCCTGCTGGCACCCTTCAACCTTTGGCTATTCCCGAATGGAAATGGGATAAAACCAGTATGGATTTCATCACTGGGTTTCCCAGGACCAAGAGAGGGAATAATGCCATCTTCGTCGTGATCGACCGACTTTCCAAAGTAGCCCACTTTCTACCTGTTCGTGAGAGTATCACCGCTAGCCAGCTAGCCGATTTATACATCTCCCGAATAGTGTCTCTTCATGGTGTTCCATTGGAAATTAACTCAGACCGTGGGAGTCTCTTCACCTCTCGATTTTGGGAAAGTTTCCAAAATGCTATGGGAACTCGTCTCTCTTTTAGTACCGCCTTCCATCCTCAATCAAGTGGTCAAGTGGAGCGAGTCAATCAAATTCTGGAAGATATGCTCCGAGCTTCTGTCATCTCGTTCGGAATGAGTTGGGAGAAATGCCTTCCATTCGCGGAGTTTGCTTATAACAATAGTTATCAAACTAGCTTGGGCAAGGCTCCTTTCGAAGTTCTCTATGGACGAAAATGTCGAACGCCTCTTAACTAGTCAGAAACCGGGGAAAGACAACTCTTTGGCCCGGATATGATTCAGGAAGCAGAAGAGCAGGTTCGCGTTATTCGTGAGAAATTGAAAACAGCCCAATCTCGTCAAAAGAGTCAATATGATCGTAAACATAAGCCTATGACTTATGAAGTCGGCGAGAAGGCTTACCTTCGGGTTACTCCGTTAAAGGGAACCCATCGTTTCGGTATCAAAGGCAAATTGGCTCCTCGTTACATTGGACCCTTTCGCATTCTTGCCAAACGAGGAGAAGTTGCCTACCAATTGGAACTACCTTCGCATCTTTCCAGAGTTCATGATGTCTTCCACGTTTCTCAACTCAGGCGTTGCTTCGCGGATCCTATCCGTGGAGTGGACCACGAAACGCTTGATTTACAAGATAACCTCTCATATCGGGAATATCCCGTTCGTATCCTTGATCAAGCCGAGCGTACCACTCGACGCCATAACATCAAGTTTCTCAAGGTTCAATGGTCACACCATTCTGAGAAAGAAGCCACTTGGGAAAGGGAGGATCGTCTTCGACTCGAGTACCCCACCTTCTTCCCGGAGGATCCTAAATCTCGGGACGAGATTCTTTTGAGTGGGGGTGAGTTGTCACACCCTAGTTAGTTCAAGCATTAGAGTGTGCATCATGTTTAAATTCCTCTTAAATTTGAAATGGGGAAGACAGAACCCCCAACACCCCCCCTAGAAACAACTAGGGTTTACTAAAATTATTTTCAATGAACCTGAAATGCCCTTCTAAAAAGTTCACTCTCTTTGTCTTGGGTTGGAACCTCTGGCAAAATTGGTGCACAATTTTCTAGGTCAACAGAAGGTCATTGAATTAAATCATAAGTATTTGAATTTGGGCATTAAATGCTATAAAATAATTTAAATGCTCAAATAATTCTGGAAATAAATGTTTGCTGTTGGAAATATTCTAAACAGAGCCCACAATTATTTTCAGGATTTTTGGAAACGTTTTAGTATTTTTTTAATAAAGCCCAACAGTTGCAGAAAAAAATAGAAAACAAAAACAAATAAGAAAAAAAGGGAAACCCACCTGGGCCTCACCTGTGCTGGCCCAGCCCACCTGGCTCGGCCCAGCCGACTGGCCTTGCCAGTCGTCGTCCTCCTCCCACCAGGAGGACGAGGAGCGCATGGTCGGCGCCCGCGGCCACACGCCGGCAACCTCCTGCTTCTGCCGACGCCCTGGAGGCGTCTAGGGGTGCCACGCCGACCCCCACGCCCCCCTCTGTCCCTCCCTCACTCTCCCCGTGCTCCTCTACCTCCTCTGTCTCTCCTCTTGCACGCATCGAGAGCCATTGTCGCCGCCGTTCGCCGTAGTCGACACCAGAGCCGCCCCCTCGCCTCTTCGACAAGCCCATTAGCTCTGCGCTGCCGTCCTCGACCTCTCCATCGACCCACGCAAGCTCGGACGAGCCCAAGACGACGTGGTGACCTTCTTCCCCGTCGACGGCCACCGGATGCTGTCGTTCGATTCGCCGGCCTCAAGTCCTCCCCGAGCTCACTAGCCTGCTCCGCGAGTTCCCTGTGAGCCCATCTTTCCTCCGCCCCTCTCCCCGCGCTCGTCCGCGTCCTCCAACCCCCTCTGCCATCGAGGCTGAGAGCTTGGCTCCGCCGGCCATGTCGCCGCCATGGCCACAGGCGCGTAAGCTCGAATCCGAGGACGCCTTCATCTTCCACGCGCTCCCAGGAGCCTAACGCACCACTCCCCGCGCCTCGCCGTGCCCCGTAGCGCCGGGTTCATCCACGCCCGAACTCCGGCGACCGCCAAGGTCGTCGCCGGTGTCGTTTCCGGCCTCCCCGAGCCCCACTTCCTCCACCAAACGATGCGGCTCGCTCCCCGCGTCACGTAGCTGCTCTCCGCCGTCATTTTGGTCGCCGGAAATGCAAACCCGAGCCCCTCCGCCGCGTCTGACATCGCCGGCGTCAAGCCGCCGGCGAGTTTGACTCAGTTTGACCCCTGTGTGGGCCCAGGTAGACCCCCCTGAGTCTATGACAGGTGGGGCCGGTCTGCTAATTAGTTTAGGATTAGTTTTAACTAAGTTTAATTAGTTCAGTCTCTGACATGTGGGCCCAGGCCCCACTGACAGCTAATTAGTGTTAATCTAATTCTGTTAACTAGTTGTGACACCCAGAGAGGGCCCACCAGTCAGGTTTGACCTGGCCGACCCAGTTGAACCGCTGACGTCACATCTATGTCATGCTGACGCATTAATTCAATTAATGGATTTATTCTTTAATAGGAAATTCCAGAAAATAGTCAAAACTTCTAAAAATCATAGAAAATCAACCATAGCTCGAAATGCAAAGTTTTATATATGAAAAATGATCAGAAAAATTCAATCTATCCATCTGTAATGGTTTCATGCATGAAAAAACAAGTTAACCTTGCTGCTTAAGCAGAATAAGGTAATGCACTAATAAGGCCATGTTTAATGAGCTAATATTTGAATCTTTGATTCAAATGAGTTCATCCCTTTCTGTTTTAGCTTGCATTAGGCCAAGACACTTTCATCTTGCCATGTCATAGCATGCATCATATTGTTGCATATTGCCATGTGTTGATTATGTTCGGTGTGACTTTCGTGGTAGGTTCTGCCTCCGAGGATAACCCCGAGTATCCGTCTGAAGGGCAGTACCCTACTACCTCTACAACAGGAAAGCAACCCATTGATCATTCCGATACAAACCCATGTTCTCGCTTCTGCTCTTGTTTACTGCATTAAGACAACGCGATTCAAACTGCTGTGTGCCACGGTAGTTGAACCCTTATCCTCTGCATGACCTGTCATTGCCACAGTAACTAGATGAAACCCACTAGCATGTGTAGGAGTTGATTGAGCCATGTATGTGATTCCTACCTTGCTATGCCTGCTATGCTTAGAGTTGTGTCAGGTCTGGTTCATCTGGGTGATGGGCTAGAGTGATATGATTATGTCGGTAATATGAGGGATGTGTTGAACATGTTTTGGTAAAGGTATCGATGAGAGGCCATGTAGGAGTACATGGTGGGTTGTTTCATTGAGGCCGTCCCTAAGAACTGAGATCTGTATGTGTGATTTAAGATTCAGCTACTACCATGCATTGGGATCCTTAATTGACCCTCTCGGCTTCTTAAATACCCTAGTACTCTGTCCAGGAGTTGCAAATAGTTTCTGGTGTTTGTAGGTTATGTGTTGGCGGCCGTGCGTAGCGCTGACCCTAGGGGTGGGCTATGTTGCGGTAGATACACCGTGGCACGGTGTACCGAGTCACCCGTTTGGTGTCTCGGGAACCCTGTTCACATCGTTCGGGGCCGTAAGTGGAAACCTCGGCCGGACTCCCTGCGGATGGAACCTGGATAGGCGATAAACCTGGACTAGAGACTTAAGTGTTTAGGTAGGCCGTGGCCGACACCCTCGCTGGGCTTCCGCTTGAAGGTTGCCGAGTACATGTCGTGTAAACGGCGGTAAGTGGTGAAAGCGTGTATGAAGAAGTACACCCCTGCAGGGTATAAAACTATTCGAATAGCCGCGTCCGCGGTAAAGGACTACTTGGTTGCCTATACAGTTCATAGACAAGTTAATGGATACTACTAAAAGACTCAAGATAAGTGTGAGTACCGAGGAAGGCCCTCTCGTAGGATGACGAGAGAGGATCCCCGGTGGAGTATTGTGTTGGTGAGTAGTGGACTCGTGTGCGAAAACTATTTTACTAGTGGAGTTCCGTAGGATAGCTTAGCCAAGAGTCAAAGCTGGCTTGCTGCAATAACCCCACCACCTTCTTGAGAATGAGCATGTATATTAGGTTCTGATGTAAGACTTGCTGAGTACCTTGTACTCATGTTTGCTTATTTATTGTTTTCAGACGACAACACCGCCCCCTCCGATGGGTTTTATGTAGACCTTGATGTCGACGAGTGACTAGCCACCCAGGTGGTGATCCTGGCCATGGAGGGCCCTATGTAGATAGACAGGCTTCGAGAAGCCTTCTTTCTTTCTAGTGTCTGTACTCAGACTAGTTGCTTCCGCTTGTGCTTGTATGATTGTATGACTTGAGTGTCGGGTCATGTGACCCCTATCTGTATGAACATGTTATGTATGGCTCTTTGGAGCCTTTAAATAAAGTACTTGAGTTGTAGAGTTTTGTTGTGATGCCATGTTGTATGTACTCATATCGGGCATATTGTGTGTATGATTGAAATGCTTGGTATGAGTGGGATCCGACAATCTAGTTGTTTATCCTTGGCAGCCTTTCTTATGGGGAAATGTAGTCTAGTGTTCCTCGAGCCATAGTAGTCCGCTACAGCCCGGTTCACCGGAGTCCTGCTAGCCCAACACTACTGCTCAGGACACTTGACTGGCCGGCATGTGATTCACGTCGTTCCTATGTCCGTCCCTTCGGGGAAATGTCACGCGATGACATCCGGAGTCCTGCCTAGCCTGCTACAGCCTGGGTTTCCCCAGAGTCCTGTTAGCCCAGTGCTACAGCCCGGAATCACTCGCTGATGACCGACATGCTCGATGTGATTCATGTATGCCTGTCTCCATAGGTCTGTGCCGCTTTGGGTTCACGACTAGCCATGTCGGCCCGGGTTCTCTGTCATATGGATGCTAGTGACACTATCATATACGTGAGCCAAAAGGCGCAAACGGTCCCGGGCCATGGTAAGGCGACACCCGTGGGATACCGTGCGTGAGGCCGCAAAGTGATATGAGGTGTTACCAGCTAGATCGATGTGACTTGGAATCGGGGTCCTGACAGGTAGATAAATGCACCACCAGAAGTTCAGAAGCTCAGTTCATTTGACCTGATTGTTACGTTTTCATGTTGTATTGTCTGATGGAGCACCATAACCTTCGCCTTCATTTCTCCTAGGCTCCTGAACAACATAGGAAATGTCTGATACTCTGGTTTCAAAACCATGCATATCTTGACGACATCGAACAGTGTCTATCCTTATTTCACAAAGGGTCTCTGTTAGGGAATGGACTTGTGTCTGGAGCACAGATATAACATTGTTTTGAGCTTGCATATCTTGATCATGAGGCAGCTTGGACGAGATTGCCTTAACAACCAACCCAGTATTATGCAGGAACATGATGTTGGCACCGTTAGTGGACAGGTGCTGACCCACTACATCAAGAGCTGACATTGTGGTTATAGTTGCCTCGCCACCTTCAGAAGGTGGTGGTTCCACTATTTTTTGCATAGCTTGCTGAAAATTTGAGTTTTTACATTAGTAGTACCAGAACTGAAGATATTAAGGAGGCAGCAAAACCAAACAAAATAGCTTTGGTCTATATACAGAAATTATTCTGGTGAACCCATGTAACATATTAGTTGTATTTTACTGCAAAGTACATAATAAAACCAGGTTCCAAACATATGACCATGTACCATGGCTAATGTATTGTCTATTTCTTCACATTGTATTGATAGCTAAGGATAAAGAGACAAAGTTTATAATACGGTAAGCATAGTATGACATCATTCATATCACAAAACAACTGAGAACAGACAAACGGGCAATTGTAACATTGTGTGGGCAAGTCCAGCACGGAACTAGATTACAGGTCAAGATCAAAGGAACATCACTCCTCTCTTTTAAACCTTGTAAGGTGCAATGATACGCTAAGAAAATTCTGTATAAAATTGAAAAGAGTAATAGACATTGGCTACAAACCATGCAATTCAAGGCATGAGTCAGAGTAAGTAGTAGTTAAAAGGCATGAGGAGTAAGGACTTACAACAACGGCTTTGACTGGTGTAGTCATGCCCTTCATCTTGCTGGTGTGACAGTCCTTGAATATTTCCACAACATTTGGTTCATGTACTTTTTGGTCCTTGCGGGCTTTCCTCTGCATTTGGAACAAGTCAATATAGATCTAATAATATGATAGAGCAAAAAGAGTGAAACAACAGCTAATTACAAGAGCCTCGCAGTGTGCAATATAGCTACGTGATCCTGTCATCTGTTGGAATTTCACTTTTGTATGGTTGGCCTTGTTCTTTGAATAGTTCACCTACAAGAAGATAGATTTGTGTGGCACATGCGTAAATAGGACTTCAACATGTGATCTGATCACACACACACACACACACACACACACACACACACATATATATATATATATATTTATATATATATATAATGTACCTGATACTTTGGATCATACAAGTGTTTAACGAGGCCTCTCCAGTCTTCATTCGATATATTTTCCACTAGAGATGTTTGGGCAAGTTCACTGTTAGCCTTGCCTTCAAAGTGAGTTTTCCTCAAGTTATATTGATATTGTCGTAGAGCAGACTTGAAAACATGGGTGCAAGCTTGTCTGGTTGCATCATCTTGGCTATCCAACTTGAACCTCATATGTTGAAAATTATGGGAGTCTCATTATCAGCAACCTAGAAAGTATGGGACAGAGCAAGACGATATTACTAGTTTCCATCCATAACCATACTTACAGATAAATGGTCGAGGAAGGTGTTGAACTGGGTTTCGTCTTTGTCATTCCTGTACTGAATCCATGTTGGGAGGATATGTACATGACACCTAACGACAACTGCTGCCTCTGATACTAACTTGGCTGACTCTGTAGCATCACATGGCCTTTTTAAACCTGCCTCAAAACGGATCTCCATTCTTCCTCCTCTAGATTTAGTTAACCTATCGAGCATTATCCCCGATGTTTTTTTCCTCTTGCGCCTAGGTTCTAGTCCAACAACAAACATAGGAAGTGTTAGTGTACATCAAACTAGGAGACTACATATAAAGAAGCATGCAACTGTAACTTGACTCCAGCAACTACCTTCTTCCTGTTGAAGCTCACAAAGTTCATCCGATCTTGCCAACTCATCTTGTGTCAAGAGTGCTTCGGAAGTAGTGTTGGGTGGCAAGGGAGCTTGGGAACGTGCTGCTAGCTGAGTCGACCAACGACTAAATCGTGCAGCTGGTGGTACGGTGGAAGGTGTTGCAACAACTAGGGTTGTCTCTGCTTGTTTGGTGGCAGCTATTTGTTTCTGTTTGGCTTGTTCTACAGCTCATGTAGCACTGGATACCCTATTTGTACAATTTTCCGCTAGACTTTGACCTTCTATTGCACCATCAGTACCAGCAGAATCTGCAGGATTCTTCCGCTTCCCGTTCCGTGTCAATCTGTGTTGCTTCCTCTTTCTCTATGCCATGTTAAGTCAAGCCGACAAGAAAAATGAATAAGAATTTAGTTCTTCAGAACAAATTGATGTGTGATACAGACAAACTGAACTTTGATGTTAGACAACCACATGATAGGAGGATATAATATGTACGAAAAACAGGACAGCATGAGATAACCAGAACTATGATGTGTAAACTAAGCAGAAGACATTTAACTAAACTAGAAGCAATGCAATGGAAGGTAGACACCATATGAAAGATGCTACAAATATCGCTCTACCAAGTTAATAGTGTTCCATCATAAATGGCATTTAAACAAATGTGAAGCAGTACAAGAAATAAATCATATGCAAGATGCAAACAACATCACACTACCAAGTTAAAGGTCTCGCGTCATTAGTGCCATTGCATATTCACAACTTATGATGTGTAAACTAAGGAGAAGGTATTTCAATAAATTAGAAGCAATGAAAGCTAGACACCATATGAAATATGCAATGAATATCACTCTACCAAGTTAAAATTGTCTCGTCATAAGTGCCATTTCAACAAATTAGAAGTAGTACAAGCTAGAAAAGAATGCGAGATGTAACCTATATCACACTCCCAAGTCAAATGTGTCTTATGATAAATGATTGTTGCAGGTTACACAAGAGTTGTACTTTGATGTAAGAACATGATGTGATAGACATATATTGTATATTCTAGAAACAGGAACACGTGTCTTATTCACAAGTATAATGTGTAAAGTAAGCAAATGGAATTCAACAAAATTAGAAGCAATACAAGCTAGACATCATACATAACATGCAACCACATATAACAGTGCCAAGTTAGAGGGAGCACCTGTGATGGTGCACTAGGGGAGACGTGCTCATCATCAACACAGCTACGTTGAGTGTCTATGCATGTGTTATCTTGGAAATCATCTTGGGGGTGGAGGAGTAGAATCTGTAGTGGCCCTCAGTTTGGAAGGAGCACCTTTATCCGCTGCCTTGCTAACTTCCTTCTACTTTATTGATTTTGAATTGTCAAGTAAAACCAACAAGAAAAAGCAATAAAATTCACTCTTCATAACTTATTCGTGCATGATACTGACAATCACTACTTTGATGTAAGGCAAACACATGATACTAGGATGGAATATGTACGAAAAAACGGGACGTCATGGCATATTCACAACTGTTTGTGTAAACTAAGCAGAAACCATTTCAAAAAATTAGAAGCAATGCAAGCTAGACACCACATGAAAGATGCAACCAATATGACTCTGCCAAGTTAAAAGCGTCCCATCATAAATGGCATTTCAACAAATTAGAAGAAGCGCATGCTATAAATCATATGAAAGATGCAACTAATATCACACTGCATATACTAAAGGTGTCTCGTCATATTGATTGATGCGGGATACAAAAAACAATAGTTTTATGTAAGGACATGCTTAATAGACAGATGTACTATGTACTAAAAACAGAAAGGCATGTCACATTAACATGTATAATGTATAAACTAAGCGGAATAGCACATGCAATTTAACCAGATTGGAAGAATTACAATCTAGACACCATATGCAACATGCAACCACATATCACACTACCAAGTTAGAGCAAGCACCTGCGATGCTAGTGTAGGGGAAATGTGGTAATCAACTACAGAGCTACATTCACTATCTTCATCTAGCCTTGCTATTTCTTGAGAATCATGCTGGGAGGCTGACGCTGCATTCTTTAAATGAGGATCTTTACTCACAGTAGTCCACTGGCCTGACTGCCTCATCATAAGTGATTGATGAGGGATACACAAGAACATTAGTTTGATGTAAGAACATGGTTAATAGACAGATGTACTTGTACGTACCAAAAACATGAAGACATGTCATATTCAAAGGTATAATGTGTAAGCTAAGCAGATGCAATTTAACCAAATTGGAAGCAATACAAGCTAGACATCCGGCTGGAGTGGTGAGCATGATCATCTAGGACATGAGAGCCTGGTGGGAGGCGGGCTGGTTCGCCACCATCGTGGCTTTTTAGTTGGCTTCCAGGTAATGTCTGTCTGTGCTGGGCTTGTCACTGGCTCGGCCAGTGCCCTGACTAGCTATTTGTCTTCTGGTGCTCACGGGATGGTGGTTCATGTAAAAATATCTTTCCTTATCTTAATAAAGACCGACTTCGGCCTTTCGAATACAACCTAGACACCATATGCAACATGCAACCACATATGGCACCGTGAAGTTAAAGCAAGCACCTAGGATGGTGGTTCATTGCTAGCGAGGTCATCAACTCCAGAGCTACGTTTACCGTCTCCATCTGGTGACACTGCACCTATTATAAGGCTGAAACGTGTTTGGCCTATCCGTGTATGACGCTGGAGCGACTTCTCTCTTTTCTTTTTTGCTTCTCTCATAGCAGCAGAGTCTGAAATACCCTTGCATAAAAACACAATAGTGAGAGTATGGGTGAAGTGTGTGCAGAACTACTGCACTGTAAAAGTAGCAGATAGCAGGTGGCTGAAAAATAAATGACATAAGACATATGATAGCTCTACAACATTGCATGGCAAACAAAATTAGATTCTACTCCGTATGATTTTGTAATATATGAGCACAGGAAATGCAGGTACTCCTCCAGCACACCACCACATGTGGTCCTATGAAGATAACGGTCGACTAAAAATAAATAGGTTAGTCAATTTTTTTATGAACCATCCGATCTATAAGGAACGGGCAAATGGCCTTCGTCTAGCTCTCGCCAGTCACTGTTGATGATATTTCTCAAACCGCCAACAACCACCTGCCCAGACCCCTGCCTCCGCCGCGCCGCTCTCCCCTTGGCCTCACATCACCACCGTGCTTGGCAACGCCCCCAGGCCATCCCTTTAATCCCGGCCGACCTCCAGATCGGGCGGCAGCATCTCTAGGCCCCACACACCCCTAAGATAAACAACGAGGCACTGCTTCCCCGGCGTAATCGGTGAACTAGTGGATGTTACATCGGGGAATGCTTCCGTTATTGGGAATCAACTGACCAGGAATTGAAATCCAGGGGGGCGACGGACCTCTAGCTAAGGTGAAATAGTATATGAGGAGAAACCTTGTGCATTGCAAGTTACTAGGAACATCTAGTATCAAGAAGAAGTGGTCAACTAGTGTCTTCTGTGGGATGAATACCATGCAAGCATACACGTAAGATTTGCACGAATAAGGGAAGAGTGGTACCATTTCTGGTTGCCAGTGTGGTCGCCTCGATATGTCGTGCTGACCTTCTTCTTTTTGCCGGGGAAACCGAAGTTTTGGAGGAGGGTGCAAGCTTGGATGAACCCATGGCCAAATTGTTGACTGTGTTGCCGTGGCCGTATGTCGGTGGAGGGGAAGCAAATCCGAGGCGGCGAATGATGACCCACAAGTATAGGGGATCTATTGTAGTCCTTTTGATAAGTAAGAGTGTCGAACCCAATGACGAGCAGAAGGAAATGATAAGCAGTTTTCAGTAAGGTATTCTCTGCAAGCACTGAAATTATTGGTAACAGATAGTTTTGTGATAAGGTAATTTGTAACGGGTAACAAATAATAAAAGTAAATAAGGTGCAGCAAGATGGCCCAATCCTTTTTGTAGCAAAGGACAAGCCTGGACAAACTCTTATATAAAGGAAAACGCTCCCGAGGACACATGGGAATTATCGTCAAGCTAGTTTTCATCACGCTCATATTATTTGCGTTCGGTACTTTGATAATTTGATATGTGGGTGGACCGGTGCTTGGGTATTGCCCTTCCTTGGACAAGCATCCCACTTATGATTAACCCCTCTTGCAAGCATCCGCAACTACAAAAGAAGTATTAAGGTAAACCTAACCATAGCATGAAACATATGGATCCAAATCAGCCCCTTACGAAGCAACTCATATACTAGGGTTTAAGCTTCTGTCACTCTAGCAACGCATCATCTACTTATTACTTCCCAATGCCTCCCCCTAGGCCCAAACAATGGTGAAGTGTCATGTAGTCGACGTTCACATGACACCACTAGAGGAGAGACAACATACATCTCATCAAAATATCGAACAAATACAAAATTCACATGACTACTTATAGAAAGACTTCTCCCATGTCCTCAGGAACAAACATAACTACTCAAAATCATATTCATGTTCATAATCAGAGGGGTATTAATATGCATAAAGGATCTGAACATATGATCTTCCACCAAATAAACCAACTAGCTTCAACTACAAGGAGTAATCAACACTACTAGCAACCCACAGGTATGAATCTGAGGTTTTGGGACAAATATTGGATACAAGAGATGAACTAGGGTTTGAGATGAGATGGTGTTAGCGACGATGTTGATGGAGAATGATCCCCTCCTGATGAGAGGATTGATGGTGATGATTTCTCCCTCCTGGAGGGATGCTTCCCCGGCAGAACAGCTCCGCCTGAGCCCTAGATTGGTTCCGCCAAGGTTCCGCCTCATGGCGGCGGTGTTTCGTCCCGAAAGCTTTCTTATGATTTTTTTCCGGACGAAAGATCTCATATAGCAGAAGATGGGCACCGGAGGCCTGCCAGGGGACCCATGAGGCAGGGGCACGCCCCCACCCTCGTGGATGGTGGGTGGCCCCCTCTGGTGCTTCCTTCGCCTAATATTTTTTATATATTCTGAAAATGACTCCCGTGGAGTTTCAGGACCTTTGGAGCCGAGCAGAATAGGTCTCTAATATTTGCTCCTTTCCCAGCCCAGAATTCCAGCTGCCGGCATTCCCCTCTTCATGTAAACCTTGTAAAATAAGATAGAATAGGCATAAGTATTGTGACATAATCTGTAATAACAGCCCATAATGCAGTAAATATTGATATAAAAGCATGATGCAAAATGGACGTATCAACTCCCCCAAGCTTAGACCTCGCTTGTCCTCGAGTGGAAGCCGACATCGAAAAATATGTCCACATGTTTAGAGATAGAGGTGTCGATAAAATAAAATATGGACATGAGGGCATCATGATCATTCTTAGAACAACAACATATATATATGACAACACTATTCTAATCCTGGGATTAGAATAGTTATTTGGATCATGCTCATCCTATATAGGGCCGAGGAGATCCTCCCGAACCTAAACCCACCTTATCTACCTGGCGCTCCAACGCACCACCCGCCGTCGGGCCCCTGGCTCCAGCGTGCCTCCCACCGCCCCCAACCTAGCACGCCTCCCGCTGCCGGCCCACTGGCTCCGGCGCGCCTCCCGCCGCCCCAACCCAGCGCGCCTCCCGCCGCCGGCCCACTGGTTCTGGCGTGCCTCCTGCTGCCACTCCTAACCCCAGCGCGCCTCCTGCCGCCGGTCCCCCCAGCTCGGGCGCGCCTCCCGCCGCTGCCCTCGAACTCCAGCGTGCCTCCCGCCGCCTTCCATCCCCACTACTCCAAGAACTGGAACGAAGTGGTGATGTCCACTGCGCCCTTCTCTCCATTGGCCAATCACTCCACCCCTTCTGTCAGGTGAGGCCCATGGGGTCGCATCCCACATATGTGACCTGCACAGGCATATCTTGTCGACCTTCTCCAGCACTTGTCTTCAACCTTCCCGGCATTTCTCACTGCTGCAGCGATGGCCTCTCCCCCTAGCCATGCGTCATATCCCTCAAGCTCGAGCTGTCGTGAGTGGGGAAGCCACCTCTTGGAGACAGCGCCGAGGACGCATCCCATGCGGTGGAGAGCAGCAAAGGCCAAGGGGCACGCACGCAGACTAGGAAGGTCGACGAACAACGCCACTACCTTCGGCTGCCTGCACGCCACCGCTCCCCTTATAACTTGTACGCGTTGCTGCCAGCCAATTCCTCTCACAGATGTTGTTGAAGTAGAAATGTGCAGCTGGGGAGCCTCCCGTGCATAAGTGGCAAAAACACGGATGTACGATCCAGTAGAGCAACATACGAGTGATGAGTTCAATTTGAGTTTGCTTTTCAGTCATATTCTATGGTTGAATGTTATCATAGCATTCTACTTTAATCCATTGTTTTCTCAACCTCCCGTTTCATATCAAGAAGCACTTCCTCAACCTGTGACACAGGTTCAATTTCAAGTTCGACAGATGTTTCAATTTGGACATTTTTCAATCAAGTATGGGTTACTCTGCTTATTTTTCAACACTGCTTATTTTTCTGTCGATGTCCACCAAGTATTTTCGGTCGATGTCCACCAAGTATTTCCAGTCTAGGGAGATTTCGTTAGAGACAGTAGGAACCATGTTCAACACTGCTTATTTTTCTGTTTTAGACTGGCGAATCTGAAGGAAATATGCCCTAGAGGCAATAATAAAGTATTATTTTATTTCCTTATATCCTGATAAATGTTTATTGTTCATGCTAGAATTGTATTATCCGGAAACATAATACTTGTGTGAATACATAGACAAACTAAACGTCACTAGTATGCATCTACTTGACTAGCTCGTTAATCAAAGATGGTTATGTTTCCTAACCATAGACATGTGTTGTCATTTGATTAATGGGATCACATTATTAGGAGAATGATGTGATTGACATGACCCATTCCATTAGCTTAGCACCCGATCGTTTAGTACATTGCTATTGCTTTCTTCATGACTTATACATGTTCCTATGACTATGAGATTATGCAACTCCCGTTTGCCAGAGGAACACTTTGTGTGCTACCAAACGTCACAACATAACTAGGTGATTATAAAGGAGCTCTACAGGTGTCTCCAAAGGTAAATGTTGGGTTGGCGTATTTCGAGATTAGGATTTGTCACTCCGATTGTCGGAGAGGTATCTCTGGGCCCTCTTGGTAATGCACATCACATAAGCCTTGCAAGCATTGCAACTAATGAGTTAGTTGCGAGATAATGTATTACGAAATGAGTAAAGAGACTTGCCGGTAATGAGATTGAACTAGGTATTGAGATACCGACGATCGAATCTCGGGCAAGTAACATACCGATGACAAAGGGAACAACATATGTTGTTATGCGGTCTGACCGATAAAGATCTTCATAGAATATGTGGGAGCCAATATGAGCATCCAGGTTCCGCTATTGGTTATTGACCGGAGACGTGTCTCGGTCATGTCTACATTGTTCTCGAACCCATAGGGTCCGCACGCTTAAGGTTTCGATGATAGTTATATTATGAGTTTATGAGTTTTGATGTACCGAAGTTAGTTCGGAGTCCTGGATGTGATCATGGACATGACGAGGAGTCTCGAAATGGTCGAGACATAAAGATTGATATATTGGACGGCTATATTCGGACACCGAAAGTGTTCCGGGTGATTTCGGAGAAAACCGGAGTGCCGGAGGGTTACCGGAACCCCCCCCCCCCGGCAGAAGTAATGGGCCTTATGGGCCCTAGTGGAGAGAGAGAGGGGCGGCCAGGGTGGGCCGCGCGCCCCCTCCCCCTCTGGTCCGAATTGGACTAGGAGAGGGGGGGCGGCGCCCCCCTTTCCTTCTCCCTCTCCCCCTTCCTTTCCCCTCCTAGTAGGAGTAGGAAAGAGGGGAGTCCTACTCCTACTAGGAGGAGGAGGACTCCTCCTTGGCGCGCCCTAGGGCTGTCCGGCCTCCCCCCTTGCTCCTTTATATACGGGGGCAGGGGCACCCCTAGACAGACAAGTTGATCCTCGTGATCGTTTTCTTAGCCGTGTGCGGTGCCCCCTTCCACCATACTCCTCGATAATATTGTAGCAGTGCTTAGGCGAAGCCCTGCGACGGTAGAACATCAAGATCGTCACCACGCTGTCGTGCTAACGGAACTCTTCCCCGACACTTTGCTGGATCAGAGTCCGGGGATCGTCATCGAGTTGAACGTGTGCTAAAACTCGGAGGTGCCGTAGTTTCGGTGCTTGATCGGTCGGGCCGTGAAGATGTACGACTACATCAACCGCGTTGTCATAACGCTTCCGCTATCGGTCTACGAGGGTACGTAGATCATACTCTCCCCTCTCGTTGCTATGCATCACCATGATCTTGCGTGTGTGTAGGAATTTTTTTGAAATTACTACGTTCCCCAATAGTGGCATCCGAGCCAAGTTTTATGTGTTGATGTTATATGCACGAGTAGAACACAAGTGAGTTGTGGGCGATATAAGTCATACTGCTTACTAGCATGTCATACTTTGGTTCGGCGTTATTGTTGGATGAAGCGGCCCGGACCGACATTACGCGTACGCTTACGCGAGACTTGTTCTACCGACGTGCTTTGCACACAGGTGGCTGGCGGGTGTCAGTTTCTCCAACTTTAGTTGAACCGAGTGTGGCTACGCCCGGTCCTTGCGAAGGTTAAAACAGCACCAACTTGACAAACTATCGTTGTGGTTTTGATGCGTAGGTAAGATTGGTTCTTGCTTAAGCCCGTAGCAGCCACGTAAAACTTGCAACAACAAAGTAGAGGACGTCTAACTTGTCTTTGCAGGGCATGTTGTGATGTGATATGGTCAAGACATGATGCTAAATTTTATTGTATGAGATGATCATGTTTTGTAACTGAGTTATCAGCAACTGGCAGGAGCCATATGGTTGTCGCTTTATTGTATGCAATGCAATTGCGCTGTAATGCTTTACTTTATCACTAAGTGGTAACGATAGTCGTGGAAGCATAAGATTGGCGAGACGACAACGATGCTACGATGGTGATCAAGGTGTCACACCGGTGATGATGATGATCATGACGGTGCTTCGAAGATGGAGATCACAAGCACAATATGATGATGGCCATATCATATCACTTATATTGATTGCATGTGATGTTTATCTTTTATGCTTCTTATCTTGCTTTGATTGACGGTAGCATTTTAAGATGATCTCTCACAAATTATCAAGAAGTGTTCTCCCTGAGTATGCACGTTGCGAAAGTTCTTTGTGCTGAGACACCACGTGATGATCGGGTGTGATAGGCTCTACTTTCAAATACAACGGGTGCAAAACAGTTGCACACGTGGAATACTCAGGTTATACTTGACGAGCCAAGCATATACAGATATGGCCTCAGAACACGGAGACCGAAAGGTCGAGCGTGAATCATATAGTAGATATGATCAACATAGTGATGTTCACCAATGAAACTACATCTCACGTGATGATCGGACATGGTTTAGTTGATTTGGATCACGTGATCACTTAGAGGATTAGAGGGATGTCTATCTAAGTGGGAGTTCTTTAGTAATATGATTAATTGAACTTAAATTTATCATGAACTTAGTACCTGATAGTATCTTGCTTGTTTATGTTTGATTGTAGATAGATGGCCCGTGTTGTTGTTCCGTTGAATTTTAATGGGTTCCTTGAGAAAGCAAAGTTGAAAGATGATGGTAGCAATTACACGGACTGGGTCCATAACTTGAGGATTATCCTCATTGTTGCACAGAAGAATTACGTCCTGGAAGCACCGCTGGGTGCCAGGCCTGCTACTGGAGCAACACCAGATGTTATGAACGTCTGGCAGAGCAAAGGTGATGACTACTCGATAGTTCAGTGTGCCATGCTTTACGGCTTAGAATCGGGACTTCAACAATGTTTTGAACGTCATGGAGCATATGAGATGTTCCAGGAGTTGAAGTTAATATTTCAAGCAAATGCCCGGATTGAGAGATATGAAGTCTCCAATAAGTTCTATAGCTGCAAGATGGAGGAGAACAGTTCTGTCAGTGAGCATATACTCAAAATGTCTGGGTATAATAATCACTTGATTCAATTGGGAGTTAATCTTCTAGATGATTGCGTCATTGACAGAATTCTCCAATCACTGCCACCTAGCTACAAGAGCTTCGTGATGAACTATAATATGCAAGGGATGAATAAGACTATTCCCGAGCTCTTCGAAATGCTGAAAGCTGCGGAGGTAGAAATCAAGAAGGAGCATCAAGTGTTGATGGTCAACAAGACCACTAGATTCAAGAAAAAGGGCAAAGGGAAGAAGAAGGGGAACTTCAAAAAGAACAGGAAGCAAGTTGATGCTCAAGAGAAGAAACCCAAATCTGGACTTAAGCCTAAAACTGAGTGCTTCTACTGCAAGCAGACTGGTCACTGGAAGCGGAACTGCCCCAAGTATTTGGCGGATAAGGATGGCAAGGTGAACAAAGGTATATGTAATATACATGTTATTGATGTGTAGCTTACTAATGCTTGCAGTAGCACCTGGGTATTTGATACTGGTTCTGTTGCTAACATTTGCAACTCAAAACAGGGACTACAGATTAAGTGAAGATTGGCTAAGGACGAGGTGACAATGCGCATGGGAAATGGTTCCAAAGTCGATGTGATCGCAGTCGGCATGCTACCTCTACATCTACCTTCGGGATTAATATTAGACCTAAATAATTGTTATTTGGTGCCAGCGTTGAGCATGAACATTATATCTGGATCTTGTTTGATGCGAGACGGTTATTCATTTAAATCAGAGAATAATGGTTGTTCTATTTATATGAGTAAAATCTTTTATGGTCATGCACCCATGAAGAATGGTCTATTCTTATTAAATCTCGATAGTAGTAACACACATATTCATAATGTTGAAGCCAAAAGATGCAGAGTTGATAATGATAGTGCAACTTATTTGTGGCACTACCGTTTAGGTCATATCGGTATAAAGCGCATGAAGAAACTCCATACTGATGGACTTTTGGAACCACTTGATTATGAATCACTTGGTACTTGTGAACCGTGCCTTATGGGTAAGATGACAAAAACACCGTTCTCCGGTACTATGGAGAGAGCAACAGATTTGTTGGAAATCATACATACAGATGTATGTGGTCCGATGAATGTTGAGGCTCATGGCGGATATCGTTATTTTCTCACCTTCACAAATGGCTTAAGCAGATATGGGTATATCTACTTAATGAAACATAAGTCTGAAACATTTGAAAAGTTCAAAGAATTTCAGAGTGAAGTTGAAAATCATCGTAACAAGAAAATAAAATTCCTATGATCTGATCGTGGAGGAGAATATTTGAGTTACGAGTTTGGTGTACATTTGAAACAATGTGGAATAGTTTCGCAACTCACGCCACCCGGAACACCACAGCGTAATGGTGTGTCTGAATGTCGTAATCGTACTTTACTTGATATGGTGCGATCTATGTTGTCTCTTACTGATTTACCGCTATCGTTTTGGGGTTATGCTCTAGAGATGGCCGCATTCACGTTAAATAGGGCACCATCAAAAACCGTTGAGACGACGCCTTATGAACTATGGTTTGGCAAGAAACCAAAGTTATCGTTTCTGAAAGTTTGGGGCTGCGATGCTTATGTGAAAAAGCTTCAACCTGATAAGCTCGAACCCAAATCGGAGAAATGTGTCTTCATAGGATATCCAAAGGAAACTATTGGATACACCTTCTATCATAGATCCGAAGGCAAGACTTTTGTTGCTAAATTCGGAAACTTTCTAGAGAAGGAGTTTCTCTTGAAAGAAGTGAGTGGGAGGAAAGTAGAACTTGATGAGGTAACTATACCTACTCCCTTATTGGAAAGTAGTACATCACAGAAACCGTAAGTGAGTGGGAGCTCTGTAGCATTTCTGATATTATATGTAGATGACATATTACTAATCAGAAATGATATAGAATTTCTGGATAGCATAATGGGATACTTGAATAAGAGTTTTTCAATGAAAGACCTCGGTGAAGCTACTTATATATTGGGCATTAAGATCTATAGAGATAGATCAAGACGCTTAATTGGACTTTCACAAAGCACATACCTTGACAAAGTTTTGAAGAAGTTCAAAATGGATCAAGCAAAGAAAGGATTCTTGCATGTGTTACAAGGTGTGAAATTGAGTAAGATTCAATGCCCGACCAATGCAGAAGATAGAGAGAAAATGAAAGATGTTCCCTATGCTTCAGCCATAGGCTCTATCATGTATGCAATGCTGTGTACCAGACCTGATGTGTGTCTTGCTATAAGTCTAGCAGGGAGGTACCAAAGTAATCCAGGAGTGGATCACTGGACAGCGGTCAAGAACATCCTGAAATACCTGAAAAGGACTAAGGATATGTGTAACGCCCCGAGACCGATGTGCCAGGTGTCGTCCAGTTATTCGCTGTTGTTGCCTTGTCATTGCTTGCGTGTCATGCATTGCATATCATGTCATCATGTGCATTTCATTTGCATACGTGTTCGTCTCATGCATCCGAGCATTTTCCCCGTTGTCAGTTTTGCATTCCGGCGCTTCGTTCTCCTCCGGTGGTCATTTCTACCTTCTTCTCGTGTGTGGGGATTAAACATTTCCGGATTGGACCAAGACTTGCCAAGCGGCCTTGGTTTACTACCGGTAGACCGCCTGTCAAGTTTCGTACCATTTGGACTTCGTTTGATGCTCCAACGGTTAACCGAGGGACCGAAAAGGCCTCATGTGTGTTGCAGCCCAACACCCCTCCATTTTGGCCCAAAACCCACCTAAACCTATTCTATCTTCTAGAGCGTTCTATCATGATCGCGTGGCCGAAAACCGCACCTCATTTGGACTCTCCTAGCTCCCTCTACCTATATATATGTGGCCATCCCCGATATTTTTGCGGATGAACCCTAGCCCTGCTCCTCTCGCATCGCCGGACATGTCCATCCGGTCGCCGGACATGTCCGTGCCACCGCCACGTCGCCCGGCCAATCGCATCGCGCCACGTCGCCCTGCTGCTGCTCTCCTCCAACCCCCGCGCGCCACGTGCCCGCCACCGCGCCTCCTCTCTCTCCCCCGCGCCGTCGCGGCCCTGCGGGCCCACGGCCGGCCCGCCCGGCCCGACCGCGCCCCGCGCCTGGGCGTTCCCGCGCCGGCGCCCGAGTGCTGCGCCCCGCCGCCTTTCACCGGAAAACGCCGCCTTGCGCCTCCTCCTGGCACCGCGAGCCGCCACGGCTCGTCGCCGGACTCGCCGGCGCGCCCGCCTTGCCCCGCCTCGGAGGCGCATGCACGCTGCCGGCCGTCGGATCCGGCCACCTACACCGCCTCCTCCGCCTTGCCTCGACCGGCGCCGCCCCAAGCTCAAATTCCGGCCATCTCCATCGTCTCCGGCGAGATCCCGTGGATCGGGACCAGATCCACCACTCCCGAACCAAACGTCCCGTCTCAGATCTGCACCACTCCGTCCCGGATCCCTCCGTCCCGCGTTGACTTTCGCGGAGGTATAATTTCACTAAGTCCCCGAAATTCCTAGATCCATATGCCCTTGTTCATCATGTCGTAACTCCGCATCCATAACTTCGATTTGTGCATATAGCATATAAAAATGTTCGTCTCGGAGAGTACATCATTTCATCTCATTGCATCATTTTCATTTGAGTTCATCTTGATGCCCGAAATGCTGTTAGAAGAGTGCTACTTGAGATAATTGTCAGATCTGCTGCTCCATTTAGATATTTGTCATTTTTGCCATGATTATTGTGTGCATGATATGCCCATGAGCTCTACATATGTTTTGTTAAGGGTTTTGCCATCTTTCCAGAGGTGCAACCCATGTATTTTTGTGATGTGTGTGGTGCCTAGCACAAGTTTGCAAAGTGAGGCACTTGGTAATGTTGATTTCAGGGACTTAGCATTTCCACTAAGTCCTTGAGCTGGTTATCTCATATGGCCATATGTAAATGTTGTTTCCTAGTGATCCGTGCCTCTTTTGAGGATGATCAGTAAGGATGTTTTGTTAATCTTGTAGTGCTCTATCCATCCATGTCTTTTTTTGCAATTATGGAGCACCCTAGCTTGAGTCAATCGAGCTCTACTTTTGCTATTTCGTGAATCTGGGCAGATTGTCTACTTGTTAGCGATTTTGCCAAGGGTGTTGTAGTTGATCCGTGCATGCTATGTTATTGTTATTGCCATGTCTAGCTTGTATAATGTGTATTCTTGATGGGTGTATGCTTATATTGTCATGCCTTGCTCTGTAGTGAGTGCATCGAGCTCGTAAACATGCCTACTTGAAATCTGTTTTGCATGCTCTAGTTTTTCTCTAAGTCTGTGATCTGATTATGTTTTTGCCATGTTCACATGCTTACAAATGTATTTTCTGATCCCTTTTGGCTCAAGGTCACTAAGCGATTGTTTTTAATCTCTTTGAGTAGCTCCATGCCATGCTTTACTTTGCCATGTTCAGGTCCTGTAGCATATTGTTTTCATGCTCCGAAGAGTGCTATCTGATCTGAAATTCCAGACAAGTGTTAATTTCACAAAGTCTGAAATCTGTTTATCAAATGCATTTTTGCCATGCTTGTTTGAACCTATTAATGGATGAATTGGCCGTAGCTCAGTGCTAGACTTTTGTTAAGCTTCTTGAATGGATCCCTGCCATATATTGTGTTGCCATGTTTGGGTGCTGTAGCATGTTCATCTTGTTGCATTTAGATGGCTACTTGCTGTATATCACAGACCGGTGCATATTTGAATTGCTTGCCATTTCCAAACCGTAACTCCGATTCCGGCGTTCTTTATATCGTTTTCAAGCGATTTCATCTCACCTTTCCAGTGGCACACTTGGATTTCCAAGTTCAGGCCAGGTTCACGCATTCCATTGTCAAATCATGCATATGCATCGCATCCCGCATTTCATATCATGTTCATGTGTGGTTTGTTTACTATGTTGTGTGTTTCTTTCCGGTGTTGCTTCTTCGAATTGGTTCCGATAATGTCGCGTTGTGAGGATCCATTGGACTACGTCCGTTTGTCTTCTTCTTGGACTCGTTCTTCTTCCTTGCGGGATTTCAGGCAAGATGATCATACCCTCGAAATCACTTCTATCTTTGCTTCCTAGTTGCTCGCTCTTTTGCTATGCCTATGCTGCTATACCTACCACTTGCTTATCCTGCCTCCTATATTGTTGAACCAAGCCACTAACCCACCTTGTCCTAGCAAACCGTTGCTTGGCTATGTTACTGCTTTGCTCAGCCCCTCTTATAGCGTTGTTAGTTGCAGGTGAAGATTGAAGTTTGTTCCTTGTTGGAACATGGAGATGTTGTTCCTTATTGGAACATGTTTACTTGTTGGGATATCACTATATATCTTATTTAATTAATGCATCTATATACTTGGTAAAGGGTGGAAGGCTCGGCCTTATGCCTGGTGTTTTGTTCCACTCTTGCCGCCCTAGTTTCCGTCATATCGGTGTTATGTTCCCGGATTTTGCGTCCCTTGCGCGGTTGGGTAATAATGGGAACCCCTTGATAGTTCGCCTTGATTAAAGCTTTTCCAGCAATGCCCAACATTGGTTTTGCCATTCGCCGCCTAGCCTTTTTCTTTTCCCTTGGTGGTCGCGCGCCCAAGGGTCATCATTATTTTAACCCCCCGCCCCCCCGGGGCCAGTGCTCCTCTGAGTGTTGGTCCAACCAAGCAATGTCCGGGGCTACCAGGGGCAACTCTGGGCTGTCCTACCCGACGTCTGGCTCATCTGAGTGTGCCCTGAGAACGAGATATGTGCAGCTCCTATCGGGATTTGTCGGCACATTCGGGCGGTGTTGTTGGATTTGTTTTAACTTGTCGAAGTGTCTTGTAGAACCGGGATACCGAGTCTGATCGGAATGTCTCGGGAGAAGGTCTATTCCTTCATTGACCGTGAGAGCTTGTCATGGGCTAAGTTGGGACACCCCTGCGGGGATTTGAACTTTCGAAAGCCGTGCCCGCGGTTATGGGCAGATGGGAATTTGTTAAGTCCGGTTGTAGAAAACCTGAAGTTGACCTTAATTAAAATGCATCAACCGCGTGTGTAACCGTGATGGTCTCTTTTCGGCGGAGTCCGGGAAGTGAACACGGTTGTTGGAGTTATGCTTGACGTAGGTTGTTCTAGGATCACTTCTTGATCATAGATTCTTGATCGTGCCTTGCCTTCTCTTCTCGCTCTCATTTGCGTATGTTAGCCACCATATATGCTAGTCGCTTGCTGCAGCTCCACCTCATACCTTTACCTTACCCATAAGCTTAAATAGTCTTGATCGCGAGGGTGTGAGATTGCTGAGTCCCCGTGACTCACAGATACTTCCAAAACCAGCTTGCAGGTGCCATTGAACCGTGCAGTTGACGCAACCAAGCTCAAGGAGGAGCTCGATGAAGATCTTGTCCTTTGTGTTGTTTCGTTCTAGTTGATCAGTAGTGGAGCCCAGTTGGGGTCGATCGGGGACCTTGTCGCATTTGGGGCTCTTCTTTTATTTTGGTTCCGTAGTCGGACCTTGAGTGTATTTGGATGATGTAATGCTTTATTCATGTAATTGTGTGAAGTGGCGACTGTAAGCCAACTATGTATCTTTCCCTTATGTATTACATGGGTTGTGTGAAGATTACCTCACTTGCGACATTGCTTTCAATGCGGTTATGCCTCTAAGTCGTGCTTCGACACGTGGGAGATATAGCCGCATCGAGGGCGTTACAATATGTTTCTCATATATGGAGGTGACAAAGAGCTCATCATAAATGGTTACGTTGATGCAAGCTTTGACACTGATCCGGACGATTCTAAATCGCAAACCGGATACGTGTTTACATTAAACAGTGGAACTGTCAGTTGGTGCAGTTCTAAACAAAGCGTTGTGGCGGGATCTACATGTGAAGCGGAGTATATAGCTGCTTCGGAAGCAGCAAATGAAGGAGTCTGGATGAAGGAGTTCATATCCGATCTAGGTGTCATACCTAGTGCATCAGGTCCAATGAAAATCTTTTGTGACAATACTGGTGCAATTGCCTTGGCAAAGGTATCCAGATTTCACAAGTGAACCAAGCACATCAAGAGATGCTTCAATTCCATCCGGGATCTAGTCCAGGTGGGAGACATAGAGATTTGCAAGATACATACGGATCTGAATGTAGCAGACCCATTGACTAAGCCTCTTCCACGAGCAAAACATGATCAGCACCGAAGCTCCATGGGTGTTGGAATCATTACTGTGTAATCTAGATTACTGACTCTAGTGCAAGTGGGAGACTGAAGGAAATATGCCCTAGAGGCAATAGTAAAGTTATTATTTTATTTCCTTATATCATGATAAATGTTTATTGTTCATGCTAGAATTGTATTATCCGGAAACATAATACTTGTGTGAATACATAGACAAACTAAATGTCACTAGTATGCCTCTACTTGACTAGATCATTAATCAAAGATGGTTATGTTTCCTAACCATAGACATGTGTTGTCATTTGATTAACGGGATCACATTATTAGGAGAATGATGTGATTGACATATCCCATTCCATTTGCTTAGCACCCGATCGTTTAGTATGTTGCTATTGCTTTCTTCATGACTTATACATGTTCCTATGACTATGAGATTATGCAACTCCCGTTTGCCGGAGGAACACTTTGTGTGCTACAAACGTCACAACGTAACTGGGTGATTATAAAGGAGCTCTACAGGTGTCTCCAAAGGTAAATGTTGGGTTGGCGTATTTTGAGATTAGGATTTGTCACTCCGATTGTCGGAGAGGTATCTCTGGGCCCTCTCGGTAATGCACATCACATAAGCCTTGCAAGCATTGCAACTAATGAGTTAGTTGCGAGATGATGTATTACGAAACGAGTAAAGAGACTTGCCGGTAACGAGATTGAACTAGGTATTGAGATACCGACGATCGAATCTCGGGCAAGTAACATAACGATGACAAAGGGAACAATGTATGTTGTTATGCGGTCTGACCGATAAAGATCTTCGTAGAATATGTGGGAGCCAATATGAGCATCCAGGTTCCGCTATTGGTTATTGACCGGAGACGTGTCTCGGTCATGTCTACATTGTTCTCGAACCCGTAGGGTCCGCACGCTTAAGGTTTTGATGACAGTTATATTATGAGTTTATGAGATTTGATGTACCGAAGTTAGTTCGGAGTCCCGTATGTGATCACGGACATGACGAGGAGTCTCGAAATGGCCGAGACATAAAGATTGATATATTGGACGGCTATATTCGGACACCGGAAGTGTTCCGGGTGATTTCGGAGAAAACCAGAGTGCCGGAGGGTTACCGGAACCCCCCCCCCCCCCGGAGAAGTAATGGGCCTTATGGGCCCTAGTGGAGAGAGAGAGGGGCGGCCAGGGTGGGCCGCCCCCCCTCCCCCTCTGGTCCGAATTGGACTAGGAGAGGGGGGGCGGCGCCCCCCTTTCCTTCTCCCTCTCCCCCTTCCTTTCCCCTCCTAGTAGGAGTAGGAAAGAGGGGAGTCCTACTCCTACTAGGAGGAGGACTCCTCCTCCTTGGCACACCCTAGGGCCGGCCGGCCTCCCCCCTTGCTCCTTTATATACGGGGGCAGGGGGCACCCCTAGACAGACAAGTTGATCCTCGTGATCGTTTTCTTAGCCGTGTGCAGTGCCCCCTTCCACCATACTCCTCGATAATATTGTAGCAGTGCTTAGGCGAAGCCCTGCGATGGTAGAACATCAAGATCGTCACCACGCCGTCATGCTGACGGAACTCTTCCCCGACACTTTGCTGGATCAGAGTCCGGGGATCGTCATCGAGCTGAACGTGTGCTAAAACTTGGAGGTGTCGTAGTTTCGGTGCTTGATCGGTCGGGCCATGAAGACGTACGACTACATCAACCGCGTTGTCATAACGCTTCCGCTGTCGGTCTACGAGGGTACGTAGATCATACTCTCCCCTCTCATTGCTATGCATCACAATGATCTTGCGTGTGCATAGGAAATTTTTTGAAATTACTATGTTCCCCAACAGAATCCTCACATTGGTGGACATCGACTTTGTTACTCTTCTACTGATGAATTTTGTACGGATTAGTTGTAGATGGATCATGTGTACGAGAAGTTGAATTTCTCCTCGCCTATATAGTGTCCTTCTCAAGCACCATGTCCCATGGATGGAAATTCTCAAGAACAATTTGCCCAAGGTTGTGTTTGTGTGCTCCTGTTCCGGTGTGCCTTGTAAAAATGAGGAAGTTCAGACTTATCTTTGTGAAGTTTCAATGTGTGTACCGGTTGCAGGAATTCACAAATAAAAAACGATATACTTGAGTTGTGTGTGTCGCGTGTGTGGGAAGTACTAAATATGTTCCGCGGGTCAGAAGTTCATAGTTTCTGTTGCTAATAGTCTAAAAAATCGCTTTTGAGAAAACAACACACCTCTAGTGTCCAAAAAAAGGGTTGAACACAAGAAAAAAATATCAGTTGACTAGTGAACCTTGTGAATCCAAGGTTTTAGAAAAAGGTTCTATTCTAAAACATCATGCACATAAAGTGAAACAGTAACAAAAATATAAGGAAAAAAATCGAAAAATGTACACTTGTTTAAAAAAATAGAAGTTCAAATTAAAATAGTGGAGCAATTAATTTTTTATAATAAAAGTAGGATTTTCCTCTTTACTAGAAATAAACCAACAAGTTCAAATAAAAAAGCATACCGGTTCAAAAATTATACAAAAAAGGTATTTTCCCCCTTTCTAGAAAAAACTAGAGGTTTAAATTTAAATGATGGAGAAGTTCAATGTTTCTTAAAAACCTAAGAAGGCGAAATCAAAACAATAGAGCAGCTCCAAATGTTTATAAAAAATTGTCCCTCATTTATTAAAAAACTAGAAGTTCAAATTTAAATATCGGAGGAGTTCGATGTTTATTACAAACCCCAAAAAGATCAAACACAAAAAAACAAAGCATCTCAACACAAATTCGTATAAAATGGTTTTTATCCGTTAAAAACCCTAGAAGTTCAAATCGAAAAAATGGAGCAATTCGATAGTTATACAAAATTTCGATTTTCCTCATTATTAAGGAATGGAAACAAGAACTTCAATTTTTTTAAATAGAGCAGTACAAAATTCATAAAAGAGGATTTTCATCGTTTTTTACAAAACAACTCTAGAGGTTCATATTTAAATAACGGGTCGGTTCAATATTTATTAAAAATTAGGATTTTTTTCGTTACTACAAGGAAATAAACCAAGAACTCCAAATTACGAAAATAGAGAAGTTCAATATTTATAAAAAATCTCAGATTTTTCCTTGTTACTAAAGAATAAAAATGGCGAAGTTCAAATTAAAATAGAGGAGTAGTTCGATGCATATGGGAAACTCCAATTATTATCGTTTCTAAGAAAAAAAATTGAAACTATGAAGTTCAATTTACAAAAAAAATGTTTGATGCTTATTTAAAAACATATCTCCTTTCTGAGAATATGACTAAGAGTTGAAATAAAAATAACAGAGAAGTTTGAAGTATATAAAAAACTCAGATTTGTTGCAAGAAGTTCACGTGCACCTCCGTGCATGGTTCAGAATTTATATTGTGAGACGTCCGACCTCCAATTACATGTTTTAAAATGGCAAAAAATGATGACTGACCTTCGATTGCGTGCAATTCGACGTATGCACAAATTTGTGACAGAAGTTCATATTAAAAATAATGAGAAGTTCAAGTACTGCAAAGGAATGCATTTCAGGTGAGAATAAAAGTATATAAATGTAAAAGCTTAAAAGGTTTGTTGAAAGAAGTTCAAGTGCTCTGTCCGGGGAAGTTCAAAAATTCTTAGGAGAGAGGTTCACCTTGTATTTCCATGTTCAAAAACACAAAAAAGAAATTGTTTTTTTCATTTTAAAATAATCCTCTCAATCCACAAAGAAGTTCAGTTATTATTTGGGAGCAATTTGATTTCAAAAAGAAAATAAAAAATTCAAATTATAAAAATGGAAAACGTTCATGTACTATATGGTGTGTGTTTAATATGAGAAAAATGAATTAAAAGGAAAGGTTTTCCCGTTATTAAGGAATGGAAACAAGAAGTTCAAAAATTAAATAACAAAGAAGTTCAAATTTTAATAATAGAGCGCTTCAAAATGTCGTAAAAAGATTAAGGAATAAACCAGGAAGTCCATATTAAAAAGATGGAGAAGTTAGATGATTATATAAAACTCAAATTTTCCTCATTATGAAACAACGAAAGCAAGAAGTTAAAAAATAAAATAACAAGAAGTTTAACTTTTAAAAATGGAGCGCTTCAAAATTCACAAAAAAGGATTAAGAAATTTAGATTAAAATTTATAAAAAACTTAGATATTTTCACGTAACCGAGAGAAGTTCAGGTTGATAAACAACCAGAAGTTCACGTTCTACACGGTGTGCATTTTATATTAAAAAAGAATAAAAATGCAAAGGCTAAATTTGTTGTCGTTATAAGTTCAAGTACTCCATCGGAGAAAGTTTAAAAAATTATTGTGAGAGAGGTTTGTACAACAAGAATATCATTTGTGTAAACACTGACGAATGGATGAGAAAATTACAAATGAAAAATACGTCACGGAAGTTCAACGTGAAAATAGCATGAAGTTCAACTAATACGCTGAATGAATTTCAGATGAAAAACTTTTAAAATCATCACGAGTATGAAAAAACGATCAACACGGGAAAGTTATGTGCTTACACCAGCTTTCCACTGGTATATCATTTGCTCAATTCCAATGAGTGGATGGAGAGTTATGAGCAGTGGATGGAGACCTACAAGCAAAAAAAATCACGTGAAAAAATGAGTGAAGTTCAGGTACACGCGCCGAGAAGTTCAGGTTCTTCACGCGGTGCATTTTCGAAGAATCTGTTTTGCGATAAAGGCAGAACGCATGATCCCGCCGTTTTCGAAATTACTTGAAAACGGTTAGGAATCAGATAAAACCATCAACATGAAAAAGTTTCACATTTTCCGTAGCTTTTCAGCGGTATATTATTTGCCCCATTCCGATAAAGTTTGTAGAAATTATGGCGAAAATACGTTTTTTGCCATTTTCGAAACTGACTTAAAACCGTAAAGAATTGGGAGAAACAATACATACCAAAAAGTTTCGCATTTGTTCAAGCTTTCCAACGCCATATCATTGGTTGCATTCGGATGAACGGTTAAAAAATTAGCTCGAAAATACGAACTCGGTAGGAGTTGGACCAATTTCTAAATTACTCTTAAACCATTCAAAATTAGAAAAAACTTTCAAGATGAAAAAGTAGCGCATTTTCATAAGCTTTCCAACGCTGTATCATATGCCTCCATTGGATTAGCCGTTTAGAAATGACATCGAAAAAACGAACTCGGCTGTTCGATTTACGAAATTTTTTGTTTTTTTAAATTACTCTTTAACCATAGGGAATTAGAGAAAACTTTCAACATGTGGAAGGAGTGGTTTAGCAGCAGCTTTCCAACGCCATATTATACGCCTCATGCCAATAAACGGTTTAGAAATGCGATCAAAAATACGATTCACGTTTTTTGTGCGAAGAAAAACGGTTTCAAAACTGTTTTTAAACCGCTTATATTTTGCCAAAAATTTAAGTCGGGTCATGATATTGGTGTCCATAGCTTTCCAACGGTATATCGCAAGCCTCATTTGGACAATGTTGGCAGAAGTTCAACCTAGTTCATAGGGAAGTTCAACGTACTACTAGCGGGGTAGGTCAGGTTGTGATCAGAATATTATTCTGATCCCGTGATCAGAATAGTTTTTATATATAGAGAGAGTAGCACTATTCTGATCATAAAATAACTGTTCGGATCATGATACGTCCTATATAGGTGGCGACGCCGATGTTCCCGAACTCGCTGAAACAGGAGCGGAAAAAAAAGGAAAAACCACCCGCCCCCGATCCCATCGGCGCCAACCTCCTGCCCCACCCCAGATCCCCCACCCTGCGCCGCCACGTGACCTCCACTAACTCCCCTCCCGGCCGCCGTCCCACTGCCCACCGCGCCGCTGGAGAAGCCGCCCCAAACAACAGGTCGTGCCGCCGTCCGTCGGTGGCGGCGCCCAATCCAGCCAGCGCGGGGTGAGGTGTTGGTCCACCGCTGCTAGTCCACATCGGCTCCACATGCCGCCGGCTCGGCCCCCATCGCCTCCAACCGCCGCCGTCGTCGTGGAAGACGACCACCGACGGCAGCCCACACCTCCTGGACGGGGTCTCGTCACCCGGATTCCTGTTGTCCATCCACCTGCGGGCGCAACCCCTAGACTTCGGAAGTTAGCCACCTGATAAAACTCCGCGGGCAGCCGTCGGCTTGCCGCGCGCCATCGCCCCTGGCCTCGTGTGTACTCCTTGTTACTCATGTATGGCGATGGACTTACCACCGTGAAGCTGGTGACCTTCTTCCTCCCGCGTGGCTGCATGCACACACTGGTCCAGGCCACTGACGCGTCGCCGCTGACTACCTGCACCGGCCATCACCTGGGCATGTGGGCCTGGACAAGCTCCTCGCGGCTACGCAAAGTCGCACGCCTCTTTGGTTGACAGACTCGCGGGCGAGCTCCCCAAGCAGCTGGCGTTCCTCTTTCGCAGTCAGACTCGCTGCATGTGGACAGCGTAGCTATATCCTTGCTCAAATTTTCTTCTTCCAAAATGCAAGTGAAAGCTCTGCTATGGTTTGTGCACACCAGGAACCAAGATAAGATGGAGAGAGAGTAAGAGATGTGTGTGGTAGCGACGATAAGGAAATGTGTGGTGGAAAAAATTCACTTCCCTTTTTAATTGGGTTGGTACCAGTTTTTTTAAGTGTATGTTCTTATTCATTTTTTATACTATGTTTTAAAGTATGTACACTCCAAGAAAAATTTATGTTATGTCAAAAAAATGTTTGTACAGAAAAAAGTCTTTGTAACAACGGAAGCTCAGAGAGGTCGATGATAAAAAGTTCATGTTTGTATTAAAAAATATGTTCGTACACACATTTTTTGGATTTCTCCATTTCTAAAACAAAAAAGAAGAAGGTCAAATTAAAACAAATGAGCAAATTGATGTTACAAAAACAACAACTTGTATCTCACACAAAAATGTAATGCAGCCGTATAGATATACAATTTATTTTTGTTGTGGTCGCTCACTCCCGTTTCTAGAAAAAGCCTAGAAGTTCACATTTAAAAGACAAAGAGGTTGAATGTTTTTTTACAAAACCCCAAAAGGTCAAATTAAGTAAAATAAAGCATCTCCATTTTTTTTATAAAAAGGGATCTTCTCTATTTTAGAAAATCTAGAAGGTCAGATTTAAAACACATAGCGGCTTGATATTTATTAAAGAATAGCAATGTTTTCGTTACTAAGAGAAATAAAACATAGAAGTCCAAAATTTAAAAATGAGAAGTTCGATGTTTATACAAAATTCAGATTTTCCTTGTAATTAAATAATGATAATAGGAAGTTCAAAATACAAAAATAAGAAGTTTGATTTTTTGAAAATAAAGAAGTTCTAAATTCATAAAAAAAGATTTTCACCACTTCAAAATAAAAATAATCAAGAAGTTCAAATTTAAATAACGAACCAGTTAAATATGTATTACAAGACTAGAATTTTTCCGTTACTAAAAGAGATAAACTAAGAAGTCCAAAATACAAAAATAGAGAAGTTCGATATTTATAAAAGAACTCAGGTTTATTTAAACACTCAGTTTTTAAAAAGCAGAGCAGTTTGCTATTCATTTAAAGACTCAGAATAAGACCAATAAGATCTATTCGAAATAACGAATAAGTTTCATTATTTCTAGCAAATCTTCAATTTTCATATTTCTAAAAAAACACAAAAAGGTTCAAATATAAAGGTTATATCGGTTTGATGTCTATAAAAAACTCAGATTTTTTTGTTACTAAACAAAACAAAGAGAAGTTCAAATTCATAACTTACAGAAATTCACGTATTGCATGGTGTGTATTTTCATAAGGGAAAATACAATAAAAAGTTAAAGTATAAAAATTTAGTTGCTAGAAGTTGAAGTGCTTGGCACGGGAAAGTTCAAAACTTCTTGTGAGAGAGATAATCGGCATGGTATATCATTTGTGCAACTTCGATGAACGGGTGAGAAATTAGAACAAAAACTATGTAGAGGTGCTGGTGGATGATGTTGCGCGGAGGACAGTGGATGCGTTATTTACAGTGCCATGATATTTTTTTTCTATTGATAACAGAAGTCCAAAAAAATAGTGTGGGCGTGAGTTGTTGTGTGAGCAATAAAAAACTAACTTTGGGCAACTTCTGGGTATTATAGAAACGTTGTGTGTAGAAATTCGTTGTGTTTATAAAAGACAGAAGTTCACCATGAGAAACTTGCGCAGTTCAATTTGCACTGAAAAGATAGAAAATAAAACAAAAGTAAAGTTCACTAAAAAGTGCAACATTTCACAATGCATAAAAAATGAACTTCTCACTAAACATCAAGAAGTTAAAATTAAAATAGATGAGCGGAAGAAAACATGTTATTTTTAATCGAGAATGTAATTTACAACACACACTTGGGCAACCAAGCTATCTATGTTTTTCTATCACAAAATAAATCATGCCAAGGCAGATTCAAAACTTCCTATACATATTACAAAAGATTTTGCACGGGGTTCCACTTTGTTTGTTTGTTGATTCAAAACTTCATGAAGTTCGATGTCTGTAGAAAAGGATTTTGAGCAAAGAATGATTTCCCCCACTCAAAAAAATATCGCTTTAAAAAAATATATAATCCTATAAGTTCATTTTAGAAAAAATGATCATTTGATTTTCATGGTTTCAAAAAAACCCGAGAAGTTCAGTTTAAGGAACCTAAGAAGTGCGAATTTAAAAACTCATATTTTCCTTGGTGCTAAACAAATAAAAATTGAGAAGTTCAAAATAAAAAAATAGAGTAGTTCGATGTATACGGAAAAATCAAAATATTTTCATTTTTAGTAAAAAAAGAAGTATGAAATTTCAATTTAAAAAAATTGCTTGATGGTTATTTGAAAACATATTTTTTTCTAATAATAAGACTACGAAGTTCAAATTTAAAAAATAGAGAAGTTCAACGTATATAAAAAGTTCAGATTTTTTCTCGTTACTAAAGAATAAAATGAAGAACGTCAAATTAAAATAAAAGGAACAACTAAAAAAGTTTACAAAGTGCTGATGTTTATTAAAAAATCTATGATTTTCACATATATCTGTTTTTGTTGAATTATCAATGATGAAGTTCAACTTGAGAGGGCAGTCAAATTTGATATTTATTTAAAAGTCGAAAACAATTCTTTACTCACAATATAAAAAGGTGAAGTTCAAATTGAAATAACAGAGAAGTTCAGAGTTTATTAAAACATAGGATTTACCTGTTCAGAAAAATAAAAACACAACACCTTTTTTTGCACTTTTAAAAACAACTCATAAACGAAAAAAATGGTTGCTAGAAGTTCAAGTACTCGGCGAGGAAAAGTTAAAAAAATCTTTTAGATGTCCAAAATACATAAAAAAATGTTGTTTTTTGTGTTTTAGAATAATTATCTCAAACTAGAGAGAAGTTCAAAGTGATAACAGCTGGAAGTTCACGTACTACATGGTGCGTATTTCATATAAGAAAAATACAATAAAGTGAAACGGAGTGAAGTTCAGACAGACTTGCCCCCGAAGTTCAACTACTTCACGCAGTGCAAAAAACGGCACGTAAAAAACAGAGTGAAGTTCAAACAAACATGCCCGAGAAGTTCAACTACTTCACACAGTGCATTTCCATTCGCGATGAAGGCAGAAATCATGATCTCGTCATTTTCTAATTTATTTCAAAACGGTAGGAAAATCATTTGTGTAAGTTAAAGTCCTCGGTCGGAGAAAGTTAAAAAAATATTGTGAGAGAGATTTGTACAACAAGAATATCATTTGTGTAACACTAATGAAATGGATAACAAAATTACAAACGAAAATATGCCACAGAAGTTCAATGTGAAAACAGCAGGAAGTTCGACTACTATAGTGAATGAATTTGAGATGAAAAACTTTTAAAATCGTCGCGAGTATGAAAAAATGATCAAAACGGGAAAGTTGCATGTTTACATCAGCTTTCCACCGGTATATCACTTGCTCAATTTCGATGAGTGGATGGAGAGCTACAAGTAGTGGATGGAGATCTACTAGCAAAAAAAGCACGTGAAAGCAGAGTGAAGTTCAGGTACACGCGACGAGAAGTTCAGATTCTTCACGCGGTGCATTTTCGAAGAATCTGTTTCGCGATAAAGGCAGAACAAATGATCTCGCCGTTTTTGAAATTACATCAAAACGGCTAGGAATCAGAGAAAACCATCAACATGAAAAAGTTCTGCATTTTCCGTAGCTTTTCAGCGGTATATTATTTGCCTCATTCTGATAAAGTTTATAGATATTACGGGGAAAATACGTTTTTATCCATTTTCAAAACTGACTTAAAACCGTAAGGAATAGGGAGAAACAATACATACAAAAAAGTTTCGCATCTGTTCAAGCTTTCCAACGCCATAACATTTGCTGCATTCGGGCGCACGGTTAAAAAATGAGCTCGAAAATACGAACTCGGTAGGACTTGTACCGTTTTCTAAATTACTTTTAAACCGTTCAAAATTAGAAAAAACTTTTAACATAAAAAATTAGCGAATTTTCATAAGCTTTCCAACGCCATATTATTTGCCTCAATTGGATTAGCCGTTTAGAAATGACATTGAAAATACGAACTCGGGTGTTCAGTTTGCGAAATTTTACGTTTTTTCAAGTTAATTTTTAACCATAGGGAATTAGAGAAAACTTTCAACATGTGAAAGGAGCGGTTTTGCGGCAGCTTTTCAACGCCATATTATATGCCTCATTCTGATAAACGGTTTAGAAATGCGGTCGAAAATATGATTCACGTTTTTTGTGTTAAGAAAAAACGGTTTTCAAAACTACTCTTAAACCGCTTGCATTTTGCCAAAAATTTAAGTTGGGTCATGATACTGGTGTCCATAGCTTTCCAACGGGATGAGAATAATATATATATTGCGATATACCGTTGGAAAGCTATGGACACCAATATCATGACCCAACTTAAATTTTTGGCAAAATATAAGCGGTTTAAGAGCAGTTTTGAAAACCGTTTTTTCTTCGTACAAAAAACGTGAATCGTATTTTCGATCGTATTTCTAAACCGTTTATCGGAATGAGACATATAATATGGAGTTGGAAAGCTGCTGCAAAACCGCTCCTTTCACACGTTGAAAGTTTTCTGTAATTCCCTATGGTTAAAGAGTAATTTGAAAAAACGTAAAATTTCATAAATCGAACAGTTGAGTTTGTTTTTTCGATGTCATTTCTAAATGGCTAATCCAATGGAGGCATATGATATGGCGTTGGAAATCTTATGAAAATGCGCTACTTTTTCATTTTGAATTTGTTTTCTAATTTTGATTGGTTTAAGAGTAATTTAGAAAATGGTCTAAGTCCTACCGAGTTCGTATTTTCGAGCTAATTTTTTAACCGTGCGTCCGAATGCAGCAAATGATATGGCGTTGGAAAGCTTGAATAAATGCGAAACTTTTTGGTATGTATTGTTTCTCCCAATTCTTTACGGTTTTAAGTCAGCTTCGAAAATGGCGAAAAATATTTTCGCCGTAATTTCTACAAACTTTATCGGAATGGGGCAAATAATATACCGCTGAAAAGCTACGGAAAATGCGAAACTTTTTCATGTTGATGGTTTTCTCTGATTCCTAGCCGTTTTCAAGTAATTTCGAAAACGGCGGGATCATGCGTTCTGCCTTTATCGCGAAACAAATTCTTCGAAAATGCACTGCGTGAAGAACCTGAACTTCTCGGTGCGTGTACCTGAACTTCACTCTGTTTTCACGTGATTTTTTTGCTCGTAGGTCTCCATCCATTGCTCGTAACTCTCCATCCATTCACCGGAATTGAGCAGGTGATATACCGATGGAAAGCTGCTGTGAGCACGCAAGTTTCCCGTGTTGATCATCTTTTCATACTCGCGTAGATTTTAAAAGTTTTTCATCTAAAATTCATTCAGCGTAGTAGTTGAACTTCCTGCTGTTTTCACGTTGAACTTCTGTGACGTATTTTTGTTTGTAATTTTCTCGTCCATTCGTTAGTGTTACACAAATGATATTCTTTTTGTACAAACCTCTCACACAATATTTTTTTAACTTTCTTCGACCGAGGACTTGAATTTACACAAATGATATTCTTGCCGTTTTAAAGTAATTAGAAAATGATTTCTGCCTTCATCGCGAATGGAAATGCACTGCGTGATGTAGTTGAACTTCTCGGGCATGTCTGTTTGAACTTCACTCTATTTTTGATGTGCTGTTTTTTGCACTGCGTGAAGTAGTTGAACTTCTGAGGCATGTCTGTTTGAACTTCACTCTTTTTCACTTTATTGTATTTTTCTCATAGGATACACACACCATGTTGTACGCGAACTTCTGGTTGTTATCACTTTGAACTTCTCTCTGGTTTGAGCGAATTATTTTAAAAGACAAAAAACAATATTTTGTATATTTATTTTGGACATCTAAATACACGGCGAACCTCTCTCACAAGAATTTTTGAACTTTTTCCTCGCCGAGCACTTGAACTTCTAGCAACCATTTTTTCGTTTATGAGTTGTATTTACAAGTGCAAACGATGGGTTGTGTTTTTTATTTTTTGAACAGGTAAATCCTAGGTTTTTATAAACTCCGAACTTGTTTGTTATTTCAACTTGAACTTCACATTTTTATATTTTGAGTAAAGAATTGTTTTTGATTTTTAAAAAAACTTGAAATTTGACTACCTTCTCAATTTGAAATTCATCATTGATAATTTAACAAAAATGGATATCTGTGAAAATCCTAGATTTTTTTAATAAACATCAACACTTTGTAAAGTTTTATTAGAATCGGGAAAATGCCCAAAATGGCATTGTTTTTTGAGCTTCTAAATCCTAGGTTTTAATATACATTGAACTTCTGCGTTATTTAACTTGAACTTCACATTTTTTTTATTTTTTTAGTAAAGTTTTTGTTTTTGTTTCTTAAATAAACATAAATTTGACTATTTTTTTTATTTTTGACCTTCATGGTTGATTCTTTAATAATAGAGGATGTCTTAGTTTTTTTAAAGAATTTAAAATCCTAGTTTTTTTAATAAACATCGGACCACTTCACTATTTTTATTTTGAACTTCTGGTTTTTTAAAAAGGGGAAATTCATTTAAAACTTTTTTTAGTTTTCCTTTTTTAAAATTTGAACTTCTTCATTTTATTGTTTAGTAATAAGAAAACATCTAAGTTTTTTAACCTTCGAACTTCTCATTTTTTTTACTTTGAACTTCTTAGAAAAAATATGGTTTTAAATAAGCAAACAATTTTCTAGGTTTTTAAATTTGAACTTCTAGGTTTTTTGACCTTCTCCATTATTTTCAAATTGAACTTCTAGGGCTTCCAAATTTGAACTTTGGGAATTAGAGAACATGTACTTTTGAGTGCATCCTTTTTGAGAAATTCACCATTCTTACTCTATGCGAACTTCATTTTTTTATATACGAACTTCTATGGGAATTTACATTTTTTCTCCACTTGAACTTTGTACATGAAACTTTCTATCATGTTACATATTTTTGAACTTTTTGATGTCGCATATTTGAAATTCTTTCTATACACAAAAGGAAAATAAAATCACCATTTTTTTATGCACATAGGAAGAGGAACGCACATGATTTTTTTGTACTTCTTTGTTATTTAGAATGGTTTTAATTAACTTTTATGATGTTTTTTTCTTTGAAACTGTAACCAAATTTGTTCTGAAATATCAACGTATTTTTGAGCTAGAAGAAATACTCACTTGTTTTCTTAGACCATAGGAATTAACTTTTTGATGCATTTTTTTGGCTGTAAGAAATGCTCGCTTGTTTTAATTTGAACTTCCACATTTTCTATGTGTTGAATTTGAAGGAGGGAGCTGAAAACCGTGGTGAGATAATTGATCCTCTTGGTTTTAGAATAAACAATTTTGAACTTCTATGTCTTTAAAAATGCCCAATATGACGTTTTTTTCTTGAACTTGCAAATCCTAGGTTTCTTATATTTTTTGAACTTATGTGTTATTTTACCCCACTAGGAGTTCTCTAGCTAAAACCAAAAAGGATCTTATCCTTCTGAGCAACGAACATGCAATCTCCAACTCACCATTTTTCTTTTCGTCTTCTTCCTTGTGTGCCCAAATCCCAAGATCTACAGCTGCTAGCAACTTCGTTTGTAAAATAAAATCAAAACCAAACATCAGTAGATTGGCCTTCAGAACGGATTTGGCTGTAGTGCACAGGAAAATGCAGCAGTGTCGCCAGACTGTTAATTATGTTGCATTATTAGTACAACACCAACCTACTGACGGGATCCATTTATTCAGAGTAGTAAGTATATAGGAAGAGAAAATACATGCTCTCTCTCACGGTTAGACAAACAGCGACAAGAGAAAGCCAACAGCATAGCTGGACTCTAGGAGGGTGACGAGCATGTACACAACCGCACTCCAGCTGCTCGACCTCAGCAAGAAAGAACATGCAACATGCAGCAGTGCCGCCGGACTCCAGCGCCTTGACCTCACTTCAGCATGGTCACCACGACAACTCTGCAGCGTCCCGCATGGCGCCGAGCTGATCTTTTGAATGCCACCTGGAAGTGCAAAAATTAAGTGTTGACCATAAAAATTTAGAGTAATTTGAATGGCAGGAACATTATAGCCATGTTGTGTCCATTGATTGAGGACTATAGGACGAGAAGGGGTCATAGATGCAGCAAGCAGTTCAAGTAGTACAGAGCGCATGCAGCATCAAGCCACCAAAACTGAACCTGGCCTTGTTTTGCAGGAAGAACAAGAGAGCTCAACAGTGTCTCACATGGTGCTTCAGTCGAGGGAGAAGTTCAAAGTGGCCTCCACGAGAAGTTCAACATGGCAATGGGCGAAGCAGTTGGGGGTCGAGAGGAGGCTGGTGGTTGGCCACGACAGTGCACTGTCAGGCGTGTCGTCGGTGGTGGCGGGTGGCACGACTGTGGATAGAGAAATCAGGGATGCACTCGTGGCCGGGGCGAAGCAGGGAGCGCACATGGTAGGAGGTCATCGCCGGGAGGAGGAGCTAGGCGAGGCCAGGGGAGGCACGGCGGTGCACCAGAGGCAGGCGACACGGCCGTGTCTGAGAAACGGCGGTACAGCCGTTGCGTGGTGGCGGCAGGAGGTGATGGGATTGGATCCCGGGGCGGAGGTGGCACGGTTGTTGGATTCGGGGACGGGGGTGGCGCAGCGGACGGATCCGGGGACGGTGGTGGCGCAGTTGCCGGATCTTGGGGAGGGAGCGGCGCGGCGACCGGATTTGGGACCGGTGGCGGCTGGTTCCCGTGGCAGGGGAAGGGGAGGCGCAAGAGGAATCGAGCAGAGGAGGCATGGGCGGGTTTTCTTTTTCTTTTTTTTCTCCACGGGTTCAGGAGTTCGGGAGGGGCTCCGCGGGCCCTTATAGGGCTGATCGTGATCAGAATAAGTGCTTGCTAAAGTAACAATTCATTCACAATTTCAAGTATGAATCAGAAACTTCATTGAAAACTAACAAACTATAATCTCAGTCAATGAAGCAATTGCAATTTATCATAACATCAGAAAGAGTCAATATAAGAGTTTTTTAGCAAGTCCACATACTCAACTATCATTTAGTCTTTCACAATTACTAACACTCATGCAATATTTACGGGTATGAAGTTTTAATCGAACACAGAGAAAGATAGGGGTTTATAATTTTGCCTCCCAACCTTTTACCTCAAGGGTAATGTCAACAATAATAGTTCATGAAAACTTACATCCAATTAGCTATATATATCAGGATCTTTCCAACACACAGTGATTGCCAAAGGATAAAATGTAAAAAAGGAAAGGTGAAGATCATCATGACTCTTGTATGAAGTATAAGACAAGAATAAAAGATAGGCCCTTCGTAGAGGGAAGCAGAGGTTGTCATGTGCTTTTATGGTTGGATGCTCAAAACCTTATTGAAAAAGAACGTCACTTTATATTGTCACTTGTGATATGGACCTTTATTATGCAGTCATTCGCTTTTATTTCTTCCACATCACAAGATCATATAAAGCTTATTTTCTCCACACTAATAAACCATACATATTTAGAGAGCAATTTTTATTGCTTGCAACAATGGCAACTTACTTGAAGGATTTTACTCAATCCATAGGTAGATATAGTGGACTCTCACGACAAAACTGGGTTTAAGGATATTTGGAAGCACAAGTAGTATCTCTACTTGGTGCAAAGAAATTGGCTAGCATGAGAGGGAAAGGCAAACTCAACATGTTGGATGATCCATGACAATATAATTTATTTCCGATGGAAGAAAACATAACCCATTATGTTGTCTTTCTTGTCCAACATCAACTTTTTAGCATGTCATATTTTAATGAGTGCTCCCAATCACGAAAGATGTCCAAGATAGTATATTTATATGTGATAACCTCTCTTTCTTTATTACTTCCTATTAATTGCAACGATGACCAAAACTATTTTTGTCAACTCTCAACAACTTTTATTTATCATACTCTTTATATGTGAAGTCATTACTCTCCATAAGATCCATATGATCTCTTTAATTCCTTTTATTCTTTCTCATCTTTTATTCCCTCAAGATCATAGCAAGATAATCAAGCCCTTAACTCAACACTAATCTTTGTTATATATAACTCACAGACTCGATTACATAGAAGGATCATAAAGCTAAACTCAAAACTAGATCAGACTAAAACTTTATTCTACTAGATCAAGATATTACCAAAAGGATCGAACTAAGAAAAACGGTAAAGATAAAAGTGGGATAGTGATACGATACCGAGGCACTTCCCCAAGCTTGGCAGTTGCCAAGGGGAGTACACATACCCATGTACTTATATCCCCTGCCTCGGAGGTGGTGATGATGGATTTGTTGATGATGTAGGCTTGTCGTCCATCTTCCAAGGCATAGGCTCACCATCATAGAAGGATGATCGAGTCTCCGGGATCCTCGAATCTGCAGCCAAACTCATCCTCTTGAATCTATACTAGCACAAATGCCCGTGCGTTGCAACGGGAGGCTACAAAACTTACCTCCAGCAGGAATGCAAGCTGCGACCCTAAGAGCCTCTAGCACCCTGATCGCAACGGGCTTGCTTTGAAATTTCGCACAATACCTGAGGAAGAAAGGATGTGGCGTCCGCGTGCAGTGGATCATCGGCGGCAAAATCTCTACTATGAAATTTAAGAACAAAATTAACATGCAATAGTATTATTTCTAGTTCATTGCATAAACTTATTTGGGTTTCATCTCTCAAAGTAATCCAATGATTAATTCTATGAAACAACATTCAGATAGAAAACATCGTATCTCGGCAATTTGGGGTTTAATCAGGGATGGCTTGCTCCTTTGTCACCCAAATATACATGTACTAAGAGAACATCTATTGGATAATAGAACAGAAGGAGAAATAATCAACAGTGATAGTGACCGGTAACACAAGGAGAAATAATCAAGCATGATGTTTCCAGTAACATAAGGAGCATGGTGATAACTACATTGCAGTCGTCGCCAACCGAAAGCAACTGGCGCAACCCAGAATATAAATTGTGTTGTAACGGCAGATAAAAATCCTCATATGCACCATCTGCCGGTGTTCGGGGAACGGAGGTCCCCAGACTTGCCTGCCTGCGGCCCGCTACGTGGCTAAGCCAGCAAGCCGTATGAACCATCTTCATCAACAAAGCATCCAAGACCCTCGCGAGGCGGACGACACAAAACCTCTTCTGGAGTGGCCTAGTCGGGTAGGCTCACGAGGAGCGGAGATATCAAGGTGAGGCAAACCTCACGAGGCTCTCGTGACGTGAGCCATGACGAACGACACCAGGCGGGCGTCAGCGCGCGCAGCGTCCTTGTTTCCTCTTTGGTACAAAGGAGGTCAGCACAGACGAGGAGTACCGAAGCATCAGGCAAAGGTTGTCATATCGGTGCAAGAAGACCAAGATTAGAAGGACGGCAAGACAAAGGTCATTGTGGAGTCCAAGACAGCGTCACCACCAAAGCCTTTCGTAGGCGAAGACCGCCTTTGTCAGGATAACTTGTACTAGCTGCTCCCTTCAAATTTGCCCGCCGTTGTTGGCTCCCTTCCCGCTCAATATTTGGAAAGAGGACCAGAGCCTCTATAAATAGGACTAGCCACCACCATAGGCAGAGGACCATTTGAAACCATCCAGAACCACACAAGTTAGCCAAGCACAAGAACACCTCAACCTCAGGAGGCTGCTCTTCCCATTGTATTGTTCATCATCTGCCCTAGAGGCAATCCACCGCCACCACACTGGAGTAGGGTATTACACCACAACGGTGGCCCGAACCAGTATAAATTTTGTGTATTTCTGTGTTGCGAGTTCGTCCGCGAGATCTTAGCAAGCTAGGGCGTAGATCGGTGAGAGGAATAGGCTTCACGCGCACCCCAGTGTTCGAACCTTAAGGGTTTGCCAGAACCCCACATCCGACACCATCTCCATTATTATGCTCACCATCTAAAGTATATCAAATATAGTTAAAAAAAGTCTGCAAAAAAGAAGTAGATATTAATTAATGCTAACAGACAAAACTAAGAAGACAGCTATGCATGACACACATATCGTATATATACAACCCACAAATTTGAAATTTCAAACAATTTTGCAACTCAAACAGTTTGACCACTGACCATATCAACTAATCCATACAAAGATCTTCACATAAAGGCAATTAGCAATCAGAAAAAAGTTCCGCACTATACTATACTCCCTCCGTTCCAAAATATAGCGCGTCCTCGGTTTCCGTGTTTCAACTTTGACCATTAATTTAATCAACAAGACCGACTGCGGCGGGCGAAAAAATTATACCAATGAATTCGTATTCAAAAAAGGTTTTTAATTATATAATTTTTGATCCCGCCGCAGTCGGTCTCGTGGGTTAAATTTATGGTCAAAGTTGAACCTCGAAAAGCGTGGGCGCACTATATTTTGGAACGGAGGGAGTATATCTTATCAAATCAGGTGACACAGGAATCCCTCCGTATTAATATATTGTAGTATACACCAAGATCTCCTAGCTCTGTAGCACCTTACTGTAGTCTTGTTTTAATGCGTGATGAAGAGGAAAATCATGTTGAAATACTACTAACCATAAAACAACATGACATATGTTGGCATATACAAATTACAAAAGCAAGTTAACACATCACACAATAAATGAGTAAACTCAGCAGGTCTCAACTGTCAACATGTAAGCCATAGCATCAGAGATGTTAGTGAGTGAATTTATCTTTCCCGCACATCAACATTGTCATGTACCTCTTTGAATAGTTACTTAACATGAGAATCTTGTGAAATTGTTTTCCTCGCGTGTTAGGTTGGTGCATTGTTACGGTAACAAAGCTGACGACCCATGTGGTAGATTTAACCTGGTGATCATAATACATTTTGATCTATAAGTAAGAGTAGTGCTAAACCTCTCATATCTACCCGCTGAAACCAAAAGTATACAAATGATGAATCAACATGTAAGTTTAGCATTGTTTCGATCATTATAAGTTTAACACCAAATAATATTAAATCTATACAAAAAATTTAGCCCAGCCCAGGTCCTCTCAACCGCAGAAGGCAAGATGCGTCGATGCGCGAGGGTTTCTGCAATCTCGTGAGATGACGAACTATTCTGAAAAGATTGTTTTCTTTTCTGTAGCAATGGGGCCGGGTTTCCAACCATAATGAGGTAGAAATCTAGTACGTGAGTGGTGGAGTCGTGGAGAAACTTATGGGCAAGAGCTTGGGGCCTACACGCCTGGGGCTGGGCCTCCTATAAGTCAAAAATTCTAAAAAGTATACTACTGGGCTATAGATGTTGGTTCGGCTACGCCTAGGGCTATAGCCCTAGCTGCCCTAGGCCTAATTTCGTCCTTGGTGACCATAATACATTTGGATCTATAAGTAAGAGTAGTGCTAAACCTCTCATATCAATCCGCTAAAACCAAAAGTATACAAATGATGAATCGACATGTAAGTTTAGCATTGTTTTGATCATTATAAGTTTAACACCAAATAATACTAAATCTATACAACAAATTTAGCAGCACAAAATGAGTTTCATACATATACATGGGATGATATTTAGATGGATAATCAAATAACTATACATAAAGGAGGAAACTTTACAGCACCTCCGCATACTTATCGAGTAATCCCCTATCATCTTCCCTTATCATCTTCCCTTTGTATCTCCCCACCAACGCCATGCCATGCGCTACAACTACACCAAACATGAGCAGCCACATTATGAGATGGATTTAGAATAGCTTACCATTGCAGTAAGAAAACATTCCCTTGCATATGGAGAAGACCTTGATTTTATTTAAATTGTACAATGAGCAGTCAAGTAAGATGCACTACAACAGATCCTGTTCAGTCCCAACCAGGCAAGTCTGTTCAAGTACTAATGATGAATGTCGTTCTTTATCCCCCATCCAAATACCTAAATAGCAAATTGTTTAGGACAATAACACTATCAGTTGGAGAAGGTTGTTCTTGCTTATAGGTCATCGAGACCCAACTTCTACACAGAAAACACATGAAACAGAAATAAAGTGTACTAAGGATGAATGAATCAACCGTGGCCTCGATGAATCAACCGTACCCGACGATCGTGAACAGGAGCTAACGACTTGAGCCTCATCCGCCTGTCCGGGGCCTCTCCATCACTGCATGCACGGTGGCTACATGTATTGACGTACATGATGTTTGAGTTCGCCGAGAACAGCACGCTTAGCAAGTGGCTCCACAACGACGAGGTGCTCGGATGGAGCCAGCTTGTCTAGGTCGCGTTGGACGTGGCAGGCGGACTCAACTACGCGCACAAGTATTCCAAGAGCAGGAACATTCTGCTCGACACATGCTTCCACCCTAAGCTCACAAACTTCGACCTCGCACTCGTGATCACCGTCGATACCGAGAACGAAGCCCTGTGGATGACCCGACACATAGTCGGCACGATGCACACACACGACAGCGTTGGCGAGCAGCAGCGCACACGCCACACGCATGCACGTCCTCATCTACGATGACCACAGTGTCAGACTGTGAGTTAGTAGCTGTTGTCAAAGTTTCAAAAAAAATCAGTTTCGTCAGGCGTAAATGTAGCTGTCAAATGTTCAGTTTCGTCAGTTAGGATTTTCTTTAGTTAGTGAAATAATCCAAGCTGTGACTTGACCTTAGATTGTTAGTGTAGCCCGTTGCATTGACCGGATCGTGGGATGGCATGAACTGAAAAGACCATGGGGACGATGTAGGGTGGCAAGCAAGGAACTTTGGGATGGCAGGGCTCACATCTCGGGCGTGGCCTGATTTCCCCTTTTTCAGTAAGCTCTGTACTCACCTGATTGTGTTCATCGCCAGTGATCTCGGAGTCGAACAAGAGATGCTGCAGCAGATCGGTAACAGCAGCATCACGTCGTCCGGCTTCTACACTGAACACCTACATAATAAACAACAACAACGCAAGCATCTGAGGCGGGGTGGCTGGGAACCTCGCAGGGAGATGAGGAAGGGGAGGTCGGCAGAGAGCAGGCGCCGGTGAGCTCACCGTCGATCTTGACACAAAGGAGAGGAAACCAGTCGTGGGGGAGGAGGGGAATAGTTGCCGGCCCGGATCCGCCGCCAGGAGGCACGCTGGGGCGGTTGCCGGCTTGGATCCATCGCCGGGTAGCGCTTTGGTGGCGCGGCGGCGCGACGCAGTGAGGAGGTAGATGGATGGGGGCGCCGGGTCTCGGGTGCGCCTGGGTCGTCAGGGTTGGCGCCAGCGGGTGGGTGGCTGATGGAGGTGCTCGACGATGGTGGAGAGGGCGGTGGTTGGTGGGGATTGAGGGGTGGGGTGGGGAATGAGCCGGGGAGGAAGAAGGTGGGGGCGTGAGGGAGTTGTTTAGGGTGTGTTTGGTTTGGAACGAAGTGGAATGGAATGTCATGGTTTATTTCACTAGAATGGGTTGGTTCCATCCCTGTGTTTGATAGAGACAATTCAAATGAATGAAACGGTTATATTTCGGTGTTTGGTTTTAGAGATCGGAACAGAATGGATTTCTTCATATCTCCTGTTGTTTTCTTGTGATTATGTACAATATAACTTTGACATCAAACACAAACAAAACGCATATATAGAGGTAAAAGGAAATCATCAACACAACAATTCTTTCAATTGCAAATGATGGTATATGCCCAAAACAAGTGATACATATTTGCCTGTCAGACGTTAGCAACAATTAGCAGTAGAACTTCATCAATTTTCTGTCATCTGCACATAAAACATCAAATTCAGTGGGAAGACAGCAGGAGCAGCACGACACACAACAACAATAGTTGCAGTTGCAGGCCATGGGCAGCAATTGCACGACACACGCAAGGGCCATGCCAGGAGCAGCATGCACGCATGAGACATGCGGGGCTGCCGCCGGCAAGGAAAGCAGCAGCGTCGTGAGTGTGACTGTGGTGGTAGATGAGCGGGAGAGGATCCACATGGCTACTGGAGATGGCTGTCGCCGTCGCTGGACCTTGACGGATCTAACGGGAAGGGAAGGGGACGGCCACGATCCGGTCGTCGCCGCCAGCGTTAGCGGCAAGTGTGCCGGCGGCGAGGCTGGGAGCACGGCTTGGTACCGATCCGCCGTCGCTCGCCTCCTTCCGGCCGCCTCCCTGTGCCTGCCGGATGTGAGAGAGACACGAGAGAGAGAGAGATAAGCGGGGCGCTCAGGGAGCCGTTCCGCATCGTCCGCTCGATTTGGAGAGACGACTCGGTTCCGCATAAAGAGAGAATATGCCGTTCCCAGGAATCGGTGCGTTCTGGTCCTTGGACAATCTAAACACGGGAACGAGCCCCAGGGATGGAACCGACCCGTGTTGTTCCACTTTGTGACAGAAACCAAACACACCCTTAGGCGGTCGGCGTCGCGCGGGGCGTCGCAGGAGGTGGTGGGGCGGGGCGGAGCGCCCGGAGGCACGGCGTGGCTTACATTTTTCTCCCGTTCGTACCGGTTCGATTTGAACTGTGGGTTGAATACCGATAAACGCAGGGACCTTTCTACAAAGTTACCGCGACGGTGAACCCGACAGACTCAACCCATTCTTTATTATTAGGGAAAGATTCATACTCACAATTTTGGTTTTGTAGGTCATAGATCTGGGCTTGGAGATGTTCGATTTTCTCGTAAAGCTTGAAGATGGTCTCCCCGATGTTCCTGGCATCCAGCTTGGTGTTGTTGGTGAACTCCGTGATCATTATGTGGTTGGCGTCGAGTCCATGTTCCACCGTCTCCTGGCACTTGAAAACTTGTTGCTCCACCGCTACGAGTCTTGCATCCACGCTGCTGGTCCTCCTTGGTCCCTCAACATCGTGGATGTCCAGCAACCCCTCACGCATCTCAATGGTTTGAGGATGTTGCAGCACTTCTGCGAGGTAGGGGTTGATGACCTTCTCGAAGAACTTGTCCTTGGAGGTGCTTGGAGACGTCATGGTGATCTAGATCTATCAGAAAAACAGCTCGAAACAAAAACAAAGGATATTTGCGTGGTATAGTGGTCAAAACCTTCGGGAGATCATATAATGATTTTTTACCGACCAAAATAAGTATCATGCAAGAAAACGGAGTCCGGAGAGCACACGAGGTGCCCACGAGGCAGGGGGCGCACCCAGGGGGTAGGGCGCGCCCTCCACCCTCGTGGACGCCTCATGTCCTTCCCGGACTACTTCGTATTTTCCTATTTTCTTAAATATTCCAAAACGGAGAAAAAATGCTATTAGAACTGTTCTGGAGTCGGTTTACTTACCGTACCTCATACCTATTCCTTTTCGGAGTCTGAAACGTTCTGGAAAGTGTCCTTCATGTATTCCTCCAGGGTTACAGTTTCAATAACATTAGTTTCAACATTTATAGGATTACCTGAGATATAATGTTTGATTCTTTGACCGTTCACCACCCTCGGATTTGTGCCTTTTTGAAGTTGTTGATTTTTATGGCACCGGAATGATAGACCTCCTCAATGACGTAAGGACCTTCCCATTTAGAGACGAATTTTTCCTGCAAAAAATCTTAAACGAGAGTTGTATAGCAATACATAATCACCTACCTTGAACTCACATTTTTGTATCCTTTTGTCATGCAATCTTTTAACTTTTTCTTTAAACAGTTTGGCATTCTCATAGGCCTGGGTTCTCCATTCATCAAGTGAGCTAATGTCAAAAAGACTCTCACCAGCATGTTTGAAATCATAATTGAGCTCTTTAATGGCCCAATATGCCTTATGTTCTAGTTCAAGAGGTAAGTGACATGCTTTTCCATAAACCATTTTATACGGAGACATACCCATAGGATTTTTGTATGCAGTCATATATGCCCATAATGCATCATCAAGTTTCTTGGACCAATTCTTTCTAGATCTATTAACTATCTTTTGCAAAATTAATTTGAGCTCTCTATTACTCAGTTCTACTTGACCACTAGACTGTGGATGATATGGAGATGCAATTCTATGATTAACATCATATTTAGCAAGCCTTTTACGAAAAGCACCATGAATAAAATGTGAACCACCATCAGTCATTAAGTATCTAGGGACTCCAAACCTCAGAAAAATAACTTCTTTAAGCATCTTAATAGAGGTGTCATGATCAGCACTACTAGTTGGAATAGCTTCTACCCACTTAGTAACATAATCAACAGCAACTAAAATATGTGTATACCCATTAGAGGAGGGAAACAATCCCATATAATCAAAGCCCCAAACATCAAATGGTTCAATAACAAGTGAATAATTCATAGGCATTTCTTGACATCTACTAATATTACCAATTCTTTGACATTCATCACAAGACAAAACAAACTTACGGGCATCTTTGAAGAGAGTAGGCCAATAAAAACCGGATTGCAATACCTTATGTGCAGTTCTATCTCCAGCATGGCGTCCTCCATAAGCCTCGGAATGACACTTGCGTATTCATGCTCAGGTACATAACGTATAATGACACCATCTACTCCTTATTTATAAAGGTGTGGGTCATCCCAGAAGTAATGTCTTAAATCATAGCAAAACTTTTTCTTTTGCTGGTATGTGAAACTAGGTGGTATAAATTTAGCAACAATGTAATTAGCATAATCAGCATACCATGGAGCAGTACGAGAAGCATTTATGACAGCTAATTGTTCATCAGGAAAGCTATCATCAATAGGTAGTGGGTCATCAAGAACATTCTCTAACCTAGACAAGTTGTCTGCAACGGGGTTCTCAGCTCCCTTTCTATCAATAATATGCAAATCAAATTCTTGTAGCAAGAGAACCCATCTAATAAGTCTAGGTTTAGCATCTTTATTTTCCATAAGATATTTAATAGCAGTGTGAACAGTTACTTTAGAATCAACAATATAAGGTCTGAACTTATCACAAGCAAATACAATTGCTAAAAGTTCTTTTTTAGTAGTAGCATAATTTCTTTGGGCACTGTCTAGAGTTTTACTAGCATATTGTATAACATTTAATTTCTTATCAACTATTGTCCTAGAACAGCACCTACAACATAATCACTAGCATCACACATAATTTCAAAGGGTAAATTCCAATCAGGAGGCTGAACAATAGGTGTAGAAATCAAAGCTTTCTTAAGCATTTCAAATGCTTCTACACAATCATCATCAAAGAAAAAAGGAACATCTTTTTGTAGGAGATTAGTCAGAGGCCTAGAAATTTTAGAGAAGTCCTTAATGTACCTCCTATAAAAACCTACATGACCAAGGAAGCTTCTTATACCTTTAATGTCCTTAGGAGACGACATCTCTTCAATAACATCAACTTTAGCTTTATCAACTTCAATACCTCTTTCAAAAATTTTATGCCCCAAAACAATACCTTCATTAACCATAAAGTGGCACTTTTCCCAAGTCAATACAAGATTAGTTTCTTCACATCTCTGCAAAACTCGATCAAGGTTGCTTAAGCAATCATAAAAAGAAGTTCCATATATAGAAAAATCATCCATGAATACCTCAACAATATTTTCACAAAAGTCAGAGAATGTAGCAGTCATACATCTTTGAAAGGTAGTAGGTGCATTGCATGAACCAAAAGGCATACGTCTATGAGAAAAGGTACCGAAAGGGCAAGTGAAAGTTGTCTTTTCTTGATCCTCTTTTGACACATGTATTTGAAAAAATCCAGAATAACCATCTAGAAAGCAAAAATGCGTATGTTTGGGTAATCTTTCTAGCATTTGATCAATAAAAGATAAAGGGTAACGATCCTTTTTAGTAGCTTTATTTAATTTGCGGAAATCAATTACCATTCTATAACCTGTAACAATTCTTTGTGGGATCAATTCATCTTTATCACAAGGAACAACAGTAATATCTCCCTTCTTAGGGACACAATGGACATGACTTACCCACTAACTATCAGCAACGGGATAAATTATACCTGCCTCCAGAAGCTTTAGTATTTCTTTTCTTACCACTTCTTTCATCTTAGGATTTAACCGTCGTTGGTGATCAACAACCGGTTTTGCGTCTTTCTCCAATTTTATTTTGTGCTGGCATAGAGTGGGACTAATGCCCTTAAGATCATCAAGAGTATATCCAATAGCAGCACGCTGCTTCTTCAGAGTTTTCAGTAATTTCTTTTCTTCATGCTCTGAAAGGTTAGTACTAATAATAACATGATATATCTCTTTCTCATCGAGATAAGCATATTTAAGAGTATTAGGCAAAGGTTTAAGCTCAAACACGAGATCGCCCTTAGGTGGAGGAGGATCCCCTAGAATTTCAACAGGCAAGTTGTGTTTCAAAATAGGTCCCTGTTTAAAGAATACTTCATCTATTTCCCTTCTTTCATTCATAAACATATCATTTTCATGGTCTAGCAAATATTGTTCTAAAGGATCATTAGGAAGCACAACAATAGAAGCAAGACCAATAATTTCATCTTTACTAGGCAATTCTTTATCATGGGGTTGTCTATGAAATTTAGCAAAATTAAACTCATGAGACATATCCCCCAAACCAATAGTAACAACATCCTTTTTGCAGTCTATCTTAGCATTAACAGTATTCAAGAAGGGTCTACCTACCAAATATAATGGGACAAAAGTTATCTTGTGGGGAACCAAGAACAAGAAAATCAGCAGGATATTTAACTTTCCCACACAAGACTTCAACATCTCTAACAATCCCAACTTGTGAAATAGTGTCTCTATTGGCAAGCTTAATTGTAACATCAATTTCCTCTATCTCAGCAGGTGCAATATCATGCATAATTTCCTTGTATAAGGAATGAGGTATTACACTTGCACTAGCACCCATATCACATAAGCCATGATAGCAACGATCTCCTATTTTAACAGAAATAACAGGTATGCCTACAATAGGTCTATGTTTATTTTTAGTATCGGATCTAGCAATTCTAGCAGCTTCATCGCAGAAGTAAACAACAACGCACGCCTCAAGATTCCCAAGGTGACCGAGGAGGCCATCATCTCGACCTTCTCCGACGATGCGCGCGACGCCAAGATGAAGGAGGAGCTGGCGATGCATGAAGACCTGTGCACTTCCTTGGAGCTGTTCAACCTGGCAACCAAGTGCGCCAGGGCCGAGGAAGGGCGTCTCTCCCTCCTCGAGCTGCCTGCCGCAGACCCAGAAGAGAAGAAGCCCAAGGCCAAGGATGTGAAGCGCAAGGGGGCTGCCGTGCTCGCGGCAGAACCAGACACCAAGCGGGGCAGAGATTAGCCCGAACCTTCCAAGGGCAGCCGGTACTGTGTGTACCACGACCTCCACACCCACAACACCAATGAATGTCAAGAGCTCCGAGCCGTGCGAGAAGGAAGGATCGGCCGTCGCCCTGACCGCGGTGACCGGGGCTACGGTCGAGGAGGAGGAAGGAACGCAGGACGCTGGGAAGACCGTGGCCCGCGCCAAGGGTGGCGCGATCAACCTCGCGAGGATCACTGGAAAGACCCGCCTCGCGAGGGAGGCTGGAGGGATCAGCCTCGCGAGGATCGCCCGCAAGGCAACGCAGGCCTCCCACCGCTGCCGCCGCAGCCAAGGAGAAACGAGGACCGCCACCAGGACGAGGGGGCTGGGGGCTTCCAGGAGCCGCGTGCGATCACCTGCATCCTGGGCGGGGCACAAGCCCCAGCCTCTCAGCGCATCTTCAAGCAGTTCGCCCGCGAAGTGAACGCAGTCCTCCCCAGGCTCGAAGCCACGCGCCCTCTCAGGTGGTCGGCGTGCGCCATCACATTCAGCTCAGCAGATCAGCTCAAGTGTGCGGCTACAGCCGGAGTCCTCCTGATGCTTTGTTCCCCAATCGTCAGCAACGTGGTGGTCACCAAGACCCTCATCGATGGCGGGGCGGGGCTCAACGTCCTGTCTATGGAAACATTCAACAACCTTCAAGTGCCCTACAGCCAGCTTCAGCCAACCAAGCCTTTCTCCGGTATCATCGACGGCTCCACGGTCCTGATTGGGCAGGTCCGCCTCCTTGTCACCTTCGGGGCACGCGACAACTACCGCACCGAGCTCATCGACTTCGACGTCGCTCACATTTGCCTGCCGTACAACGCCATCCTTGGGTATCCAGCGCTGGCCAAGTTCATGGCCATAACTCACCACGGCTACAATGTCCTCAAGATGCCAGGAAGCGGCAGAGTCATCACGGTGCCCTATGAAGAGAAGGACGTGGTGTGTTCCCTGGAACGAGCCTTTCAGGCCGCGTCACTGGAAGACCCGGATCGCGGAAGCAGGAGGCCTCCCGAGACCGCCCCTAAGAAGAAGAAGACATCGTCCGGCCCGACCACTCAGGAGGCAGGCCCCTCTGGGCCCGTGCCTGCCCAGGGGGAACCTCCTTCCATCGCATAGGAAAGTGCACCCGGCGCCCTCCTCAGGTAGGGCTCGGGGGCTCTCCCCTGGAGGGCCACCGACCTAGCTAGGGTCACGAGGGAGGCGCTTGGGCACCACATGGAGGTGTGTTTCGAAACACGTTTCCCTCAAGAAGGAGCAAGGCATGCAGACCCAGACCCTCAGGAGTTCGTCAGCAAGGCCATTCAGGAGCTACAGGAGTCAAGAGTCATGAAAGGCGGCCGCCACCTACCAGCAGTGTCTCCCCATCCAGGCGAGGATGGTGGGCTGCGCGTCTGCATCGACATACCAGGACTCAACCGAGTCGCCTCTCTGGAGCGCCTCTGGCCCTCATGAGTGGGGCGCTGCGGAGGCCCACCCCACAGCTATGTTCGCATACCTTACGGCTTACAGAACGCGGCTGACACGTACCAGCGCCTCATGAGGGGCATCACGGAGGCACAGAGGCCAGGCGTTCCGCAGCCCTGGCAGGGATGGAGATGGCCCGCGAGGAGCCGCCAGCGCCTCCGGAGCCTCCTGAGGCCCCTGGGCCTGGGGGCTCGTGAGGATCGGCTCCCGCAGCCCACCGAGCCTGCTATACCAACACTCCTTCGTCCTCAACATCATCAGGTGACATCTTTCGAGTTTCATTTCTAGCTGGGAGCGCCCCACCAGGGCTGCATTATTCCCAGGCCGCGTGGGTCCGTCCCTGCGGCGTGTATCCCTTTTTTATTTTATGTTGTTAGCTTACCTTGTTGGGGGCGTCCCTCGGGCTGCATGACCCCCCAAGTTGCTCGGGCCTGACCCAGTGATGTCCGCCTTCCCAGCATCTATTTGAATGAATCCACTCCTTCGCGGCTAATGTGTTTTACCTAGTTGCCTGCTCAGCTGACGCCAACTAACGGAGCTGCTCCCAAACGGCATGACACTTGTGCATGGGTCCATCCCTGCAACGCCGACAAACCTGGATGGCTGAGCTCTGGCCGCGGCAGCCCCGCATAGTGTCACCTCGTCAAGCCTTCAGTGCCTCGCTACCCCTCGGAAGCAACCAACGGCTGACTGTCAATTGTCATGGCAACCCCTTGTTTTTTCTATGATGGACCTGCAGGACCTCCTGAAGGAGCTGCGTCAGGCGAGGCCCTTGCGGTGTCTCCTTCACTCTCGTCTGCGCGAACTGCTTGCACGTTAAAGGGGGGGTGCCTGAGCATCGCGACTCAGGGCTCCTACTGGCTCTCCAGCCCTCACCCTTTGGCCTTGACCACGGCATCACGACCTGGCATACCAGCGACGGCTGAGACTCGCTCGAGGGCTGGGACCCGAGGACGTAGAGCAGAAAGGGGAGCAAAGGCGAGAGGGGAGATACACACGAGGACCTCACCGAGCAACCTCGCGCCTGCCGATGCACGGACCCAGCGACACACCAGAGAGCGGCCCTTGATTATCAAGATAAGTCATCACCCGGAAGCGCCAGCTACCGTGGCACCATCCCCGCACCTAATGCTATCCCGTGTTAGCGACGCCGCTCTCCTTTCTCACCAAACGATGGCTGCTTGGGCGCCAAAGGGGACCTCCTGGGCATCGCGACTCAGGGGCTCTTACCGGACTCCGGGTCGCTCACCTCCTGGCCTTGACCACGGCATCGCGACCTGGCATACCAGCGACGACTGAAGCTGCCTTGGGACTGGGACCTGTCGGCGCAGAGCACCAAGCCCTCGTGAGGTTCGAAAGGGGGACTGAGCTAAGACGGAATGAGCAACTCGCACAATTCTACGACAAGGGTTACATTAACAAAACAGGATCATAGGCACCTTACAAGCCCCCACGGGACGCGTTTTTGATTCCTCGCAGGGAACAGATCCTAAAGGGACACAAGCTACGCGCGTCCCTGCAAAAGACGCCATCATCAACAGTGGGCCGTCAAGCACCGACGCCAACCCCATCCAGATCAGAGTCGGCGGCGGCCTGACGAGCCCGCCCTGCTCCAGGAGCGGCGTCGGCTCGGGGGCTCGTAGCTGTCGTCGCTCGTCTCCGGAGTCGCGAAGAGCTCACCGGAGTCGCTGGAACCTCCGACGCCTCCACTGCCTGAGGAGCTGCCAAGGGAGCGGTTGGCGGGCCCAGTCCTTGTCACGGCAGGGCCCCGGCCACCTCTCCCGGGGCAGCACTCCCGCCGGCGCCCGCTCGCATCGAAGACCTTGAAGAGCATCACCGAAGCACCGTCGTAATCCAAGTGGACCGCGAAGACGCCCCTTATCCTGCAAACCCGGGCAATCTCTCTCCAGCCTGAGTCATGAAGACCTCGCCCGGGGCAACGACCGCGACCTCTGCCTCGGTCGCGAGGGTGCTGCAGCCGGCGTGCTGCAGCCAGAGCTCCAGGGGCTCCCCCTACGGGATGATGGAGGAGAAGAAGGGAGGAAGGCGGATCCAAGACTGAAGAGGAATGGCGACGTGGAGCACGAACTCTCCGGAGGAGCCCTCGGTGTGGACCCCAGGGGGGACGACCCACACCTTCGTGACCCGTCGGCACCGACGGCGGCACCGCCCGTGGCGGTCAGCATCAGCTCCTTCAGGGCCCTCGACGTGGGCGTACAATGGAAGCGGGAACCCCGACGGCGCCCGCTCGCACCAAGGCCTCGACACCACCTGAAGGGCCCCTCGTTCGGGCCACGGGGGACGAGCCGTTTCTTCGGCGGGAGTGGGTTTGTTTCCTCTCGGGGAGCCTTTCCCTTCTCTGCCGTCGAGAACCGGCGGATCGGAGCCATCGCAGCAAGACGGAGCAAGGATCGGGAAGAAGGAGAAGCAAGGAGGGATGGACTGGAAGGGCGCGCGCTGTTTCGTACTTATGGCCGGCGAAGGCCAACCACCGACCCCCACGATTGCAGGTAATCATGACCCACTTTGCATGCAGGGACTTGTCCAGTCTGTGCAGTTGCCGAGGCGCCATGGGGAAGTGGAGACGCCCACGTCCAATCAACCGCCACGCGCCGCCCAAGGCCGCAGGCTGTTAGGGCCCGCGGCGCTTCTCTCTTGCCCTTCCGCCTCCCTGCACGGCCAAGTCCGGGCGCGCCTTGGGCCCGGGGGCTACTGTCGGTGTTCTGGGAACGGGGGTCCCCAGACTTGCCTGCCTGCGGCCTGCGGTGTGGCTCAAAAAGGGGGCCCAGCGCGGCCCATCTTCACCAACACAAACCCAAGACCCTCGCGAGGGGCCAAGCCTTGCGGGGCGGATGATGCGGAGCTTCCTCAGGCACGGCCTCGTCAGACTGGCTCACGAGGAGGCGGAGAGACCAAGGCGGGGTACCTCATGAGGAGCAAACTAGCTTAGGTAAATGCAAGAACGATACATGCCACTGGGTCGGACCTGAGCGGCCTGGGGATGATGCAGCCTGAGAGGCGCCCCAGCAAGGTGAACTAAAGATGCAAATGGATACATGCCGCAGGGACAGACCCACGCAGCCTGGGAATGATGCAGCCTGGGAATGATGCAGCCCAGGGGCGCTCCCGGCTAAATAAACTTGGAAAGATGTCACCTAGTTTGGTTGTCGAAGGAGTGTTGGGGTAGCTGAAGACACGTGGCGAGGAAGTCGCTCCTCATGAGCCGCCGAGACCCAGAGCCTCGGGAGGCTCAAGTGGCCTCCTGACGACCGTCTCCATCTTCGCCAGGACTGCATGATGCCTGGCTTCCTGACCTGCCAGGATGCTCTGCAGATTGCATTGGAAGGCGGCAGCCACGCTCGGCAGGTCGAACGACATGCGAACGTAGATGTGAGGCGAACCCTCGCACCGGCCTCCGCGTGAAGGCTAGAAGCGCTCCTGAGATGCGGCCGTGTTGAGCCCTGGGATGTCGATGCAGACACGCAGCTCACCACCCTCGCCTGAGTGGGGAGCAGCGCCAGGTGGGCGGCGGTCGCCGCGTATGACTCTTGCTTCCTGAAGCTCCTGAGTGGTCTTGATGATGAACTCCTAGGCACCAGGCGCTCTTTGCCCGGTGCCCTCCTGAGGGAAACGTGTCGCGAAGCACGCCTCCACATGGTGCTCGAGCGCCTCCCTCGTGACATTGGCCAGGTATGAGGCCCTCCAGAAGAGAGCCCTTGAGCCCTACCCAAGGAGGGGGCTGGGCGTGCCTCCCTATGCGAGGGAGAGAGGCACCCCAGGCGCGGGCGCAGATCCTGAGGTGGCGCCGCTGGAGGTGCTGCTCCCTTGAGGTCCAGTGCGGAGTAGCTGCTTCTTCTTCTTGGGGTTGGCCTCAGGAGGGTACTGCACACCCGCACTGTTAGGGTCTTCGATTGGCGCAGCTTGGAAGGCACGCTCTAGGGAGCACACCGCTTCTCTTTCTTCGCAGGGAACTATGATGATTCTGCCGCTTCCCGGCATCTTGAGGACGTTGTAGCCATGGTGGGTGACTGCCATGAATTTGGCCAACGCTGGATACCCAAGGATGGCATTGTACAGCAGGCGGATGTGGGCGACGTCGAAGTCGACGAGCTCGGTGTGGTAGTTGTTGCGCTGATCGAAGGTGACAGGGCGACGAACTTTCCCTATCGGGGTGGTGGAGCCGTCAGTCACTCCTGAGAAAGGCCTGGTGGGCTGGAACTAATCGTATGGCACTTGAAGGTTGTCGAATGTCTCGACGGACAGGACACTGAGCTCTGTGCCGCCGTCGATGAGGGTCTTAGTGACTTGGACATTGCTGATGACGGGTGAACAGAGCATCGGGAGAACTCTGGCGGTTGCCGCACACTTGAGCTGGTCCGCCGAGCTAATGGTGATGGCATACTGATACGTCTCCAATGTATCTATAATTTTTGATTATTCCATGCTATTATATTGTCTGTTTTGGATGTTTATGGGCTTTATTATACACTTTTATATTATTTTTGGGACTAACCTATTAACCCAGAGCCCAGTGCCAGTTTCTGTTTTTTCCTTGTTTTAGAGTATCACAGAAAAGGAAAATCAAACGGAGTCCAATTGACCTAAAACTTCATGGAACTTGTTTTTGGACCAGAAGAAGCCCACGGAGTATCGGAGATGGACCAGGAGAGTCCCGGACTGCCCACGAGGGTGGATGGCACGCCCCCTGCCTCGTGGACAGCCTGGAGATCCACCGACGTACTTCTTCCTCCTATATATATATATACCCTAAAAACTTCAGGGAGCACAATAGATCGGGAGTTCCGCCGCCTGAAGCCTTCGTAGGTACCGAAAACCGATCTAGACCAGTTCCGGCGCCCTGCCGGAGGGGGAATCCCTCTCCGGTGGCCATCTTCATCATCCCGGTGCTCTCCATGACGAGGAGGGAGTAGTTCTCCCTCGGGGCTGAGGGTATGTACCAGTAGCTATGTGTTTGATCTCTCTCTCTCTCTCTCTCTCGTGTTCTTGAGGTGGTATGATCTTGATGTATCGCGAGCTTTGCTATTATAGTTGGATCTTATGATGTTTTCTCCCTCTCTACTCTCTTGTAATGGATTGAGTTTTCCCTTTGAAGTTATCTTATCAGATTGAGTCTTTAAGGATTTGAGAACACTTGATGTATGTCTTGCGTGGGATACCTGTGGTGACAATGGGGTATTCTATTGATCCACTTGATGTATGTTTTGGTGATCAACTTGCGGGTTCCGCCCATGAACCTATGCATAGGGGTTGGCACACGTTTTCGTCTTGACTCTCTGGTAGAATCTTTGGGGCACTCTTTGAAGTTCTTTGTGTTGGTTGAATAGATGAATCTGAGATTGTGTGGTGCATATCGTATAATCATACCCACGGATACTTGAGGTGACATTGGAGTATCTAAGTGACATTAGGGTTTTGATTGATTTGTGTCTTAAGGTGTTATTCTAGTATGAACTCTAGGATAGATTGAACGGAAAGAATAGCTTCATGTTATTTTTCTACGGACTCTTGAATAGATCAATCAGAAAGAATAACTTTGAGGTGGTTTCATACCCTACCATAATCTCTTCGTTTGTTCTCCACTATTAGTGACTTTGGAGTGACTCTTTGTTGCATGTTGAGGGATAGTTATACGATCCAATTATGTTATTATTGTTGAGGGAACTTGCACTAGTGAAAGTATGAACCCTAGGCCTTGTTTCAACGCATTGCAATACCGTTTACGCTCACTTTTATCATTAGTTACCTTGCTATTTTTATATTTCCAGATTACAAAAACCTTTATCTACTATCCATATACCACTTGTATCACCATCTCTTCGCCGAACTAGTGCACCTATACAATTTACCATTGTATTGGGTGTGTTGGGGACACAAGAGACTCTTTGTTATTTGGTTGCAGGGTTGCTTGAGAGAGACCATCTTCATCCTACGCCTCCTACAGATTGATAAACCTTAGGTCATCCACTTGAGGGAAATTTGCTACTGTCCTACAAACCTCTGCACTTGGAGGCCCAACAATGTCTACAAGAAGAAGGTTGTGTAGTAGACATCACGTACTTGGACCATCTGAGCGGACGTGTGGCCTCGAGCTTGGGGAGGGCTGTGTTCACCTCATGAGAGAACTGCTTGAAGATGTGCTGGGAGGCTGGGGCCTGAGCACCACCTAAGATGCAAACGATGGTGCGCGGTTCCTGGAAGCCCCCAGCCCCTTCGTCCTACTGATGGTCGTCGTTCCTTCTTGGCGGCGGCGGTGGAGGGAGACCAGGGTTGCCCTGAGGACGGTCCTTCTTGGCAGCGGCGGCGTAGAGGTCGCCGACCGGGTGGTAGTGCAGGAGCTCGCGTGCCATGAGCAGCACGGCCTGCGCGTCCGTGGGGGTGCGGCGAGCATGAGACAATGAGCTGGCCAGAGTCAGCGACGGAGTGGCGGTGCGGCCATCATGGTGCACGGAGGGGTGCAGTGAAGAGGCTTGCCTCTCGTTCGCCACTGGGTCGGTGGCGGCGGGTGACGGAGAACAATGGGGAGGCCCGCCGACAGGGGCTGTCTGAGCGACGCGGGTGGCGAGGGAGGCTTGACGCTCAGCACGGGCCCGGTGAGCGTCGGCCATGAACTTGGTGGAGTGGTGAAGCGCGTATTGATGAAGGAGAAGGCTTCAGCGCACCCCTACCTAGCGCGCCAAATGTTGGATTTCGGGTTCCGGCAAAACCCTTGAGGTTTGAACACTGGGGTGCGCACGAAGATCTCTCCCCTTCCTAGCTCGCACTCAATACGATCTCACGGCCTAGCTCGACGAACCCAAAGAACAAGGGACACAAGATTTATACTGGTTTGGGCCACCATTGTGGTGTAATACCCTACTCCAGTGTGGTGTGGTGGATTGCCTTTTGGGCTGAGGATGGACTGTTACAAGGGAAGAACAGCCTCCTGAGGAGAGGTGTTCTTGTGCTTGGTGAACTTGTGTGGTTGGGGATGATCTGGATGAGTTGATCCGTCCTCCCTCCTATGGTGGTGGCTAGTCCTATTTATAGAGGCCCTGGTCCTCTTCCCAAATATTGAGCGGGAAGGGATCCCACAACGTCCAAATTCAAAGGGAGACAACTAGTACAAGTTATCCTGACAAAAGTAGTCTTCGCCTGCCAAAGGATCTGGTGGTGACGTCGTCTTGGGCTCCACGGTGACCTCCGTCCTGCTGTCCTGTTGATCTTGGTCTTGTTGCACCAATATGGAAACCTTTGCCTAATGCCTCGGGACTCCTTGCCTGCGCTCGCCTCTTTAGCACCAAAGAGGAAACGAGGACACTTCTTGCGATGGCGCCCGCCTGGCTCCGGTCGCCATGGCTTGCATCACAGAAACCTCGCGAGGTGTCCCTTGCCTTGATCTCTCCACCCCTCGCGAGCCGGCCTGGTGAGGCCGCCCTAAGGAGGTCTTGCGTCATCCGCCTCGCGAGGCTTGGCCCCTCGCGAGGGTCTTGAATGTTTGCTGGTGAAGATGAGCCGTACAGGGCCGCTGACGGAGCCATGCCGCGGGCCGCAGGCAGGCAAGTCTGGGGACCCCCATTCCCAGAACGCCGACACTCCCCCAAGCTTGAGCGATGCTTTCTCCTTTGCGAGGCCAAAAATTATATATATATATATATATAATTATGATCACGATGAACAAGATGCATAGGATAAAACTTCTGATGAAATTCCAATTTCAATTAGTTGTAGTTCCATGATCCCATATCATCACATAGCCTAAACCATGCCAATGCCTTTCCCTTCAAAGATAAAGGGAAGACCTTCTTCTTAATAACATCCTCGGGCATACCTGCAAGCTTAAATAATCCACAAACTTCATCCACATAGATTAGGTGCAAATCAGGATGTAATGTTCCATCACCTGTGAAAGGATTAGCTAGCAGTTTCTCTATCATACCCGAAGGAATTTCAAAGTAAACATTTTCAGTAGGTTCAGTAGGTTGAGGAGCCACTCTTTGCTCTACTGGCCGGGGTGAAGATACCCCGAACAAGCCCCTCAAAGGATTATGTTCCATAGTAACAAGTGACAGTAAATTTCAGCACACTATATAATTTTTTCCTTACCAAATTACACCTACCAAAGGCGCTTCACTCCCCGGAAACAGCGCCAGAAAAGAGTCTTGATGACCCACAAGTATAGGGCATCTATCATAGTCCTTTCGATAAGTAAGAGTGTAGAACCCAACGAGGAGCAGAAGGAAATGATAAGCAGTTTTCAGTAAGGTATTCTCTGCAAGCACTGAAATTATCGGTAACAGATAGTTTTGTGATAAGGTAATTTTTAACGGGTAAACCATAATAAAAGTAAATAAGGTGCAGCAATATGGCCCAATCCTTTTTGTAGCAAAGGACAAGTCTGGACAAACTCTTATATAAAGGAAAATGATCTCGAGGACACATGGGAATTATCATCAAGCTAGTTTTCATCACGCTCATATGATTCGCGTTCAGTACTTTGATAATTTGATATGTGGGTGGACCGGTGCGTGGGTACTGCCCTTCCTTGGACAAGAATCCCACTTATGATTAACCCCTCTTGCAAGCATCCGGAACTACAAAAGAAGTATTAAGGTAAACCTAACCATAGCATGAAACATATGGATCCAAACCAGCCCCTTACGAAGCAACTCATAAACTAGGGTTTAAGCTTCTGTCACTCTAGCAACCCATCATCTACATATTACTTCCCAATGCCTTCCCCTAGGCCTAAACAATGGTGAAGTGTCATGTAGTCGACGTTCACATGACACCACTAGAGGTTAAACAACATACATCTCATCAAAATATTGAACGAATACCAAATTCACATGACAACTTATAGCAAGACTTCTCCCATGTCCTCAGGAACAAACGTAACTACTCACAAATCATATTCATGTTCATAATCAGAGGGGTATTAATATGCATAAAGGATCTGAACATATGATCTTCCACCGAATAAACCAACTAGCATCAACTACAAGGAGTAATCAACACTACTAGCAACCCACAAGTACCAATCTGAGGCTTTGGGACAAAGATTGGATACAAGAGATGAACTAGGTTTGAGATGAGATGGTGCTGGTGAAGATGTCGATGGAGATTGACCCCCTCCAGATGAGAGGATAGATGGTGATGACGATGGTGATGATTTCCCCCTCCCGGAGGGATGTTTCCCCGGCAGAACAGCTCCGCCGGAGCCCTAGATTGGTTCCACCAAGGTTCCGCCTCTTGGCGGCAGAGTTTCGTCCCGTAAGCTTGCTTATGATTTTTTCCCGGAGGAAAGACCTCATATAGAAGAAGATGGGCACCGAAGGCCTGCCAGGGGGCCCACGAGGCAGGGGGCGTGCCCAGGGGCTAGGGCGCGCCCCCACCCTAGTGGATGGTGGGTGGCCCCCTCTGGTGCTTCCTTCGCCCAATATTTTTTATATATTCTGAAAATGACTCCCATGGAGTTTTAGGAGTTTTGGAGCTATGCAGAATAGGTCTCTAATATTTGCTCCTTTCCCAGCCCAGAATTCCAGCTGCCGGCATTCTCCCTCTTCATGTAAACCTTGTAAAAAAGATAGAATAGGCATAAGTATTGTGACATAATGTGTAATAACAGCCCATAATGCAGTAAATATCGATATAAAAGCATGATGCAAAATGGACGTATCAGTGAAGGACGACATAGCAGGAACTGCTCCGGTGTGGTGGACGGTGGCGAAGTTGGAGCGGCAGCGGTGAGGCGCAGGACGATGTGGTTGAACTGGCTTGGGTACGGATGGCTCGGCCTCGGCTTCAACTACTAGCCTTGGAGGGCGTTGCGGTTGAGGTTGCGGTGGACGACGATGTCGGGGTATCGGCTCCGGCGTGATGGAGGAGGGCGGCGGTTGATGGGTGGGATGGGGTGGCAGACGGAGGACACCGGGGTTTCGCGGTTGGTGGAGGGTAGTTTTGGCGCCCATGGAGTACGAATGGGGAATCAGACGCGGGGGGGGGGGGAGCTAAGGGAGAACCATGTTTCGGTCTAGGACGCACTTGTTTTTGGCTTTTTTGAACAGATGGGACGTGCTTGTTTGAAATTTGGGGAAAGTACAAACTTTGCCCCCCTCTTAAATTTCGGACCAACTACGGGTCGGGGTAGGATGGTAATCCCAGGTGTCCCAAATAGTGGGCGGGAGCGATTTCGGCCGCGGACATGTGTGCTTAGGCAGACATTTTGTATGAATGTTTTTCGGAGGCGGTTGCGTGGCGTCTAGATGAAGCTACAAACCTACCCCGGTTTAGACCTTTGGACGTCGGGCCGGTAGGTTTCACGGGTCGAAGTTAGAAAACTAATTTCCTTCTACTACCAAACATTGGTCTCACGCGGTTTCGGGCGAGTAGAGGCTCTTTTGGCGTTTCGTTCGAAATTTTGAAACAGAAGCATTCGCGTTTAGAGCACTCTTGAACTTTGAGGATTGACCTAAATAGACAATGTTAAATTTGACCTTGTATGTTTGAAAACCTCATTAAATTATCCGCTTCTTTTTTAAAATTTGACACTTGAAAATCCTATAACTACGATTATTTTGGAATGGAGGGGCTAAATTTGAATCTATTTTGTACACGACTATATATGCTATTATGTACAAAATCAGAGCAAAGATTGGTGCCCCATAATTTAGGTATGAGTTACAAATGCCATGATATCGAATTCAAATAATTGAATGGACTTCATGTTGAATTCGATTTTTTTAAACCACCTTAAGTTGAATTCAAATGTATGCTAGTTCATAGCTAGCTATTTATAATGTTCATTGTGTAACTTTCGTATGTATAATATGCTTTACACACACAACATGAACTATACTAACGTTTATATTCGATTGCTAAAGCGATGCATTGTCTGGAGTTCAAAATACTAACTATGTAGATCAATTATTGTCGGAGTAATGGGCCACGGGTAGCCTAACTCGAGTTCGCAAGCATTTCAAGACATCGGGGCCGGCTGTGCCCCTAAAACGTCCAGTATGAAGCACCATCTTCTGGTGGCCGGCTGGATCAAGCGTCCGCCTGCCAGAAGACGACCACGCACCTGAAGATGGCCCCAAGACGGGCCGACTCCTAGTAGGCGGCCTCCAAAGAGGCCGGCTCCTAGTAGGCGGCCCACGATGCCCATGAAGTCTGCGCCCCCATTAAGAAGACAAGACAGGATGTGGTTATAGTGTAGCCCATCATCCCCATATCCATGGCACGACGCGGCCACAGTGCCCCGTATAGGCCTAGATCTCCGCACGGCGCGGCACTGTTGCCACTCCACCCTTGATGTCACCCCTGTCAGGCGGAGCCCTGCTCCCACGACGGCCTGTAGGTACAGCTTGCAGGCTGCGGGCCCTACCAGGTAGCAAGGGCCTGGAAGACGGCGGAGCCTGACCAGTCAGACCCGAGGGAGGCCGGCCTCTAGAAGATGGCCCACTCCTCCCTCGGAGTCCGTGCATCATTAACCAGATGAGACACGGAGTGGCTACAGTGATCTCCCACTAGACGGTGGGACTGTAGCCACGCCTCCCCGACCAAGCGTGCGTCATTAGCATTACGGCTACAGTAACAAGCAGCCGGCAGAACCCGCGAGCGGCGGGAGCAGCCTGTCGGCCCCATACCAGACCGGTCGGTGGGGCCCACCAGGTGGCAGGCCCCAGTAGCCGGTGGAGAAGCCGGCGACCAGAGACACTGACAGCCGGGTCCTACACCCGGCTGGATTACCATTGTAACCCTGGGGGGTAGGCCTATATAAGCCCCCAGGGCACCCATGCAATGGGTTCCCAACCTGTTAGACCTAGACACACACATAGAGAGAGGAGAGAGCTAGCCCTGCTTTCTCCTACCTCTAGCATATAGCTCGAGGAGCACCATTGTACTCACTAGTGCCCTAGGGATCATGTGGAGACCCCGCAGAGCAGGACTAGGGGTATTATATCCTAGGAGAGCCCCGAACCTGGGTAAAGTACGTCGGTGTTCGTGGCTACACCTCATCCCACTTCCGGGCACCGGCGACGTTCTACTCGCTCCCACCATGATAAGCCATCCTTTGGCATATGTCGCACCCAACCCCCGACATTTGGCGCCCACCATGGGGCAAGGTGCACCGTCGTCCGGAGATCTGTTCTAGACGGGAACCCTCTTCCTCCCTGCCGAGCGCAGCCAGCTAGGCACGCCGGATGGCGTTTGCACTAACGCGTTGCTTGGTGCGGAGGTCGCCTGCGCGGCAAGCTGCCTCGCTGACCTTGTTGGCGAGATCCGCCTCTCCGACGAGCCTGCATCCGGCGTAGCCACTGACAGCCCCGAGAGCCGCCTCGTTAGCTTCCTCGACCAGCTCCACGTCGCCGATGAGCCGGCCGTCGACTTGGAGTCGGTTGGCTCCATCGACCCGATGCTCGTCGACTCTGACATGACGTCGCTTGACGTGTTCCCTACCAACGTGGTGATCATTGATGATCCTCTACCTCGTATCGACAGCGGCGATAGCACCGTCACGGAGGTGCTCGTCATTAGCCATGATGAAGTTCCCGGTAATGGTGCCCGAGACCCGCTCGAGGTAGCACTGCAAGACCTGTCTGCACCCATCGCAGAAGACGCCGACGCCGAGACACTGGAAGCCCGCCGTGTCCAGCTCGTCGAGAGCGCCAAGAAACTAGCCAGCAAGAGACGCCTTTCAGAGGCTTACCAGCGCGAAATGGACCACGCCGTTGGCGGCACGCCGGCTCCTGGCGGACCCAGCCGCATTGGGACGGTCCGGCAGCATGGCGCGGCTGTTGCCAACATGTTCGGGGCCGATCGCCCCATCTACTCCACGCCCAGAGAGAACATACGAGCTGCCCAAGCGGTAGCAGACGAGCTGGACAACCTTGAGGGCGACAAGCGTCGCCACATGACGGAGCGCGTCCAACAGCTCATTGATGCGGCTGCCGTGAAGCAAGAAGCCGGCTGCCGCGTCGAGGAACTCAATCGGCGGAACGACGACCCACCTGCCCACCAGGAGCATGGCGCGACATCTCGGATGCTGACTGGCAGTGACCGCGGACGACGAGACGAGGAGCCGGCTGCCAGTCGCAGCCGGTCGCGCATCACCATCGAGCGCGACCAAGACGGCTGCCCACGAGCGGTGGAGCGACCAGGCGACTACCGGCCTCCCCTGCGCGGAGAAAGATGCGTCTCCCCGCCGCATGTTGATCATCCGAGTCTCGGCAGCCGGCTAGGCCCCCGAGAAGGAATCGGAGAGAATGCTGCCCACCACTGGATCGACTGCCTCAACCGATCCCTGGCACTAGAAGAAGAAGATGCGCTGGGCCCGCCCTGTTTCTACCCCCGCATCCGTGACGAGCCCTTCCCCAAATGGTTCACGCTCCCAAGAGATACACCCAAGTACACCGGCTCCGTGAAGCCGGAAGACTGGCTGGTCGACTACTCCACCGCCGTTAGCATTGCGAACGACAACAAGCGCGTTGCCGTGAAGTATGTTCCACTCATACTCCAGGGTACCGCCCGAACATGGCTGAACAGCCTGAAGCCCCGCAGTATCAACAGCTGGGTAGATTTCACTGAAGCCTTCGTCCGCAACTTCACCAGCACGTACAAGCGGTCGCCCAAGCCTCGCCAGCTCTCCTTGTGCGTCCAAGGTCCCAACGAGTTGACTTGCGACTACCTCACGCGTTGGGCCGAGCTGCGCAACTCTTGCGAGGGCGTGCACGAGGTGCAGGCTATTGAGTACTTTACAACCGGGTGCAGAGAAGGCACTCTGCTCAAGCACAGGCTCCTCTGCAACGAACAGGCGACCATCGACGAGCTGCTGATCATAGCAGACAAGTACACCATGACCGACTCCTCCATGAAGACGGAGATTCAAGTTGACGCATCCGGCAAGGTGGCTCCTTAGGCTCCTCGGACTCCGGCTGGTGATACCAGTCGGCGCCAACAGCAGAACAACAACAAGCGCAAAGCCCCGATGCCGGCTTCCACCAGCCAGCAAGTGGCCATAGTTGAAGATCAGCAGCCAGAAGGGCAGCCCTAGCCCAAGCGTCAGAAAGGCGGCAAGTTGAATTGGCTGCCCGCCTTCTCCTATGAGAAGACCCTCGATGCTCCCTGCAAATTCCACAGCAGCGTGAAGCCGTCCAATCACACCACCCGGAAGTGTCACTAGCTCACGCGAATCTCCAAAGGCGAAGGGCTGGTACCTCCACCGCCTGCTGGCCAGCCTCCCCCGCCTCCTCAGCAGCCGGCGGCCCGTCCAACAGTCGACGCCGTTCAAGAAAAATTCCCTGAAGAACATGGAGCATATGTTGTTTTCACCAGTGTGGCCAATGATAGGCGCAACCGGCGCCAACAGTCTCAAGAAGTGAATGCTGTAGCCATTGAAGCCCCAGAGTTCATGCACTGGTCGGAGAAGGCAATCAGTTGGAGCCAAGCTGACCACCCGGAAGTAATGCCTTCTCCGGGTTCTTACGCTTTGGTCTTGGAAGAAACCTTTGCTACGGAGAGGCGAGCTGCTCGTTTCTCCCGAATCTTGATAGATGGCGCCAACAGCATCAACATCATGTACCGCGACACCATGGAGAAATTGAAGATCAAAACCAAACACCTTCTGCCCAGTCGGACTATCTTCCATGGCATAGTTCCTGGCCTTTCTCACTCATCAATCGGCAAGATCAAGATAGACGTCCTCTTCGGAGACAAAGACCATTTCCACCGAGAGCCCATCTTGTTTGAGGTAGTTGACTTGGAGAGCTCGTACCACGCACTGCTTGGCCGACCTGCCTTGGCCAAGTTCATGGCAGTACCACACTATGCCTACCTCAAGATGAAGATGCCAAGCGCCAAGGGAATCATTACCATCTCTGGAGATTATCAGAAGTCGTCCGACTGCACGGCCGCCAGCAGCCGGTTGGCCGAGTCCCTTGTCATAGCTGTCGAGAAGCGGCTCCTTGACCGGGTTGTGGCCATGGCCGGCAAGCAGCCGGACATGTCCCACAATCCCAAGGAGTCGGAAGCCGAAGGATCCTTCAAGCCGTCCAAGGAGACAAAGAAGATACCGTTGGACCCAGAGCACCCGGAGAGGTATGCTGTCATAGGTGCAAACCTTGGCAGCAAATAGGAAAGAGATCTCGTAAATTTCCTCCGTGAGAATCGGGACATTTTTGCATGGTCTCCCAAAGACATGCCGGGCGTCCCAAAGGATTTCGCCGAGCACAAGCTACATGTCGAAGGAGATGCCAAGCTGGTCAAGCAACCCCTCCGCCGACTGTCGGAAGAGAAGAGAAGAATCGTTGGAGAAGAGATCGCCCATCTGTTGGCAGTCGGCTTCATTATGGAACTGTTCTTCCTAGAGTGGTTAGCCAACCCAATCCTTGTACTGAAGAAGAATAAGCAGTGGCGCATGTGTATTGATTACACCAGCCTAAAAAAAGCTTGCCCCAAAGATCCATTTGCCTTGCCAAGAATCGACCAAGTGATAGACTCCACAGCCGAATGCGGGCTATTGAGTTTTTTGGATGCCTACTCAGAATACCACCAGATCAAGTTGGACCCGGCAGACCGCCTGAAGACCGCCTTCATCACACCATTTGGAGCCTTCTGCTACCTAACCATGACATTCGGCCTAAGAAATGCCGGTGCCACGTTTCAGCATTGCATGCGGAAGTGCCTCCTCAAGCAACTTGGCAGAAATGCCCACGTCTACATAGATGACATTGTGGTGAAGATGGAGAAGCGTGGCACTCTGCTAGAAGACCTCAAGGAAACCTTTGAAAACTTGCGCCGCTTTCAGATCAAGCTCAACCCGGAAAAATGCGTCTCTGGAGTACCAGCCGACCATCTTCTTGGCTTTTTGGTCTCAGAGTGCGGCATAGAGTGCAACCCTATGAAGATCAAGGCCATCAAGAGGATGAAGGTACCCACCCGACTGCTGGATGTGCAAAAGTTCACCGGCTACTTGCCATCCATCAACCGCTTCATCAGTCGGCTGGGCGAGAAGGCTCTTCCCCTGTACCAGCTCATGAACAAGACCACTTTTTTCGAGTGGAATGACAAGGCGGACGAAGCTTTTCTTCAGCTCAAGAAGATGTTGACCACTCCGCCTGTCCTGGCGGCTCTGACTGCTAAGGATCCCATGCTTCTCTACATTTCCACCACTAGCCGGGTGGTCAACACAGTCATAGTTGTGGAGCACAAAGAAGACGGCAAAGCACTACCAGTCCAGATGTAACACACCGGATGTAACATACCATATTTGTAACTCCAACTCTTGCCATTTTTGGCTTTAAGTTATGAGATTTCACTTTGTGGTTGGGTTTTGTCTTTTTTTGCATTTAGCTCATGTCATGCATTTCATATCATGTCATCATGTGCATCGCATTGGCATACGTGTTCGTCTCATACATCCGAGCATTTCCCCGTTGTCCGTTTTGCAATCCGACACTCCTTCGTGAACTAGCGCACCCCTCTTGCCTCTTTTCATGATTGGGTGTTAAACATTCTCGGAATGGACCGACATTTACCAAGTGGCCTTGGTACACCACCAGTAGACCGCCTGCCAAATTGCGTTCCATTTGGAGTCTGTTTGATGCTCCAACGGTTAACCGGGTAACCGCGAAGGCCTCTTGTGTGTTGCAGCCCAACACCCCTCCAAAATGGCCCAATAACCCATCCAAACCGCTCCCATGTCCTCCGTTGTCGGATCACGATCGTGTGGGCGAAAACTACACCTCATTTGGACACTCCTACCTCCTCCTAGCTATAAATAGGTGCTCCCTCCGAATTTTTCGCGCAGTCCAACCCTAGCCCCGCTCCTCCCGCACCGCCGGACACGTCCGTGTCCGCCGGACACGTCCGCCTCCACCGCCCGACCACTCGTGATGCGCCACGTGGCACGCCGCCACCCGCCCGACTCCGCCGCCCCGTGCGCCTGCGCCTCCTCCCTCCGCCACCCGGGAGATCCGCCGCCACTGCTCTCGCCGTCCGCCGCCGCCTCTCGTTGCTCCACTCGTCGCCGGCCGCCGTGCTGCCCCGAGCCACTCCAGCTCGCCTCGCCGGTCCCGCCGCCTCCTCCGACTGCAGCCGCCCGCGTGCGCCGCCCTTCCTTCGGCTTTCTCCGGCGGGATCCGGTGACCCCACGTCCGGATCCGGTGATTTCCCCAACTCCAGCCGTCGTCCTCTCAAGCTCCGGCCAGCTCCTTCCGGCGAACCTCGGATCACATGCAGAGAAAACAAACCCTAGATCCATTTTAGCATGAGGTTGTTTTTTCCTCTAAGTCCTTTCCCCCCATGATTTCGTGCCCTGTTCATTGCCCCATAACTCCATGACCGTAGCTTTATTTCATGCATATTATATATCAAAATGTTCATTGGGAGATGATCTTCATTTCATTCCATTGTGGCATGCTTGTTTGAGTCCATCTTGATGCCCAAATCATTTATGAAAGAGTGCTATAAAATGTTTACTGCTGCTACTTATCAGTTTAGGGTGATTTGTCATTTTTGTCACATTTGATGCGTGCTTCATATGGGCATGAGCTCTACATGTGTTTTGATCTATGCCATGCCATCTTTATAGTGGTCCTTGCCATGTATTTGTGTGATCAATGTGGTGACTATCACAAGCATGCAAAGTAGCCTTCGTGATATTGCTGATTTCAGGGACTTAGGGTTTTACCAAGTCCTTTTCCTATTGTTATTTTGATACCATGTAAACATGATGCTATAGTGAGATCCATGCTTGTTTTGAGTTGCTTCAGTAAGGATGTTTTGAACATATGGTTAAGCTCTATCCATCCGTGCCCCTGTTTGCAATTATGGAGTGCCTAGCATGTCTTAATCTTGCTCTACGTTTGCTATAAAATGTTCCTGGCAGATTGTTTACATGTTAATCAATTTTTTCATGCTTGTTGTTAGTGATACATGCATGATATGAACTTGCTCTTGCCATGGTTAGCTTCATGAACATGTGATATTGCGGACGCTATGCTTGTTTTGTCATGCAAGGCTTTGTGATGAATGATTTGAGCTCGCAAAGATGCCTTCATAAGTCTGTTTATGCCATGCTCAGTTTTCTGCTAAGTCTGAAACTGTTAATAAAACTTGCTATGTTTACATGGGTGCCATCATATCTTCTGTGCCTTTTTGGCTCATGATCAGTAAGGGATTTTTGTTCTATGCATTTAGTAGATTCATGCCATGCCTTGCATTGCTATGATATGATCCTGTAGCATGTTGTTTTCTTGCTCTAAACATTGCTTCCTGATGTTATTCCTGGCATGTTAGTATTTTCACTAAGTCTGTGAAGCTGATATCTTTTGCCATTTTGCCTCAAATTTTATTTTTTAGGATCACACGGGTATCTTAGAATCGTTCCGATGGTTTTGTGACGAGAACATTGTTCTTGGTGCCTCCTGACATTTAGGGGTTGTGGCAGTGTCCCGGGGAGTTGAGCTCCAAGGTGTTGTCATCACAATTTTATCGTTGCAGTTCTGGAATACCTATGTTCGCCGACATCGAAAATATCTTTTATGCAGTTGTTGGTGAGATAACCTCGAGGCCACCCAGTACTGGGGCGGGAGTTTGAGAGTATTGCTATAACTCATATAACAGATGCTTTTCGAAGGTTGAGGTAAATGATTTCCGAAGGTTTCTTGGTTATGTGTTGAAGGATGGATATAGCTGGATGTAGGATTTGCTAGTTTTGGGTGAGATATTATGCTTCCCCTGTATCCCCAACACCCGATTGCGTAACCAGAAAGTTTTGGGAGTTTTATAGGTGGGAATTCATTTATCTCTAGTATTTCTTCCCGCATATATTTGGTTTGCGATTGGGTAATCCTTACCACTTATTTGTTCATATCCGTACCTTGTTGCTTTATTTCATCTACCTTTATCTAAGTGGCTTCTCAACTTTATGGACGTGTGATAATTTACTTTGGAATTCATTCGTTCATCCTTGTTCGAATGTTAAGGCTATATGTTGCAATTTCGATTCTTTGATTCAGCTTGAATATATGTATTTCAATATGCTAACGGATGTCAACCTCTTCAGGATGGCTCCAACGCATCGAAATCCGAACCCTCCGCCACCACTCCACCTCCGGAGGCATGGCAAGCTCTCATGGCAGCCACCAACGCCAACACTCAGATGCTTTTGCAACTCTTGCAAGAGTCCAACCAAGGGCAAGGCAACCAAGGAAATCAAGGCCAAGGCAACAATCAACCTCAGTTTGCTACCCTCAATCAGTTCCTCGCAAACCAGCCGAAGTCCTTCAGCAACTATGTCGAGGCCACAGACGCCGCCGACTGGCTCGTGGATATCTGCAAACATTTTGAGTGTAGCAATGTCAGGCCTGAGGACTTTGTCAAGTTTGCTTCGTTTCAACTCAAAGACCAAGCTGCTGAGTGGTATCAACAATATAGAGATTCCAGAGGAGGTCGTGTGATTACCTGGGATGATTTCCGCCGAGACTTCAAAGCTCATCACATCTCACAAAGTGTTGCTGAGAGCAAGCGTGAGGAGTTCTGCAATCTCAAGCAAGGCACATGTCCGCGTATCAATACAATATCCAGTTCCAGAAACTCGCTCGCTTCGCTAAACAAGACGTCCCTGATGAAAAGAGTATGATTTATCAATTCAGAGGTGGCCTCAGAGAAGATATGCAATTATCTCTCGTGCTTCTTGAGCCGACTAAGTATGATGAATTCTACAACATGGCACTAAAGCAAGAAGCTGCTCAGCTCAAGTATGAGGCATCTAAGAAGAGAGCCAGGGATGTAGTCGAATCTTCTTCTTCATCACAAGTGGTAGCTAAGCAACAGAAGTTTTGGTTGCCTCCTCCTCCACAGTTTCGTCAGCCTTATCAGCAAAAGAGTAAAGGCGGCAATGGAGCTTCCCACCCACCCAACCCAGGCTATCAGAACAAAGCTTAGTCTCATACTCCAAGGTCAAGTGCTCCTTATCACCGTCCGTCTCAGAGGTTACTTGCAACAAGTGTCAGCAGAAAGGGCACTACGCAAACAAATGCTTCAACCAAAGGCGCCTTCCGCCTCCTCCTCCTGTGAGATCTGCCAGCAATGCAGTGGTCAAGCATAATCCCAAGCATGCTAAGGTCAACAAGATGAACGCAGCTCAGGCAGAGGATTCTTCAGAAGTGATCATCGGTAACCTTCTAGTTAACTCTATTCCTGCAAAAGTTCTTTTTCATACTGGTGCATCGCATTGTTTCATGTCAAGACCGTTTTTTGCCAAACATGACTTCAACACTTCACTTTTGGTTAAACCCATGGCTGTCATTTCTCCGGGTAAACGTTTGAGATCTAGCATGAGAGCTCCTGATGTGTCAATCGAGATGGGCAACTATAGATTTCTGGCTTCTCCAATTGTTCTTGGTGACTCTGATATTGATCTAATTCTCAGCATGGACTGGCTTTCTAAGCACAAGGCTCAGCTTGATTGTGCTGCCAGGAAGATTCAATTGACACACTCTTCTGAGGATGTGATCATCTATGCCGCTCGTGACGAAACCATTCAGCTGTTTTCTCTCAATGAGAAGGGCGAGTTGAATGCCATCTCTCAGATTCCAGTCATTTGCAAATATCAAGACGTCTTTCTAGAAGAGCTTCCGGGAATGCCTCCTCACCGGCCAGTTGAATTCGTTATCGATCTTGAGCCTGGCACGGAACCTGTTTTCGAATGTCCTTACAAGCTTGGACCAGAAGAGTTGAAGGAGTTGAAGAAACTACTCGATGAACAAGAGCGTATGGGTCTAATCAGACTGAGTTCTTCTCCATGGGGTTGTGGTGTTCTTTTTGTCAAGAAGAAGGATGGAACGGAGCAACTCGGCATCGACTATCGCCCATTGAACAAGAAAACAATAAAGAACAAGTACCCACTTCCCAACATCAATGAGCTTTTCGAGCAACTTAAGGGTGATCAAGTATTCTCCAAGCTTGACCTTCGTATGGGTTATCATCAGATTCGCATTCGTGAACAAGATGTCCCCAAGACAACATTCAGAACAAGCTATGGTTCTTATGAATATACTGTCATGTCTTTCGGCCTTGTCAATGCTCCTCCAACGTTCTCTCGCATGATGAACTTCATCTTCAACCCTTACACAAATGATTTTGTCTTGGTGTATCTCAATGATATTTTGGTCTTTTCCAAGAATAAGGAGGATTAGTGCAAGCATTTGAGATTGGTACTCGACAAACTCAGAGAGCATCAATTCTATGCGAAGTTTTCCAAGTGTGAGTTTCGGCTTGACGAAGTTCTTTACCTTGGTCATATCATCTCCGCCAAGGGCATCACAGTTAATCCCGAGAAGGTGTCTGTAATTGTGAATTGGGAACCTCCTCAGAATGTCAAGCAGCTCCGCAGTTTTCTTGGGCTTGCAAGCTATTGTCGAAGATTCGTTGAGAATTTCCCTAAGATTGCAAAGCCTCTTTCCAACCTCCTCCAGAAGCATGTCAAGTATGTCTGGACGCCTGAATGTGACGTTGCTTTCAACACCCTCAAAGAGAAGTTAGTCACAGCTCCTGTCTTGACTCCTCCAGATGAATCCAAGCCTTTTGAATTTTTCTGTGATGCCACCCTGCAAGGTCTTGGTGTTGTGTTAATGCAAGAGAAGAAAGTTGTGGCTTATACCTCTCGTCAGTTGAAGCCCAACGAAAGGATCTACCCCACTCACGACCTCGAGTTGGCGACCGTTGTCCATGCTCTATTAACGTGGAGACATCTCTTGTTGGGAAGGAAAGTCGACATATTCACAGACCATAAGAGCCTCAAGTACATCTTCACTCAACCCAACCTCAACCTCAGACAGACTCGTTGGGTCGAAATGATTCAAGAATACAATCCAAGTATTGAATATACTCCAGGCAAGGCCAATGTCATTGTAGATGCTTTGAGCAGGAAGGCTTACTACAATAGTTTAATTATCAAGCCCTTCCAACCGGACCTTTGTGAAGCTTTCCGCAAACTGAATCTCCAAGTTGTTCCTCAAGGCTTCCTTGCCAACCTCCAAGTTTCTCCTACTTTGGAAGATCAAATTCGTGAGGCACAACTTCTTGATGCCATGGTAAATAAGGTCAAAAATAGGTTTGCCAAGAGCCAACCCAAATACAAGTGCTATTGCATTGATGACAAAGACACTCTATTTTTCGAGGATCGAATTGTGGTTCCTAAAGGTGATCTATGGAAAGTCATTATGAATGAGGCGCACAATTCCCTTCTATCCATTCATCCTGGAAGTACAAAGATGTACCATGACCTCAAGCAGTCGTATTGGTGGACTCGAATGAAGCAAGAAATTGCTCAATTCGTTAATGAATGTGATGTCCGCAGAAGAGTGAAAGCAGAACACCAATGGCCAGCTGGTCTCCTCCAACCTCTTGCCATTCCAAAATGGAAGTTTGACCATATTGAGATGGACTTCATGACTGGATTTCCCAAGTCCAAGCGTGGAAATGATGCTATCTTTGTTGTTATTGACAAGCTTACTAAAGTGGCTCATTTCCTTCCAATCAAAGAATCTATCACAGCAGCTTAGTTGGCAGAGCTATACACCTCCAGGATGTCTTTTTGCACGGCATTCTGAAATTGATATCTTCAGATCGTGGAAGCATCTTCACTTCTAAGTTCTGGGACTCCTTTCAGAAGGCCATGGGCACCAACATTCGCTTCAGCACAACCTTCCATCCTCAAACTAGTGTCCAAGACGAGCGAGTCAATCAAATTCTTGAAGATATGCTCAGGGCTTGTGTCATTTCCTTCGGTATGAAGTGGGAAGATTGTCTTCCATATGCCGAGTTGTCCTACAACAACAGCTTCCAAGCGATTTCGGGCAAGGCCCCATTCGAGATTCTCTATGGCAGAAAGTGACGTACCCCTCTTAATTGGTCAGAGAATGGTGAACGCCAACTTCTTAGCAATGAATTAATCACAGAAGCTGAAGAAATGTGTAAAGTCATCCGTGAAAATCTCAAAGCCGAGCAATCGCGCCAGAAGAGTTACTATGACAGTAAGCACTATGACTTGGCTTTCGAGATCGGAGACCATGTCTACCTCCGCGTCTCTCCAATGAAAGGCACTCGTCGCTTCGGTATCAAAGGGAAGCTTGCCCCTATATACGTGGGTCCTTTCATGATCATTGGTAAAAGAGGCGACCTTGCCTATCAACTTGAGCTTCCGTCCAACTTCCCAAACGTGGACATAAACCTGGGAATAGTTTGTAATCCAAACCAAATCCAGTCCAAACCGTACATCCATAAGTTCATCGGTCAAACCAAACCAATCCAAACTATATCTACTATAATCCAAACCAAACCAAACTGCTCGTGTTTTTAAGCCAAACCAATCCAGCCCATTCCACAAATACAGTTTGAGCCTATAGTTTCAAACTATGGACATGTGCACATACTCACATGGATACCTATTGATGTATCTTCTCTCTGAATGTGCACATTAGCACGTGGAAGCTGATAGTACAATGACGAAGCCACGGACCTCCGGTCTTTGAACTGATATGACCTCTGATGCCCTATGAAGAACCGTCGGCCATGGACGCATTATGCACACTGAGCCGAGCTGTGGCCGCAGCTCCCCTTACTGCGCACTATGGTGTATGGCCCTGCAGCAATGGCGAAGGAGGGTCCGCGTGCGAGTAGAGCATGGCACTTTGCGATGGCATGTCGTGGACGTGCACGAGGGCACGATGGTGCTACCAGTTCACCTCAAAGCTTCGCAGCGGCCAGTGTGGTTTCTCGTTTGCATGGCTGATCACCATGCCGAGCCTTGCCGGTATGACAAATAGATCAGAATGGCCGTGGTGAACCTTGCATACCAAGGAATCGGTCAGAGATCCCTTCAATCGACAGCACGGTCACCGTTGTTCCTCGCCTCAGGTGACCAGTCACCGCCACAATTATCGATCTGGTCTTTCACCATGTCTCGACCCTCATCCTCTGCGCTCTTGGTCCATGGAGGTCCCCTGCAAGCTTCTCTGCTCTCGCTGACGTGCCGGGGGCATAGCACATGCAGACAAGGATGGAAGCAGAGGGAGAGGAAGGTGATGGCCAGAGCTCCAGCCGATGGCAGCGATGGCCTGGAGACCCTAACCCAGTTGCTCGATTTGGTCTCCGTCTATGGGTCGAAGCTATTTAAGACTCATCGGTCTCTATCCAGACTAAACCAAACCAGTCCAATAATGGGTAAAGCCCAGACCAAACCAAATTAGTTTAGAAGCTTAGCCATTTTCATCCAATCCAAAGACAGACTGTATGAAAACTAAACTGAAACTGTAGTTCCAGTCCAAACTATTCCTAGGTTTACGTGCACGATGTGTTTCACGTGTCACAGCTTCGCAAGTGCTCCAAGACTCCTGATCCCACCATAAACTTCGAAGAGATTGATCTCCAAGAAGACCTGTCTTATCATGAGCATCATGCTGCTATTCTTGAAGAAACTGAGCGCAAGACTCGCAACGAGTCCATCAAATTCCTGAAAGTGAAGTGGTCACATCATTCTGACCGAGAAGCCACCTGGGAACACGAGGACCACCTCCGTTCCGAATATCCGGAGTTCTTTCAGTCCTAGATCTTGGGACGAGATCCTCTTGTAGTGGTGGAGTGTTGTAACACCCCGGATGTAACTTGCCATATTTGTAACTCCGACTCTTGCCATTTCCGGCTTTAAGTTATGAGATTTCACTTCGTGGTTGGGTTTTGTATTTGTTTTGCATTTTCTTCATGTCATGCATTTCATATCATGTTATCATGTGCATCGCATTAGCATACATGTTCGTCTCATACATCCGAGCATTTTCCCCGTTGCCCGTTTTGCAATCCGACACTCCTTCGTGCACCAGCGCACCCCTCTTGCCTCTTTTCGTGAGTGGGTGTTAAACGTTCTCGGAATGGACCGAGATTTTCCAAGTGGCCTTGGTACACCACCGGTAGACCGCCTGCCAAATTTCGTTCCATTTGGAGTCTATTTGATGCTCCAACGGTTAACCGAGTAACCACGAAGGCCTCTTATGTGTTGCAGCCCAACACCCCTCCAAAACGGCCCAATAACCCATCCAACCACTCCCATGTCCTCCGTTGTCGGATCACGATCGTGTGGGCGAAAACTACACCTCATTTGGACACTCCTACCTCCTCCTAGCTATAAATAGGTGCTGCCTCCGAATTTTTCGCGCAGTCCAACCCTAGCCCCGCTCCTCCCGCGCCGCCGGACACGTCCGTGTCCGCCGGATGCGTCCACCTCCACCGCCCTGCCACTCGCGGTGCGCCACGTGGCATGCCGCCACCCGCCGCCACGGCCCGCGAGCCCACGGCGGGCCTGCCGAGCCCGACTCCGCCGCCCCGTGCGCCTGCGCCTCCTCCCTCCACCGCCCGGGAGATCCGCCGCCGCTGCTCTCGTCGTCCGGTGCCGCCTCTCGTCGCTCCCCTCAACACCGACCGCCGTGCCGCCCTGAGCTGCTCCAGCTCGCCTCGCCGGTCCCGCTGCCTCCTCCGACCGCGGCCGCCCGCGTGCGCCGCCCTCGCCCCGGCCTTCTCCGGCAGGATCCGGCGACCCCGCGCCCGGATCCGGTGATTTTCCCAACTCCGGCCATTGTCCTCTCAAGCTCCGACAAGCTCCTTCCGGTAAACCTCGGATCGCGTGCAGAGAAGATGAACCCTAGATTCGTTTTCGTGCGAGGTTGTTTTTTCCTCTAAGTCCTTTTCCCCCTCATGATTTGATCCCTGTTCATTGCCCCATAACTCCATGACCGTAGCTCCGTTTCATGCATACTATATATCAAAATGTTCATTCGGAGATGCTCTTCATTTCATTCCATTGTGGCATGCTTGTTTGTGTCCATATTGATGCCCAAATCATTAATGCAAGAGTGATATAAAATGTTTACTGCTGCTACTTATCAGTTTAGGGTGATTCGTCATTTTTGTCACATTTGATGCGTGCTTCATATGGGCATGAGCTCTACATGTGTTTTGATATATGCCATGCCATCTTTACAGAGGTGCTTGCTATGTATTTTTCCGATCAATGTGGTGACTAGCACAAGCATGCAAAGTAGCCTTCGTGATATTGCTGATTTCAGGGACTTAGGATTTTACCAAGTCCTTTTCCTGCTGTTATTTTGATGCCATGTAAACATGATGCTACAGTGAGATCCATGCTTGTTTTGAGTTTCTTTAGTAAGGATGGTGTGAACATATGGTTATGCTCTATCCATCCATGCCCCTGTTTGCAATTATGGAGTGCCCTAGCATGTCTTAATATTGCTCTACTTTTGCTATAAAATGTTCCTGGCAGATTGTTTACATGTTAATCATTTTTTCCATGGTTGTTAGTGATCCATGCATGCTATGAACTCGCTCTTTCCATGGTTAGCTTCATGAACATGTCATCTTGCCGATGCCATGCTTGTTTTTTTTCATGCAAGGCTTTGTGATGAGTGATTTGAGCTTGCAAAGATGCCTTCATAAGTCTGTTGATGCCATGCTCAGTTTTCTGCTAAGTCTGAAACTATTAATAAAACTTGCTATGTTTACATGGGTGCCATCATATCTTCTATGCCTTTTTGGCTCATGATAAGTAAGGGGCATTTGTTCTATGCATTTAGTAGATTCATGCCATGCCTTGCATTGCTATGACATGCTCCTGTAGCATGTTGTTTTCTTGCTCTAAACATTGCTTCCTCATGTTATTCCTGGCATGTTAGTATTTTCACTAAGTCTATGAAGCTGATATCTTTTGCCATTTTGCCATGCTTGTTTGAACCTTCTCCTGTGTGATTTAGCCGTAGCTCAGTGTTCATGTTTTGTCAAGCAACTTGAGTACATCACGGCCATATGCTTTGTTTCTATGGTGGAGTGCAGTAGCTTAGTTTCTTGTTGTATTCTAGATGGCATCGTGCTGTTAATCGCAGAATTGCGCCTTTCTTGTTTTGCTTGCCATTTGCAAACCATGCATCCGATTCCGGTGATCTTTATATCGATTTCGACCGAAATCATCTCATCTTTCCAGCGGCACACTTGGTTTTCCAAGTTGATGCCTTGTTCATCATTTTCCTTCCGGAGCACGCATATGCATTGCATATCACATCTCGCATGTCATGCCATGTTTTGCATCATGTTGTTTGTGCATTGCACCGTGATTGATTGTTGGTCTTTTGCTTGTGTTCTTGCTTTGGGTAGAACTGGGAGACGAGTACGTGATCAAGGAACCTGTTGAGTATGCTAACGAGGATCAAGCTTTCGTCAACTCTGAGAACTTTGCAGGCAAGATGATCATACCCTCGAAATCACTTCTATCTTTGCTTGCTAGTTGTTCGCTCTATTGCTATGTCGCGCTACTGTAACACCCCGTATGTAACCTGCCATATTTGTATTCCAACTCTTGCCATTTCCGGCACTAAGTTATGAGATTCCTCGTTGTTGGGTTTTTGTCTTCGTGTTGTTTTTGTCTTTGTCATGCATCTCATATCATGTCATCATGTGCATCGCATTTGCATACGTGTTCGTCTCATGCATCCGAGCATTTTCCCCGTTGTCCGTTTTGCATTCCGGCGCTCCTATGTCCTCCGGTGTCCCTTTCTACCTCTTTTCATGTGCTAGTGTTAAACATTTTCGGATTGGACCGAGACTTGCCAAGCAGCCTTGGTTTACTACCGGTAGACTGCTTGTTAAGTTTCATGCCATTTGGACTTGGTTTGATACTCCAACGGTTAACCGAGGAGCCGAGAAGGCCTCCTGTGTGTTGCAGCCCAACACCTCTCCAAAGTGTCCCAAAACCCACCTAAACCCCCTCCATCACCTAGGTCGTTCGATCACGATCGCGTGGCCACAAACCGTGCTCAATTTGGAGCCTCCTAGCTCCCTCTACCAATATATATAGGCCCCCTCCGAAATTTCCGCAGTCCAAACCCTAACCTAATCCCCTCTCCGCCGCCGGACAAAATTCGGCCAGCCGGACGTGTCCGGTCTGTCCGCCGCCGCCACGTGTCGCCGCCCCGTTCGTCCGCCTCGCGCCCCACTTCACTGCCTCCCAGCGCCGCCGCCGGCACGCAGGGCCCAGGTTGGGCCCGCGGGGCCATTTCCCCGCTGCCGCTCCAGCCCGGCTCCCTCCATCGCCCCTCCGTGCCAGCTCCAGGGAGAGGATCTCCCAACTCCGGCGGGACCTCGTCGCCGGCGCCCCGCTCGTCGCCGGCACCCTGCGTGCCGCCCCGCGCCGCGGTTGCCGCCCTTCGCCGTCCCGTCGCCGGCCTCCTCCGCCTGCGTCGGATCCGGTCTCCCCTCCTCTCCGGCGAGCCCCACAACGCTCCGGCCATCGCGTTCAACAGCTCCGGCGAGCGCCTCGAAGTCCATGCCTCGGCCGCTCCAGATCTGAGATTCGGTTGACTTTTGCCCTAATCCTAGATATTTTTGACATTCTTCATCATGTCATAACTCTGCATCCGTGGCTCCGTTTTGGGCATGTAGCATATCAAATTGTTCGTCTCGACGAGTACTTCATTTCATCCTGCTGCACCATGTTCATTTGAGCTCATCTTGATGCCCTAAATGCTGTTGCAAGAGTTCTAGTTTCTGTTAGTTTCAAACTCTTATCAATAATTGCACTTTTGTCATTTTTGCCATGATTGTTGTGTGCATCCTATGAACTTGAGCCCTACGTGAGTTTTGAAGTATGTCATGCCATCTTTACAGGGGTGTATGCCATGTATTTTTGTGATCTCTGTGGTGACTAGCACAAGCATGCAAAGTAGCCCTCTTAATGTTGCTGATTTCAGGGACTTAGAAATCTTCCAAGTCTTTGTCATGTCAATAGTTTTATGCCATGTTTTCCTTGTTGCTACAGAGTGATCCATGCCTCTTTTGAGCATGATCATTAAGGATGTTTTGTAGATTTTGTTGTGCTCTATCCATCCATGTCCTAGTTTACAATTATGGAGCACCCTAGCTTGAGTTAATTGAGCTCTACTTTTGCTATAAAATGTTCCTGGCAGAATGTTGACATGTTAAGCATTTTTGCCGAGGTTGTGGTAGTTGATCCATGCATGCTATGATGTTGTTCTTGCCATGTTTAGCTTCTATGCCATGTCTACTTGCTGGGTGTATGCTTAGCTTGTCATGCAATGCCTTGTAGTGAGTCAATCGAGCTCATAAACATGCCTACTTAATATCTGTTTTGCCATGTTCCAGTTTTCTGCTAAGTCCGAATCTGTTAACGATAATTGCTATGTTCACATGGTTGCCATTGTATTTTCTGATCCTTTTTGGCTTATGGTCAGTAAGGGACTTTTGTTGTATGCTTTGAGTAGCTTCATGTCATGCCTTGCTTTACCATGATATGTTCCTGTATCATGTTGTTATTTTGCTCTAAACATTGCTTCCTGATGTTAAATTCCTGACATGTTATTTTCACCAAGTCTGTAACCTGATATCTTTTGCATTTTTGCCATGCTTGTTTGAACCTGCTATTGAGTGAATTAGCCGTAGCTCAGTGTTCATATTTTGTCAAGCACCTTGAGTGGATCCCTGCCATGTATTTTGTTGCTATGTTAGAGTGCTGTAGCATGTTGTTCTTGATGCATTTAGATGGCCTCGTGCTGTTAATCGCAAATCAGTGCCATATTTGTTTTGCTTGTCATTTGCAAACCGTGCATCCGATTCCGGTGATCTTTATATCGATTTCGACCGAAATCAACTCCTATTTCCAATGGCACTCTTGGTTTTCCAAGTTGAGGCCAGGTTCAGTCTTTCCTTTCCGAAGCATGCATATGCATCGCATATCATATCCCGCATATCATGCCATGTTTTGCATCATGTTGCTTATGCATTGCACGTGGTTGATTGTGTCTCCCTTTGCTTGTGTTCTTGCTTTGGGTAAAGCCGGGAGACGAGTACATGATCGAGGAACCCGTTGAGTACGCTTATGAGGATCAAGCTAACGTCAACTCGGAGAACTTTGCAGGCAAGATGACCATACCCTCGAAATCACTTCTATCTTTGCTTGCTAGATGCTCGCTCGTTTGCTATGCCTATGCTATGATACCTACCACTTACTTATCATGCCTCCCATATTGGCATGTCAAGCCTCTAACCCACCTTGTCCTAGCAAACCGTTGTTTGGCTATGTTACCGCTTTGCTCAGCCCCTCTTATAGCGTTGCTAGTTGCAGGTGAAGATTGGAGTTTGTTCCTTGTTGGAACATGTTTATTGATGGGATATCTTTATTATATCTTGTCTACTTTAATGCATCTATATACTTGGTAAAGGGTGGAAGGCTCGGCCTTATGCCTGGTGTTTTGTTCCACTCTTGCCGCCCTAGTTTCCGTCAAACCGGTGTTATGTTCCTTGCTTTTGCGTTCCTTACACGGTTGGGTTATAATGGGAACCCCTTGACAGTTCTCCTTGAATAAAACTCCTCCAGCAAGGCCCAACCTTGGTTTTACCATTTGCCACCTAGCCCTTTTTCCCTTGGGTTTCGCGGACTCAAGGGTCATCTTTATTTTAAACCCCCCGGGCCAGTGCTTCTCTAAGTGTTGGTCCAAACTGGGCGATGTCCGGTGCCACCAGGGGAAACTCTGGGCTGGCCTACATGACGTCTTGCTCATCTGGTGTGCCCTGAGAACGAGATATGTGCAGCTCCTATCGGGATTTGTCGGCACATTCGGGTGGCTTTGCTGGTTTAGTTTTACCATTGTCAAGATGTCTTGTAACCGGGATTCCGAGTCTGATCAGATTGTCTTGGGAGAAGGAATATCCTTCGTTGACCGTGAGAGCTTGTGATGCGCTAAGTTGGGACACCTCTACAGGGATTTGAACTTTCGAAAGCCGTGCCCGTGTTTATGGGCAGATGGGAATTTGTTGATGTCTGGTTGTAGATAACTTGAAGCTAAACTTAATTAAAATGAATCAACAGAGTGTGTGGCCGTGATGGTCTCTTTTCGGTGGAGTCCAGGAAGAGAACACGGTCTCGTGTTATGCTTGATCGTAGTTTGTTCTAGGATCACTTCTTGATCATAGTTCATCGATCGTGCCTTTGCCTTCTCTTCTCGCTCTCTTTTGCTATGTTAGCCACCATATATGCTAGTGCTTGCTGCAGCTCCACCTCATACCTTTTACCCTTCCTATAAGCTTAAATAGTCTTGATCGCGAGGGTGTGAGATTGCTGAGGCCCCGTGACCCACAGATTACTTCCAAAACCAGATGCAGGGACCGATGATACCGCTCCAGGAGATTCGACTGAGCTCAAGTGGGAGTTCGATGAGGACTCGGGACGATACTATGTTTCCTTTCCAGACGATTAGTAGTGGTGCCCAGTTGGGGCGATCGGGGACTTTGTCGCATTTGGGGTTGTTCTTTATTTTGGTTCCGTAGTCGGACCTTGCTTGTATCTGGATGAATGTAATGATATTTATGTTATTGTGTGACATGGCGAGTGTAAGCCAACTATGTACCTCTTTTCCTTATTCATTACATGGGTTGTTGTGAAGATTACCTCACTTGAGACATTGCTTACAATGCGGTTATGCCTCTAAGTCGTGCTTCGACACGTGGGAGATATAGCCGCATCGTGGGCGTTACAAGTTGGTAATCAGAGCCTTCCCTGACTTAGGAGCCCCCTGCTTGATCGAATCGTTGGCGTTGTTGAGTCTAGAAAAATGTTTTGAGTCATTTAGGATTATATATATATATCGGAGAGTAGGATTCTTTTTACTCCTCAGTCCCTTCGTCGCTCTGGTGAGGCATCCTGACGTAGAGTTTTGACTCTTCTCTTCTCAAATTTCACTAAAAAAAATTTAGGATCACGCGGGTATCTTGGAATAGTTCTGATGGATTTGTGACGAGAACATTGTTCTTGGTGCCTCCTGACATTTAGGGGTGTGGCAGTGTCCCGGGGAGTTGAGCTCCGAGGTGTTGTCGTCACAATTTTATCATTGCAATTCTGGAATACCTGAGTTTCGCCGACATCGAAAATCTCTTTTATGCAGTTGTTGGTGAGATAACCTCGACGCCACCCAGTACTGGGGCGGGAGTTCGGGAGTATCGCCATAACTCGTATAACGGATTCTTTTCGAAGGCTGAGGTAAATGATTTCCGAAGGTTTCTGTGTTATGTGTTGAAGGATGGATACAACTGGATGTAGGATTTGCTAGCTTTGAGTGAGATATTATGCTTCCCCTGTATCCCCAACACCTGATTGCATAACCGGGAAAGTTCGGGAGTTTCATAGGTGGGAATTCATGTAGCTCTAGTATTTCTTCCGCGAATATTTGGTTTGTGATTGGGTAATCCTCACCAAGTATTTGTTCATATCCGTACCTTGTTGTTTTATTCTTCTACCTCTATCTAAGTGGCTTCTCAATTTATGGAAGTATGACCATTTCAATCGGAATGCATTCATTCATTTTTGTTCGGATGTTAAGACTATATGTTGCAATTTCGATCCATTTGATTCAGCTTGAATATATGTCTGACAAGATGCTAACGGATGACACCCTCTTCAGGATGGCTCCTCCAACGCGTCAGAATCTTGAACCGCCACCACCACCGCCACCTCCGGAGGCATGGCACGCTGTGATGGCCGCTACCAATGCCAACACGCAGCTGGTCATGCAAATTTTGCAAGAGCGCAACCAAGGGAACCAAGGCCATGGCAACAATCAGAATCAGTTTGCTACACTCAACCAGTTCCTCGCAAATCAGCCAAAGACCTTTAGTAACTGTGCCGAGGCAACAGACGCTGATGATTGGCTTGTGGATATTTGCAAGCATTTCGAGTGCAGCAACGTCAGGCCTGAGGACTTTGTCAAGTTTGCATCGTTCCAACTCAAAGACCAAGCTGCAGAATGGTATCAACAATACAAAGATTCTAGAGGAGGTCGTGTGGTTACGTGGGATGAATTCCGTCAAGACTTCAAAGCTCACCACATTCCTCAGACTATTGCTGAGAGCAAGCGTGAGGAGTTCCGCAATCTGAAGCAAGGCAGCTTGTCTGTTTATTAGTATAACATCATGTTCCAGAAGCTCGCTCATTTCGCTAAGCAAGACGTCCCTGACGAGAAGAGCATGGTTTATCAGTTCAGAGGTGGCCTCAGAGAAGATCTCCAACTAGCTCTCGTGCTTTTTGAGCTGCAGAAGTACGATGAGTTTTACAACATGGCACTGAAACTAGAGACTGCTCAGCTCAAGTGCGATGCTTCCAAGAAGCGAGTCAGAGATGCAACTCCTTCTTCCTCAACTCAAGTGGTAACTAAGCAACAAAAGTATTGGTTGTCTCCTCCTCTGTTCCGTCAGCCTTATCAGCAGAAGAGCAAAGGTGGCAATGGATCTTCCCACCCACCCAACCCAGGCTTTCAGAACAAGACTTCGTCTCATGCTCCAAGATCAAGTGCTCCGTATCACCGTCTGCTCTCGGAGGTCACATGCAACAAGTGTCAGTAGAAGGGTCACTATGCCAACAAATGCTTCAATCATAGGTGTCTTCCTCCTCCTCCTCCTGTGAGATCTGCAAGCACTGCAGTGGTCAAGCATAATCCCAAGTATGCTAAGATCAACATGATGAACGCAGCTCAGGCAGAGGACTCGTTAGATGTGATTATGGGTAACCTTCTTGTTAACGATATCCCTGCAAGAGTTCTTTTTGATACTGGTGCATCTTTGTCATTCATATCGAAGCCTTTTGCATCCATGCACGATTTGCATACCGTCGATTTGCCTAAGTCGATAGCGGTTTCCTCTCCGGGTTTGTTCATGAACACCAAAATGATGGCTCCGGATGTTACTATCACGTTGGGCGACTATAAGTTTCTTTCTTCTCCAATGGTCCTTGGTAACTCGGATATTGATCTTATTCTCAAAATGGACTGGCTTTCTAAGCACAAGGCTCAGCTTGATTGTGCTACCAGGCAGATTCAATTGACACATTCATCTGAGGATTTAATAGTCTTTGCCGCTTGGGATGATACCATCCGACTGTTTTCTCTCAATGAGAAGGGCGAGCTGGATGCCATCTCTCAGATTCCAGTCGTTTGCGAATATCAAGACATCTTTCCAGAAGAGCTTACAGGAATGCCTCCGCACCGGCCAATTGAATTCGTCATCAATCTAGAGCCTGGCACGGAACCTGTTTGTAAACGTCCTTACAAGCTTGGACCTGAAGAGTTGAAGGAGCTGAAGAAGCAACTCTATATTCAAGAGCGAATGGGTCTCATCCGACCAAGTTCTTCTCCATGGGGTTGTGGAGTTCTTTTTGTCAAGAAGAAGGATGGAACGGACCGACTTTGTGTCAACTACCATCCATTGAACAAGAAGACCATAAAGAACAAGTACCCACTTCCCAACGTCAATGAGCTTTTCGAACAACTCAAAGGTGCTTAAGTATTCTCCAAGCTTGATCTCCGTATGGGCTATCATCAGATTCGCATTCGTGAAGAAGATATCCCCAAGACAGCATTCAGAACAAGCTATGGTTCATATGAATACACTGTCATGTCTTTCGGCCTCGTCAATGCTCCTCCAACATTCTCTCGCATGATGAACTTCATCTTCAACGCCTACACAAATGACTTCGTCTTGGTCTACCTCGATGACATTTTGGTCTTTTCCAAGAACAAGGAGGATCATGCCAAGCACTTGAGATTGGTGCTGGATAAACTCAGAGAACATCAGTTCTATGCGAAGTTTTCAAAGTGCGAGTTTTGGCTCGATGAGGTTCTCTACCTTGGACATATCATCTCTGCCAAGGGCATAGCTGTGAATCCTAAGAAGGTGTCTGCAATTGTGAATTGGGAACCGCCTCAGAACGTGAAGCAACTCCGCAGCTTCCTTGGGCTCGCAAGCTATTGTCGAAGGTTCGTTGAGAACTTCTCAAAGATCGCGAAGCCTCTTTCCAACCTTCTCCAGAAGCATGTGAAGTATGTCTGGTCGCCTGAATGTGACATAGCTTTCAACACCCTGAAAGAGAAGTTAGTCAATGCTCCAGTTCTGACTCCTCCTGATGAATCCAAACCGTTTGAAGTTTTCTGTGATGCTTCCCTTCAAGGTCTCGGTGCAGTATTGATGCAAGAGAAGAAAGTTGTGGCCTATACCTCTCGCCAGTTCAAACCCAACGAAACGAACTACCCCACTCATGACCTCGAGTTGGCGGCAGTTGTCCATGCTCTTTTAACATGGAGACATCTCTTATTGGGAAGAAAAGTGGACATCTTCACTAATCATAAGAGTCTCAAGTACATCTTCACTCAACCAAACCTCAACCTCAGGCAGACTCGTTGGGTCGAGATGATTCAAGAGTATAATCCGAGTATCGAATATAATCCAGGCAAGGCCAATGTAATTGCTGACGCATTGAGCAGGAAGGCTTACTGCAACAGTTTAATTATCAAGCCTTATCAACCGGAGCTTTGTGAAGCTTTCCGCAAACTTAATCTTCAAGTTGTTCCTCAAGGATTTCTTGCCAACCTCCAAGTCTCTCCTACTTTGGAAGATCAGATTCGTGAGGCTCAACTTCTTGATGCTATGGTGAAGAAGGTGAAGATTGGGATTGCCAAGAGTCAACCCAAGTACAAGTGCTATCGTCTTGATGACAAGGATACTCTATTCTTCGAGGATCGCATTGTTGTGCCTAAAGGTGACCTTCATAAAGTCATTATGAACGAGGCTCACAATTCACTCCTCTCTATTCACCCTGGAAGTACAAAGATGTACCATGACCTCAAGCAGTCGTATTGGTGGACTCGAATGAAGCGCGAGATTGCTCAGTTCGTGAATGAATGTGATGTCTGCAGAAGAGTGAAAGCAGAACACCAACGACCAGCTGGTCTCCTCCAACCTCTTGCCATTCCAGAATGGAAGTTTGACCATATTGAGATGGACTTCGTGACTGGATTTCCAAAGTCCAAGCGTGGCAATGATGCTATCTTCGTTGTCATAGACAAGCTCACTAAAGTGGCTCATTTTCTTCCTATCAAAGAATCTATCACAGCAGCTCAGTTGGCAGAGCTATATACCTCCAGGATTGTCTCTCTGCACGGCATTCCGCAGTTGATATCTTCAGATCGTGGCAGCATCTTCACCTCTAAGTTCTGGGATTCTTTTCAGAAGGCCATGGGCACCAACATTCGCTTCAGCACAGCTTTTCATCCTCAAACCAGTGGCCCAGTCGAGCGAGTCAATCAAATTCTTGAAGATATGCTAAGGGAATGTGTCATTTCTTTTGGTATGAAGTGGGAAGATTGTCTTCCATATGCCGAGTTCTCCTACAACAACAGCTTCCAAGCGAGTTCGGGCAAGGCCCCGTTCGAGATTCTCTATGGCAGGAAGTGCCGTACACCTCTAAACTGGTCAGAGACTGGTGAACGCCAACTTCTTGGCAATGACTTGATCACAGAGGCTGAAGAAATGTGCAAAGTCATTCATGAAAATCTCAAAGCCGCACAATCGCGCCAGAAGAGTTACTATGATAGCAAGCATCGTGACTTGGCTTTCGATATCGGAGACCATGTCTACCTCCACGTCTCTCCAATGAAAGGTACTCATCACTTCGGTATCAAAGGGAAGCTTTCCCCGAGATACGTGGGTCCTTTCAAGATCATTGGCAAAAGAGGCGATCTCGCCTATCAACTTGAGCTTCTGTCAAACTTTGCAAACGTGCACGACGTGTTTCACGTGTCTCAACTCCGCAAGTGTTTCAAGACTCCTGACCGCACCATCAACTTCGAAGAGATTGATCTCAAGGAAGACTTGTCTTATCATGAGCATCCCGTTGCTATTCTTGAAGAAGCTGAGCGCAAGACTCGCAACAAGTCTATCAAATTCCTGAAAGTCAAGTGGTCACATCATTCCGACCTTGAAGCCACCTGGGAACGTGAGGATCACCTCCGTTCTGAGTACCCGAAGTTTTTCCAATCCTAGATCTCGGGACGAGATCCTTTCGTAGTGGTGGAGTGTTGTAACACCGGCCCCATATGTAACTTGCCATATTTGTATTCCAACTCTTGCCATTTCCGGCACTAAGTTATGAGACTCCTCGTTGTTGGGTTTTTGTCTTCGTGTTGTTTTTGTCTTTGTCATGCATCTCATATCATGTCATCATGTGCATCGCATTTGCATACATGTTCGTCTCATGCATCCGAGCATTTTCCCCGTTGTCCGTTTTGCATTCCGGCGCTCCTATGTCCTCCGGTGTCCCTTATTACTTCTTTTCGTGTGCTGGTGTTAATCTTTTTTGGATTGGACAGAGACTTGCCAAGCGGCCTTGGTTTACTACCGGTAGACCGCCCGTCAAGTTTCGTGCCATTTGGACTTCGTTTGATACTCCAACGGTTAACCGAGGAGCCGAGAAAGCCTCGTGTGTGTTGCAGCCCAACACCTCTCCAAAGTGGCCCAAAACCCACGTAAACCCCCTCCATCACCTAGGCCGTTCGATCACGATCGCGTGGCCGCAAACCGTGCTCAATTTGGAGCCTCCTAGCTCCCTCTACCTATATATAGGCCCCCCTCCGAAATTTCCGCAGTCCAAACCCTAACCTAATCCCCTCTCCGCCGCCGGACAAAATTCGGCCGGACGGACGTGTCCGGTCCGTCCGCCGCCGCCACGTGTCGCCGCCCCGTTCGTCCACCTCGCGCCCCACTTCACCACCGCACAACACCGCTGCCGGCCCGTGGGGCCCGCGGGGCCCGTTCCCCGCCGCCGCTCCAGCCCGGCTCCCTCCATCGCCCCTCCGCGCCAGCTCCAGGGAGAGGATCTCCCAACTCCGGCAGGACCTCGTCACCGGCGCCCTGCGCGCCGCCCCGCGCCACGGTTGCCGCCCTCCGCCGTCCCGTCGCTAGCCTCCTCCGCCCGCGCCGGATCCGGTCTCCCCTCCTCTCCGGCGAGCCCCGCAACACTCCGACCACCGCGTTCAACAGCTCCGGCGAGTGCCTCGAAGTCCATGCCCCGGCCGATCCAAATCTGAGATTCGGTTGACTTTTGCCCTAACCCTAGATATTTTTGGCATTCTTCATCATGTCATAACTCTGCATCCGTGGCTCCGTTTTGGGCATGTAGCATATCAAATTGTTCGTCTCGACGAGTGCTTCATTTCATCCCATTGCACCATGTTCATTTGAGCTCGTCTTGATGCCCTAAATGCTGTTGCAAGAGTGCTAGTTTCTGTTAGTTTCAGACTCTTATCAGTAATTGCACTTTTGTCATTTTTGCCATGATTGTTGTGTGCGTCCTATGAACTTGAGCCCTACATGAGTTTTGAAGTATGCCATGCCATCTTTACAAGGGTGTATGCCATGTATTTTTGTGATCTCTGTGGTGACTAGCACAAGCATGCAAACTAGCCCTCTTAATGTTGTTGATTTCAGGGACTTAGAAATCTTCTAAGTCTTTGTCATGTCAATATTTTTATGCCATGTTTTCCTTGTTGCTACAGAGTGATCCATGCCTCTTTTGAGCATGATCAGTAAGGATGTTTTGTAGATTTTGTTGTGCTCTATCCATCCATGTCCTAGTTTACAATTATGGAGCACCCTAGCTTGAGTCAATCGAGCTCTACTTTTGCTATAAAATGTTCCTGGCAGAATGTTTACATGTTAAGCATTTTTGCCGAGGTTGTGGTAGTTGATCCATGCATGCTATGATGTTGTTCTTGCCATGTTTAGCTTCTATGCCATGTCTACTTGCTGGGTGTATGCTTAGTTTGTCATGCAATGCCTTGTGGTGAGTGCATCGAGCTCGTAAACATGCCTACTTAATATCTGTTTTGCCATGTTTCAGTTTTCTACTAAGTCTGAATCTGTTAACGATAATTGCTATGTTCACATGGTTGCCATTGTATTTTCTGATCCCTTTTGGCTTATGGTCAGTAAGGGACTTTTGTTGTATGCTTTGAGTAGCTTCCTACCATGCCTTTATTTGCCATGATATGTTCCTATAACATGTTGTTATCTTGCTCTAAACATTGCTTCCTGATGTTAAATTCCTGACATGTTATTTTCACTAAGTCTGTAACCTGATATCTTTTGCACTTTTGCCATGCTTGTTTGAACCTGCTATTGAGTGAATTAGCCGTAGCTCAGTGTTCATCTTTTGTCAAGCATCTTGAGTGGATCCCTGCCATGTATTTTGTTGCTATGTTAGTGCAGTAGCATGTTGTTCTTGATGCATTTAGATGGCCTCGTGCTGTTAATCGCAGACCGGTGCCATATTTGTTTTGCTTGTCATTTGCAAACCGTGCATCCGATTCCGGTGATCTTTATATCGATTTCGACCGAAATCAACTCCTCATTTTCAGTGGCACTCTTGGTTTTCCAAGTTGAGGCCAGGTGCAATCTTTCCTTTCCGAAGCATGCATATGCATCGCATATCACATCCCGCATGTCATGCATTGTTTTGCATCATTGTTGCTTGTGCATTGCACGTGGTTGATTGTGTCTCCCTTTGCTTGTGTTCTTGCTTTGGGTAGAGCCGGGAGACGAGTACTTGATTGAGGAACCCGTTGAGTACGCTTACGAGGATCAAGCTAACGTCAACTCGGAGAACTTTGCAGGCAAGATGACCATACCCTCGAAATCACTTCTATCTTTGCTTGCTAGATGCTCGCTCTTTTGCTATGCCTATGCTATGATACCTACCACTTGCTTATCATGCCTCCCATATTGCCATGTCAAACCTCTAACCCACCTTGTCCTAGCAAACCGTTGTTTGGCTATGTTACCGCTTTGCTCAGCCCCTCTTATAGCATTGCTAGTTGCAGGTGAAGATTGGAGTTTGTTCCTTGTTGGAACATGTTTATTGATGGGATATCATTATTATATCTTGTCTACTTTAATGCATCTATATACTTGGTAAAGGGTGGAAGGCTCAGCCTTATGCCTGGTGTTTTGTTCCACTCTTGCCGCCCTAGTTTCTGTCATACCGGTGTTATGTTCCTTGATTTTGCGTTCCTTACACGGTTGGGTTATAATGGGAACCCCTTGACAGTTCGCCTTGAATAAAACTTCTCCAGCAAGGCCCAACCTTGGTTTTACCATTTGCCACCTAGCCCTTTTTCCTTTGGGTTTCGCGGACTCAAGGGTCATCTTTATTTTAAACCCCCCGGGCCAGTGCTTCTCCAAGTGTTGGTCCAAACTGGGCGATGTCCGGTGCCACCAGTGGCAACTCTGGGCTGGCCTACCCGACGTCTTGCTCATCCGGTGTGCCCTTAGAACAAGATATGTGCAACTCCTATTGGGATTTGTTACCACATTCGGGTGGCTTTACTAGTTTAGTTTTACCATTGTCGAGATGTCTTGTAACCGGGATTCCGAGTCTGATCGGATTGTCTTGGGAGAAGGAATATCCTTCATTGACCGTGAGAGCTTGTGATGGGCTAAGTTGGGACACCCCTGCAGGGATTTGAACTTTCGAAAGTCGTGCCCGCGGTTATGGGCAGATGGTAATTTGTTATTGTCCGGTTGTAGATAACTTGAAGCTAAACTTAATTAAAATGAATCAAGAGTCTCTTTTCGGCGGAGTTCGGGAAGAGAACACGTTCTCGTGTTATACTTGATCGTAGGTTGTTCTAGGATCACTTCTTGATCATAGTTCATCGATCGTGCCTTTGCCTTCTCTTCTCGCTCTCTTTTGCATATGTTAGCCACCATATATGCTAGTGCTTGCTGCAGCTCCACCTCATACCTTTTACCCTTCCTATAAGCTTAAATAGTCTTGATCGTGAGGGTGTGAGATTGCTGAGGCCCCGTGACTCACAGATTACTTCCAAAACCAGATGCAGGGACCGATGATACCGCTCCAGGAGATTCGACTGAGCTCAAGTGGGAGTTCGATGAGGACTCGGGACGATACTACGTTTCCTTTCCAGACGATTAGTAGTGGTGCCCAGTTGGGGTGATCGGGGACTTGGTCGCATTTGGGGTTGTTCTTTATTTTGGTTCCGTAGTCAGACCTTGCTTGTATCAGGATGAATGTAATGATATTTATGCTATTGTGTGACGTGGCGAATGTAAGCCAACTATGTACCTCTTTTCCTTATTCATTACATGGGTTGTTGTGAAGATTACCTCACTTGTGACATTGCTTACAATGCGGTTATGCCTCTAAGTCGTGCTTCGACACGTGGGAGATATAGCCGCATCGTGGGCGTTACAGCTACCTACCACTTGCTATATCATGCCTCCCATATTTCCATGTCAAGCCTCTAACCCACCTTTCCTAGCAAACCTTTGTTTGGCTATGTTACCATTTTGCTCAGCCCCTCTTATAGCGTTGCTAGTTGCAGGTGAAGATGAAGTTTGTTCCATGTTGGAACATGGATATTGTTGGGATATCATTATTATATCTTGTTTACTTTAATGCATATATATATACTTGGTAAAGGCTCGAAGGCTCGGCCTTATGCCTGGTGTTTTATTCCACTCTTGCCGCCCTAGTTTCCGTCATACCAGTGTTATGTTCCTTGATTTTGCGTTCCTTACGTGGTTGGGTGTCATGGGAACCCCTTAACAGTTCACGTTGAATAAAACTCCTCCAACAAGGCCCAACCTTGGTTTTACCATTTGCCTACCTACCACCACATACCTTCCCTTGGGTTCTGCAGACTCAAGGGTCATCTTTATTTTAAACCCCCCTAGGGTCAGTGCTCCTCTGAGTGTTGTTCCAAAACGGGCAACCTGCGGGGCAACCTCGGGGAAACTTGAGAGTTGGTTTTACTCGTAGCTTGACCTATCCAGTGTGCCCTGAGAACGAGATACGTGCGACTCCTATCGGGATTAGTCGGCACATCGGGCAGCTTTGCTGGTCTTCTTTTACAATTGTCAAAATGTCTTGTAACCAGGATTCCAAGTCTGATCGGGTCTTCCTGGGAGAAGGAATATCCTTCGTTGACCGTGAGAGCTTGTGATGGGCTAAGTTGGGACACCCCTGCAGGGTATAAACTTTTGAGAGCCGTGCCCGCGGTTATGGGCAGATGGGAGTTTGTTAATGTCTGGTTGTAGAGAACTTGACACTTAACTTAATTAAAATGAATCAACCGTGTGTGTAGCTGTGATGGTCTCTTTTCGGCGGAGTCCGGGAAGAGAACACGGTCTCATGTCATGCTTGAAAGTAAGTAGTTTCAGGATCACTTCTTGATCACCATTAACTTCTCGACCATGCGTTGCTTCTCTTCTCGCTCTCTTTTGCGTAAGTTAGCCACCATATATGCTTAGTGCTTGCTGCAGCTCCACCTCACTACCCTTTCCTACCTTAAGCTTAAATAGTCTTGATCGCGAGGGTGTGAGATTGCTTAGTCCCCGTGACTCATACATACTTCCAAGTAGATGCAGGTGCCGATGATGCCAATGCAGGGGACGCTACCGAACTCAAGTGGGAGTTCGACGAGGATTCGGTCCGTTACTATGTTTCTTTTCTGGATGATCGGTAGAGGAGCCCAGTTGGGACGATCGGGGATCTAGCATTTGGGGTTATCTTTCTTTATTTTGGTTCCGTAGTCGGACCTTTGATTGTACCTTGAATGATGTATGATATATTTATGTATTGTGTGAAGTGGCGATTGTAAGCCGACTCTTTATCCCTTTCTTATTCAGTACATGGGATGTGTAAAGATTACCCCTCTTGCGACAGACCTGCCATGCGGTTATGCCTCTAAGTCGTGCCCCGACACGTGGGAGATATAGCCGCATTGTGGGGGTTACACCAGAGGCCGGTGTATTACCTGAACGAAGTGTTGTCTGCCTCCAAGCAAAACTACCCCCACTATCAGAAGATGTGCTACGGCGTGCACTTCGCCGCCAAGAAGCTGAAGCCATACTTTCAAGAGCACCCAATCACTATTGTCTGCAGTGCGCCACTTGCCGAGATCATTGGAAGCCGAGATGCTTCGGGACGAGTGGCCAAATGGGCCATAGATATCGCCCCTACACCATCTACTACCAGCCTTGCACCGCCATCAAGTCCCAAGCACTGCCGACTTCCTCGTCGATTGGGCCGAGACCGAGTACCTGCCGCCAGCACCGGACTCCACCCATTGGCGGATGCATTTTGATGGTTCCAAGATGCGCACTGGTTTGGGAGCCAGCATCGTCCTTACCTCTCCCAAAGGCGACAAGCTCAGATATGTGTTGCAAATTCATTTTGCTGCCTCCAACAATGTAGCTGAATACGAAGCACTCATACACGGGCACCGGCTTGCCATGGAACTCGACATTCGCTGGATCCTGTGCTATGGTGACTCCGACTTGGTGGTCCAGCAGTCGTCAGGCGACTAGGACGCCAAGGATGCAAACATGGCAAGCTACCGCTTCCTCGTCCATCAACTCAGCGGATACTTTGAAGGGTGCGAGTTCCTCCATGTGCCACGAGATGACAATGAGCAAGCCGATGCTTTGGCACGAATCGGCTCCACCCGGCAAGCCATACCAGCCGGCGTCGCCCTGCGACGCCTCCTCAAGCCGTCCGTCAAGCCGTCACCAGAATCAGACTCCATCTTTGTGCCAGCTCCCCCTGAAGCAGTCGGATCGGACTTGGGGACCCCAGCAGCCGGCTCGGGGACTTCAGCAGGTGGCTCGGGGGCTGCAGTAGTCGCACCCGGCCTAGGGACTTCAGAACCCGGCCCGGGGACTGCAACAGTCGGCCCGGGGACTTCATCGACATAGCAAGCGGCAGCCGATTCCAACCCGCTGCCTCCCGGCCCAACCGCCCTCATACAAGTAGCAGTCCTGGTATTCGAAGAAATAGCAGCACCTTCATGGGCGCAGCCCATCCTCAACTTTTTGGTGAACAAGGAGCTGCCGGCTAATGAGATCTCGGCCGGAGAAGTGCAACATCGGGCAACAGCATACACCATTGTCAACAGAGAACTTGTGAGGCGCAGCGTCACTCGTGTGTACCAACGCTACGTGGAGCCAGAGAAAGGCCAAGAAATCCTCAAAGATATCCACCAGGGCGAGTGTGGTCACCACGCGGCTTCAAGATCACTTGTTGCCAAAGCTTTCCGCCATGTGGTTTTTTCTGGCCGACTGCTCTAGAAGATTCCAAAGACATGGTCCAGAAATGTAAGGGGTTCCAGAAGTTCCGCTCCAAGCCACATTTGCCAGCTTATGCACTCAAGACCATCCCCATTTCCAGGCCCTTTGTTGTCTGGGGGCTGGACATGGTGGGACCATTCAAGAAAGCATGCGGCGGCATGACTCATCTGCTTGTCGCCATGGACAAGTTCACCAAGTGGATAGAAGCAAAACCAATCAAGAAGTTGAATGGTTCGACTGCTTTGACTTTCAACATTGACATCACCATTCGGTATGGCATACCACACAACATCATCACCGACAACGGCACAAACTTCGCCAAAGGCGCCTTGGCTCGTTTCTGCGCGACGCAGGGCATCCGATTGGACTTAGCGTCCGTTGCCCATCCACAGTCAAACGGCCAGGTGGAGCGAGCAAACGGCCTCATTTTGTCCGGCATCAAGCCCCGACTGGTCGAGCCTCTGTAACGTCCGGCCGGCTGTTGGCTCAATGAGCTGCCGGCCGTCCTCTGGAGCCTGCGCACAACTCCAAACAAGTCAACCGACTTCACGCCTTTGTTCCTCGTCTACGGTGCCAAAGCCGTCATCCCGACAGACATAGAATTTGACTCCTCTCGAGTCACCATGTACACTGAGGAGGAGGCAAAAGAAGCACGAGAAGACGACATCGATCTGCTGGAACAGGGCCGGCTATTGGCACTCAGTCGGTCCACCATCTACCAGCAGAGTCTACGCCAATACTACAATTGGAAGGTCAAGCCAAGATCCTTCCAAGAGGGAGACCTTGTGCTCTGGCTGATCCAGCGGACAGCCGGCCAACACAAGCTCTCGACACCTTGGGAAGACCCCTTCATCATCAGCAAAGTTTTGGGCAACGACTCCTACTACCTGATCGATGCTCAGAAGCCCAGAGCACGCAAGAGAGACGATTCCGGCAAGGAGACAGAGCGGCCATGGAATGCCAACCTCCTTCGAAGATTTTACAGTTGATGTAGTATGTACCACGCTACCTTTTGTATTAAGTACAAAGACTCCGTGTCCCTGAGAAGAGCTCGGGGGTTACCCTCTTTTATCTATATGATAAGTATTATGCCTATGAATGTGTTATTTCATTATTCCACCTGGCACCGGGTTCGACCAGTCAGCCCAGGGGCTCGCCGCCTTGTACTATGTGGTGCTTCCTGCAGTCGTACAAGTAGTGTGTTGGCATCTAAACCATCTCCTACCACAAGCCGCAGCTCACAGAGCGACTGTCCGGTGGGCAGGAGTTAAAGACAGAAAAGGGTGTCCACATGAAAAATGGCTAAGGACCCAGAGCATGCACATATTTCAAGCCGGCTTCCCGCTTCATCGACCGGCTGCTGAGCAGCCGGCCGGCTGGCTTCTACTTAACTTGTTAAAACTCCAGTCGGCTAAGTACTCGCCCTCCCGAAAGTAGCTAAGTACTTGACCCAGCCATAGTCCGCAAAGCGGCTATCTGGCTGGCAAGATGACGGCTAAGGAAGGGCGGCAAAGGAAAAAAAGCCAAGGAGCAGAAAGCAAGAAAAGTCAGAACTTGTGTGGAAGAATATTTACATGTCAAAAGGCCCTTGGCCAGCATTCAACAAAGTTTGAAATACACCCCGCGGGTGGAATTGTGCAAATTTAACAAAGTTTGTCGAGACTGATAAAGCAGGAAAAATAAAGATAAGTCGGCGGCCTAGGGAGCAGCAGAGGGGTCCAGCTGGTTGGCGAAGTCGGTAGTGCCGGTTGGTGGAGTGGACGGCTTGTTAGTCTCCGCTTGGTTGCCTCCAGCAACAGTCGGCACACTCGAGCATGGCTCGTTGTTTGAGGCACGGTCAAGCTGAGGCTGGCCGTCCGCTCCGACCTCTGGCACATCTTCTTCGCCTTCCTCGTCCTCCTCATCTTCTCCCTCGTCGCTGGAGTCGATCATCTCGGCCGAGTCTTTGGCGTCACCCAGGTTTAGCCCGAACCACTCCGATGGTGCCTCAGCACCGTTCTCAGCTAGCTCAGGAACAAAGACGCTGGTGTTGGTGTACTCGGCAATCACCGCTGCCCGTCTGACAAGATCGCGCTCCACCACCACTAGCTCCTCTTGGGCCTCCTGCTGAAACATGGTCAATTGGGCTAGATTTTGCCCAGGATACCACACCTTGACAAACTCCAAGGTCCAGCGCACTCCAGCTCAGGCCGAGGAACCCTTCCAAGCCTCGAGTCGACCGGTCGCCACCTCCAGCCAGTCGGTAGTCCGACTGGGAGTGCGTGGAGCCGGCATGTCTGGCCAAAGGGCGGAGATCACTTGGGCCTCGACACACTGAAGACGGCACAACATACGATGAGCCGGCCGAAGGCGGGCTTGGATGCTGAGAAGCTGTTCGCTAAGGGTCCGGGGGCGTCGGCAGCGATCTACATGCCTTCCGCCCTCCGTTCTTCACGATAAGCCTCAATAGCCCGGTTGGCGGCGTCAGAGTGGCCAGGAAAGAAGTCTACTCAGGCAGAAAGCAAAGAAATCAGAAGTCAGAAGTCAGAAGCTATAGAAGTCGGCTCGATCGACAGCCGGCAGCACAAAGAAAGAAAAAGAAGAAAGCTTACCATCAACTATGTCTTCAATCCTGCCGAAGCCGGATTTCAGCAGTGCCTCCTTGTCGGACCATGTGGAGCGTTCGGTCTCAAACTCGGCGAGAAGATTGGACTCTTTCACCTCCGCCTTCCTCCGGGCCTTCTGGAGGAGCTCTGCCTGCTTCGCCACTTGCTTGGCCAGTCGGTCACGCTCCTGGGACAGCTTGTTGCACTCTGCCTCCTTAGTGCGTAGCACGGTGTTGGCTTCACCCAGCTGCTGCTGCATGGCAACATTGGCCTCTGCAAGAATAGAGAAAGAAAAAGACGTCAATTATCAACGAAGAAGAAGTGAGGTTGCCGGGGAGATCCGGCCCGACTGCTCAGCAGTCGGCCCGAATCTCGGGGACTACAGCCCGCGCGTGCGCTATTGCGTCCCCACGGAGAAAGAAAACAAAGACTTACTCCGGCTTTCGGACAAGTCGGCGGTCCGTCGGTCCAGATCTCGGACCTTGGAGTTGAAGGTGATCGCGCGAAGGTTATGATAATCCTACAATGAAGATAGCAGAAAAAGTTAGCACTCGGAGCTTGCCAATTAAAGTTCCGAGCCGCCTGCTCAGCAGCCGGCCTGAAACTCGGGGGCTACACCCAGTGGGTGCGCTGGCGCGCCCCTGCAGAGAAATACAAGAATCAAAGATGAAGAAGTAAGAAATATACCCCGAATGGCCGCTCACGAATACAAGAACACCATGTTGCACTACTGAAGAGCGGTGGCCTCAGCTCGGAGTTTGGCCTGGACGTCCAGGATCGCTTGGTTTAAAGCGCCCGTTCCGCCTCCACGCACCCACTCAGGGGGTGCGGCACTGGTTGTTACGGCATCCGGGACAGACGAGCTCGCAGCGCCGGCATCCGGCGGTCGTGGTGCCGAAGTCACCTTCGCGCCTCGGCGGCGCGATGGTGTGCGGGCCTCAGGAGTCAGGCCCGTCACTACCTCGTTTACGGCTGGTGGCGCCAGCGGTGCAGCCGGCTGTTTGTCCCGCGCTCCTTCAGACGACGATGGCGGAGGCACGGCTACCTCCGGCATGATGACATTCATCGCCGGCTCCCCCAGTCGGTGTCGTGAACTTTGGTGGCGGTGGCGCGGAATTTAGGGGGACGACGAATAGCGGCGCCTGACGGTGCGCGGGTTCCTCAGCCAGCTTCTTCGTCACGGTGTCGGCCTCAGCATCCGCCAGCTTCTTCAATGCGACGACCTCCTCCTTGTCCACCTTCGCCTTCTCCTTACATGCGGCTTCCCGCTCCTCACGCGCCTCCCGCGTGTTTCGTTCCTGCGCCACCCAGAGGTTGGCTGCTGGGTCGATTCGCCGGGTGGTGGTGGAGGTCTCCGCCGACCCAATGACGGAGGCGGCGGCCGACTTCTCAAGAGAGAGCGGGACCCTAAGTCAAGAAAAATAAAGAAGCGAAGAAGCTCAGATAGAATCGACAAGAAAGGAAAGCACAAGAAAAAGATCGTGGAGACGCCGAGGCCCCATGGGGAAGTGGAGACGCCCCATGGGGAAGTGGAGACGCCCATGTCCAATCAACTGCCACGCGGCGCCCAAGGCCGCAGGCTGTTAGGGCCCGCGGCGCTTCGCCCTTGCCCTTCCGCCTCCCTGCACGGCCAAGTCCGGGCGCGCCTTGGGCCCGGGGGCTACTGTCGGCGTTCTGGGAACGGGGGTCCCCAGACTTGCCTGCCTGTGGCCTGCGGCGTGGCACAAAGGGAGGCCCAGCATGGCCCATCTTCATCAACACAGACCCAAGACCCTCGTGAGGGGCCAAGCCTCGCGGGGCGGACGACGTGGAGCTTCCTCAGGCACGGCCTCATCAGGCTGGCTCGCGAGGAGGCGGAGAGATCAAGGCAGGGTACCTCACGAGGTGCCCGTGACGCAAGCCATGATGACCAAAGGCGCCAGGCGGGCGCCAGCCGTGCAGTGTCCTCCTTTCCTCTTTGGTGCAAAGGGAGCAAGCGCAGGCGAGAGCATCAAGCAAAGGCACCCGTTTCGGTGCAACGAGACCAAGACCAGTCCAACGGCAGGGAGGAAGTCATTGTGGAGCCCAAGCCAGCGTCACCACCAGAGTCTTTGGCAGGCGAGGACCAGCTTTAGTCAGGATAAGTGTACCAGATGTTCCCCTTCAAAATGGCCAATTGTTGGCGCCCTTCCTGCTCAATATTTGGGAAGAGGCCCAGGGCCTTTGCCTATAAATAGGACTAGCCACCCCCAGGGTAGGGGGGATCGATCGATAATCGGCCAACCCAGAAACAAGCCGGGATCAGATCGTGTAGCATCACAGAGAGAGAGAGAGAGAGAGAGAGAGAGAAGGGTGACTGAACTCCTCCTAGCAGTTCATCCCCCCCAGTCAAGAACAGACCCTCGCGAGGCTGTTCTTCCTTGTATTGCTCATCATCATCAGCCCAAGAGGCAATCCACCACACCACACACTGGAGTAGGGTACTACACAACAACGGTGGCCCGAACCAGTATAAACCCTGTGTCTCTTGTGCTGTTCTTTCCATAGCCTAGATCTTAGCGAGGCGGAGGGGTGCAGGTAGGTAGGAGGCGAAATCTCTGCGTGCACCCCAGTGTTCGAACCTCAAGGGTCTGCCGGAACCCGAAATCCGACATTTGGCGTGCCAGGTAGGGGTGCGCTGGAATTCGTCTTCCACCACCCCGTTCTCCTCCGACCATCGCGCCCATGTCTGACGCTCGTCGGGCCTGCGCCGAGCGCCGGGCCGCTCTCGCTTCCCGCGTTGCCCAGACGGCTCCTGTCGGCGGGCGTCCTCGCCGTTCCTCGTCACCTGCCATCAACGCCGCCACCGGCCTGGCGGGGGACGAGCAGCAGGCGTTGTCTCAGCATCCGTCCATGCGGCAAGACGGCCGCACCGCTACTCCCTCGCTCACCCCAGCTGGTTCTTCGTCCCGCGCGCTCCGCGCACCCATGGAGGCTCGAGCTGCGCTCATCGCGGCAAACGAGCTCCCGCGATACTGTCCGTCGACGATGTCTACGAAGAATGGTTCGACCGCGTCGTCGAGCTCGTCGGCGCCGCAGGGGGCTCTCCTGCGCCGTCTGTTCCGCTGCACCGCACCCCGCCCTGCGCGGGCGACGAAGCTCCGGCGGCGCCCCGGCGGCCTCCTCCTCAAGAAGGCGCCATGGCTGCAAGGCGCGTGGCCCCTGGGCGGAACCCGCTCCATCAGGCGCCAGCGCGGCAAGAGTAGAGCTGCCAAGAAGTCCCTCGCCCGCAAGAAGCTGCCCGGGCGCTCCCTGCTCCAGCACGTCGCGACCATGCTCCTGCTCCCGCACGTCAAGACCCTGCGCTGATCCCAGCTGCAGCGCGTGGGGACATGCAAGACCAAGCTCTCCGTCACCCAAGGCCTCCCGTGGCCACAGCAGGCTGCCGCGCCTTTACCACCGAGCTACGCAGCGTCGTGTGGCCCAGCAAGTTCAAGCCAGACCTGCCTCCTCGCTACGACGGCACAGCCGACCCTGCGGAGTTCCTCCAGCTCTATGAGCTGGGCATCGAAGCTGCCAATGGAGACGAGAAGGTCATGGAGAACTAGTTTCCCATGGCGCTCAAGGACGGGGCCCGTACCTGGCTCCTGAACCTGGCTCCAGGCACGATCTCCTCCTGGGACGAGATGCGCACCCGCTTCATCGCCAACTTCCAAGGTACTCGCGACCGGCCACCCGCCGTGAGCGACATGTGCCGCATAAAGCAACAACCCGGAGAGACCCTGCAGAAGTACATCCAGCGCTTCAACAACGCACGCCTCAAGATTCCCAAGGTGACCGAGGAGGCCATCATCTCAGCCTTCTCCGACGGCGTGCGCGATGTCAAGATGAAGGAGGAGCTGGTGATGCATGAAGACCTGTGCACTTCCTTGGAGTTGTTCAACTTGGCAACCAAGTGCGCCAAGGCTGAGGAAGGGCGTCTCTCCCTCCTCGAGCTGCCTGCCGCAGACCCAGAAGAGAAGAAGCCCAAGGCCAAGGATGTGAAGCGCAAGGGGGCTGCCGTGCTCGCGGCAGAACCAGACACCAAGCGGGGCAGAGATCAGCCCAAACCTTCCAAGGGCAGTCGGTACTGTGTGTACCACGACCTCCACACCCACAACACCAATGAATGTCAAGAGCTCCGAGCCGTGCGAGAAGGAAGGATCGGCCGTCGCCCCGACCGCGGTGACCGAGGCTACGATCGTGGAGGAGGAAGGAATGCAGGACGCTGGGAAGACCGCGGCCCACGCCAAGGGTGGCGCGATCAACCTCGCGAGGGTCGCTGGCAAGACCCGCCTCGCGAGGGAGACTGGAGGGATCAACCTCACGAGGATCGCCCGCAAGGCAACGCAGGCCTCCCTCTGCTGCCGACGCAGCCAAGGAGAAATGAGGATCGCCATCAGGACGAGGGGGCTGGGGGCTTCCAGGAGCCGCGCGCGATCGCCTGCATCCTGGGCAGGGCTCAAGCCCCAGCCTCTCAATGCATCTTCAAGCAGTTCGCCCGCGACGTGAATGCAGTGCTCCCCAAGCTCGAAGCCACGTGCCCTCTCAGGTGGTCGGCGTGCGCCTTCACGTTCAACTCAGCATATCAGCTCAAGTGTGCGGCTACAGCCGGAGTCCTCCCGATGCTTTGTTCCCCAATCATCAGCAACGTGGTGGTCACCAGGACCCTCATCGATGGCGGGGCAGGGCTCAACGTCCTGTCCTCAGAAACATTCAACAATCTCCAAGTGCCCTACACCCAGCTTCAGCCAACCAAGCCTTTCTCCGGAGTCACCGACGGCTCCACGGTCCCAATTGGGCAGGTCCGCCTCCCTGTCACCTTCGGGGCACGCGACAACTACCGCACCGAGCTCATCGACTTCGACGTCGCTCACATTCGCCTGCCGTACAACGCCATCCTTGGGTACCCAGCGCTGGCCAAGTTCATGGCCGTAACTCACCACGGCTACAACGTCCTCAAGATGCCAGGAAGTGGCGGAGTCATCACGGTGCCCTGTGAAGAGAAGGACGCGGTGTGTTCCCTGGAACGAGCCTTTTAGGCCGCATCACTGGAAGACCCGGATCGCGGAAGCAGGAGGCTTCCCGAGACCGCCCCCAAGAATAAGAAGACATCGTCCGGCCCGACCCCTCAGGAGGCAGGCCCCTCAGGGCCCGCGCCTGCCCAGGGGGAACCTCCTTCCATCGCATAGGAAAGCGCGCCCGGCGCCCTCCTCAGGCAGGGCTCGGGGGCTCTCCCCTGGAGGGCCACCGACCTGGCTAAGGTCACGAGGGAGGCGCTTGGGCACCACATGGAGGCGTGTTTCGAAGCACGTTTCCCTCAAGAAGGAGTAAGGCAAGGAGAGCCAGACCCTCAGGAGTTCGTCAGCAAGGCCATTCAGGAGCTACAGGAGTCAAGAGTCATGAAAGGCGGCCGCCGCCTACCAGCTGTGGCTCCCCATCCAGGCGAGGATGGTGGGCTGCGCGTCTGCATCGACATACCAGGGCTCAATCGAGTCGCCTCTCTGGAGCGCCTCTGGCCCTCGCGAGTGGGGCGCTGCGAAGGTCCACCCCACAGCTACGTTCGCATGCCTTACGGCTTGCCGAACGCGGCTGCCACGTACCAGCGCCTCATGAGGGGCATCATGGAGGCTCAAGAGGCCAGGCGTTCCGCAGCCCTGGCGGAGATGGAGATGGTCCGCGAGGAGCCACCAGCGCCTCCGGAGCCTCCCGAGGCCCCTGGGCCTGGGGGCTCGTGAGGATCGGCTTCCGCAGCCCACCGAGTCTGCTACACCAACACTCCTTCGTCCTCAACATCATCAGGTGACATCTTTCAAGTTTCATTTCCAGCTGGGAGCGCCCCCCAGGGCTGCATTATTCCCAGGCCGCGTGGGTCCGTCCCTGCGGCATGTATCCCTTTTATTTCATGTTGTTAGCTTACTTTGTTGGGGGCGCCCCACGGGCTGCATCATCCCCAAGTCGCTCGGGCCTGACCCAGTGATGTCCGCCTTCCCAGCATCTATTTGAATGAATCCACTCCTTCGCGGCTAATGTGTTTGACCTAGTTGCCCGCTCAACTGACGCCAACTGACGGAGCTGCTCCCAAACGGCACGACGCTTGCGCATGGGTCCGTCCCTGCAACGCCGACAAACCTGAATGGCTGAGCTCTGGCCGCGGCAGCCCCGCATGGCGCCACCTCGTCAAGCCTTCAGTGCCTCATCGCCCCTCGGAAGCAACCAACGGCTGACTGTCAATTGTCATGGCAACCCCTCGTTCTTTCTATGATGGGTCTACAGGATCTCCTAAAGGAGCTGCGTCAGGCGAGGCCCTTGCGGTGTCTCCTTCACTCTCATCCGCGCGAACCGCTTGCACGTTAAAGGGGGGGTGCCTGAGCATCGCGACTCAGGGCTCCTACTGGCTCTCCAGCCCTCACCCTCTGGCCTTGTCCACGGCATCGCGACCTGGCATACCAGCGACGGCTGCGACTCGCTCGAGGGCCGGGACCCGAGGACGTAGAGCAGAAAGGGGAGCAAAGGCGAGAGGGGAGGGACACGCGAGGACCTTGCTGAGCAACCTCACGCCCGCCGATGCATGGACCCGGCGACACACCAGAGAGCGGTCCCTGATTCTCGAGATAAGTCACCACCCGGAAGCACCAGCTACCGTGGCACCATCCCCGCACCTAATGCAATCCCGTGTTAGCGACGCCGCTCTCCTTTCTCACCGAACGACGGCTGCTTGAGCGCCAAAGGGGACCTCCTGAGCATCGCGACTCAGGGGCTCTTACCGGACCCCGGGTCGCTCACCTCCTGGCCTTGACCACGGCATCGCGACCTGGCAAACCAGTGACGGCTGAAGCCGCCTTGGGACTGGGACCTGTCGGCGCAGAGCACCAAGCCCTTGTGAGGTTCGAAAGGGAGAACTGAGCTAAGACGGAATGAGCAACTCGCACAATTCTACGACAAGGGTTATATTAACAAAACAGGATCACAGGCACCTTACAAGCCCCCACGGGACGCGTCTTTGATTCCTTGCAGGGAACAGATCCTAAAAGGACGCTAACTACACGCGCCCCTGCAAAAGACGCCATCATCAACAGTGGGCCATCAAGCACCGGCGCCAACCCCATCTAGATCAGAGTCGGCGACGGCCTGACGAGCCCGCCCTGCTCCAGGAGCGGCGCCGGCTCGGGGGCTCGTAGCTGTCGTCGCTCGTCTCCGGAGTCGCGAAGAGCTCGCCGGAGTCGCTGGAACCTCCGACGCCTCCGCCGCCTGAGGAGCCGCCAAGGGAGCGGTCGGCGGGCCCAGTCCTCGCCGTAGCAGGGTCCCGACCACCTCTCCCGGGGCAGCACTCCAGCCGGCGCCCGTTCGCATCGAAGACCTTGAAGAACATCACCGAAGCACCGTCGTACTCCAAGTGGATCGCGAAGGCGCCTCTTGTCCTGCAAACCCGGGCGATTTCGCTCCAGCCTCGAGTCATGAAGACCTCGCCCGGGGCAACGACCGCGACCTCTGCCTCGGTCGCGAGGGTGCTGCAGCCGGCGTGCTGCAGCCAAAGCTCCAGGAGTTCTCCCTGCGGGATGATGGAGGCAAAGAAGGAAGGAAGGCGAATCCAAGACTGAGGAGGCATGGCGGCGTGGAGCACAAACTCTCGGAAGGAGCCCTCGGTGTGGACCCCAGGGGGGACGACCCACACCTTCGTGACCCGTCGGCGCCGACGGCGGCGCCGCCTGTGGCGATCGGCATCGACTCCTTCAGAGCCCTCGATATGGGCGTACAAGGGAAGCGGGAACCCCGGCGGTGGCCGCTCGCACCAGGGCATCGACACCACCTGATGGGCCCCCTCGTCCGGGCCGCGGAGGGCGAGCCGTTTCTTCGGCGGGAGCGGGTCTGGTTCCTCTCGGGGAGCCTTTCCCTTCTCTGCCGTCGAGAACTGGCGGATCTGAGCCATCGCAGCAAGACGGAGCAAGGACCGGGAAGAAGGAGAAGCAAGAAGGGATGGACTGGAAGGGCGCGTGCCGTTCCGTACTTATGGCCGGCGAAGGCCAACCGCCGACCTCCACGATCGCAGGTAATCATGACCCGCTTTGCATGCAGGGACTTGTCCAATCCGTGCAGTTGCCGAGGCGCCATGGGGAAGTGGAGACGCCCACGTCCAATCAACCGCCACGCGGCGCCCAAGGCCGCAGGCTGTTAGGGCCCGCGGCGCTTCGCTCTTGCCCTTTCGCCTCCCTGCACGGCCAAGTCCGGGCGCGCCTTGGGCCCGGGGGCTACTGTCGGCGTTCTGGGAACGGGGGTCCCCAGACTTGCCTGCCTGCGGCCTGCGGCGTGGCTCAAAGGGGGGCCCAGCACGGCCCATCTTCATCAACACAGACCCAAGACCCTCGCGAGGGGCCAAGCCTCGCGGGGCGGACGACACGGAGCTTCCTCAGGCACGGCCTCATCAGGCTGGCTCGCGAGGAGGCGGAGAGATCAAGGCGGGGTACCTCACGAGGTGCCCGTGACGCAAGCCATGACGACCAAAGGCGCCAGGCAGGCGCCAGCCGCGCAGTGTCCTCCTTTCCTCTTTGGTGCAAAGGGAGCAAGCGCAGGCAAGAGCATCAAGCAAAGGCACCCGTTTCGGTGCAACGAGACCAAGACCAGTCCAACGGCAGGGAGGAAGTCATTGTGGAGCCCAAGCCAGCGTCACCACCAGAGCCTTTGGCAGGCGAGGACCAGCTTTAGTCGGGATAAGTGTACCAGATGTTCCCCTTCAAAATGGCCAATTGTTGGCGCCCTTCCCGCTCAATATTTGGGAAGAGGCCCAGGGCCTTTGCCTATAAATAGGACTAGCCACCCCCAGGGTAGGGGGGTATCGAGAATCGGCCAACCGAGAAACAAGCTGGGATCAGATCGTGTAGCATCACAAAGAGAGAGAGAGAGAGAGAGAGAGAGAGAGAGAGAAGGGTGACTGAACTCCTCCTAGCAGTTCATCCCCCCCAGTCAAGAACAGACCCTCGCGAGGCTGTTCTTCCTTGTATTGCTCATCATCATCAGCCCAAGAGGCAATCCACCACACCACACACTGGAGTAGGGTATTACACCACAACGGTGGCCCGAACCAGTATAAACCCTGTGTCTCTTGTGCTGTTCTTTCCATAGCTTAGATCTTAGCGAGGCGGAGGGGTGCAGGTAGGTAGGAGGCGAAATCTCCGCGCGCACCCCAGTGTTCGAATCTCAAGGGTCTGCCGGAACCCAAAATCCGATAGGGCCCACGTCTGCCCTATCGGCGCCTCGCGCATGACGCGGCTCGTCCTCATCCTCATCATCATGAGGCCAGGTCTCGAGGCCGCCTACTATTGGACCCGCCTGCTCCATTGCCGCCGCCTATGGCGTCATCCTCTAGGGCGGCCGCCCCCAAGTCGGGGTCGTCCACATCGCTCACCTCCCGGTCCGGCAGGTAGAATCCACCCGGCCCTACGATGGCAGTCGTCGCCGGAGACATGAAGATCTGCGTTCCGAAAACCGACCATTCAAGATAGCAGGACCAAGACCAAGGCGAGGTATTAAAAGAAAAGAGTTGAGAAACTTACAGGCGGCGGCGGGTTGGCGCGGGAGTATGGCCGCTTGCCGAATCGCCAAGACCCTTCCAACAGCTTGAGGTCGGAGATCTCGTTCACCACGCGGGCAACCTCAGCAGTCGGCATGTCCCTAGTGCACATCCGGCTCGGGTCACGGTGCCAGCTCATCCGGAAGATCAGATGAGGACGGCCTTGGAGCGGGAGAACCCGGCGGACGACGAAGATGACCAGCAGGTCGAACGCCTTGAGGCCTTCTGCATCTGTCGGCACCCGGAGCCGGTTGACGGCGACGGTGCCGTCGGCCGACATGGGCTTCGGCTTTATAGGGCGGCAGGTTGATGAAGTCGATGGCCGGGTCGATGTTCTCCACGTAAAAATATGATTTCTGCCACAGTTTGACCGACTGTGACAGCTTGATGGAGGGGAAGGCATTCTTCGAAGACATACGACGCACTGGGCCGCCTTCTCCTTGACGGAGGTGCCCAATTTGGTGTAGAAGAACGCTCCCCACAACTCGATGGTGGGGAGGATGCCTAGGTAGCCCTCGCACATCATGACAAAGGTGGACATCAACGTCACGTTGTTGGGACTCAGATGATGAGGTTGAAGATGGTAGAAGTCGAGGAAGGAACGGAGGAACCTACTCGCTGGCAGGCCGAAGCCGCGGAGGGAGTGCGAGCGGAAGATAACCCGCTTGCCTCCCTTCGGCGCCGGTGAGATCTCCTTCTCCAGTGGCACGCGTGATACGTCTCTGTCGTATCTACTTTTCCAAACACTTTTGCCCTTGTTTTGGACTCTAACTTGCATGATTTGAATGGAACTAACCCGGACTGACGCTGTTTTCAGCAGAATTGCTATGGCGTTATTTATGTGCAGAAACAAAAGTTCTCGGAATGACCTGAAACTTCAAGGAACATATATTTGGAAATAATAAAAAATCCTTGCAAAAGATGAAGACCAGGGGGCCCACCACCTGTCCACGAGGGTGGGGGGCGCGCCCCCCTACCTCATGCCCCCCCTGGAGCTCCTCCGACCTCAACTCCAACTCTATATATTTGGTTTTGGGGAGAAAAATCAGAGAGAAGGATTCATCGCGTTTTACGATACAGAACCGCCGCCAAGCCCTAAAATCTCTCGGGAGGGCTGATCTGGAGTCCGTTCGGGGCTCCAGAGAGGGGAATCCGTCGCCATCGTCATCATCAACCATCCTCCATCACCAATTTCATGATGCTCACCGCCGTGCGTGAGTAATTCCATCGTAGGCTTGCTGGACGGTGATGGGTTGGATGAGATCTATCATGTAATTTCTTGATGAACAACTTGCTAGGGTTAGAGAGAATGAAAATATTGAATCTGATAATTGATGAAAGTGATGATGAAGACTTGCCCGTTATTCCTAAGGGTTATGTTTTTGATAAAGAAGCCTCATTATCTATTTTAGCTTGCAAAGATAGTTATGAACTTAAGAGGTTATTAGCTAAATGGAATAAGCAATCTCTTAATGCTAGAATGAAACCTGACCCTGCTTTTGCTACTTCACCTATCTTTGTTACTGATAAGGATTATGAATTCTCTGTTGATCCTGATATAATTACTTTGTTTGAATCTGATCCTTTTCATGGCTATGAATCTGAAACTGCTGTGGCACATCTTACTAAATTAAATGATATAGCCACCCTGTTCACTAATGATGACAGAACTCTCTACTTTTATATCCTTAAAATATTTCCGTTCTCATTAAAGGGTGATGCTAAGACATGGTTTAATTCTCTTCATCCTAGTTGTGTGCATAGTCCCCAGGATATGATTTATTACTTCTCTGCTAAATATTTCCCTGCTCATAAGAAACAAGCTGCTTTAAGGGATATATATAATTTTGTGCAAATTGAATAAGAGAGTCTCCCACAAGCTTGGGGGAGGCTTCTCCAATTGCTTAATGCTTTGCCTGATCATCCTCTTAAGAAAAATGAAATACTTGATATCTTTTATAATGGACTAACCGATGCTTCCAGAGATTACCTGGATAGTTGTGCTGGTTCTGTTTTCAGGGAAAGAACGTCGAATGAAGCTGAAATTCTATTGAATAATATGTTGACAAATGAAAATAATTGGACACTTCCTGAACCAGTTCCTGAACCAACTCCTAAGCCTATTCCTAAACCAACTCTGAAGAAGAGGGGTGTTCTATTTCTCAGTCCTGAAGATATGCAAGAGGCAAAGAAATCTATGAAAGAAAAAGGTATTAAAGCTGAAGATGTTAAGAATTTACCTCCTATTGAAGAAATACATGGTCTTAATTTACCGCATTTGAAGAAACATATGATCTTAATCCATTACCTCTTGAAGAAACTCATGGTCTTGATGACCCGAAACAAGTAGTAAAGGTAAATTCTCTCTATAGATATGATATGATAAAGCTGAAATCCCATTTACTAAGTTTGCTAGCCCATGCTTAGACGAGTTTGATAAATTTATGGTTAAGCAAGAAGATTTTAATGCTTATTTTGGTAGACAATTGAAATACAATTCAAATATGCTTGAACACTTGGGTGATTATATGGCTAATGTCAAAGGTGAACTTAAACTTATTAGTAAACATGCTTCTATGGTTACCACTCAAGCAGAACAAGTACTTAAAGATCGAAATGATTTGCTCAATGAATTGAATAGTAAGATAATGATTATGCTGTTAGAGTGGCTACTAGAATGGGTAGAATGACTTAGGAACCTTTGTATCCTGAAGGCCACCCTAAGAGAATTGAGCAAGATTCTCAGAGAAATAATATAGATGCACCTAGTCCTTCTAAAAGGAAGAAAAAGAAAAATGATAAGACTTTGCATGCCTCTAGTGAACCTATTACTGAAACACCTGAGAATCCAAATGATATTTCTATTTCTCATGCTGAAACACAATCTGGTAATGAACCTGAAACTAGTGATAATGTTAATGATAATGTTCATGATGATGCTCAACCTAGCAATGATAATGATATAGAAATTGAATCTGCTGTTGATCTTGATAATCCACAATCAAAGAATCTATGTTATGATAAGAAAGACTTTGTTGCTAGGAAACATGGTAAAGAAAGAGAACCATGGGTTCAGAAACCCATGCCTTTTCCTCCCAAACCATCCAAGAAAAAGGATGATGAGGATTTTGAGCGCTTTGCTGAAATGATTAGACCTATCTTTTTGCGTATGCGGTTAACTGATATGCTCAAAATGAATCCTTATGCTAAGTATATGAAAGAAATTGTTACTAATATAAGAAAGATACTAGTAGCTGAAATTTCCACCATGCTTGCTAATTATACTTTTAAGGGTGGAATACCAAAAAAACTTGGAGATCCAGGAGTACCCACTATACCATGCTCCATTAAAATAAACTATGTTAAATCTGCTTTATGTGATCTTGGAGCCGGTGTTAGTGTTATGCCTCTCTCTTTAGTAGACTTGATTTGAATAAGTTGACACCTACTGAAATATCTTTGCAAATGGCCGATAAATCAACTGCTATACCTCTTGGTATTTGTGAGGATGTGCATGTTGTGGTTGCAAACGTTACTATTTTAACGGACTTGGTTATTCTTGATATTCCCGAGGACGATAGTATGTCTATTATTCTTGGAAGACCCTTTTTGAATACTGCAGGGGCTGTTATTGATTGCACCAAAGGCAATGTCACTTTTCATGTTAATGGTAATGAGCATACAGTACACTTTCCGAGGAAACAACCTCAAGTCCACAGTATCAATTCTATTGGAAAATTCCATCAATTATTTTTAGAGGTTTTGAATTTCCTCTTCCTACTATCAAGAAGAAATATGATATTCTTATTGTTGGGGATGTGCATATCCCCGTTGAGGTAACATAGTGTTATTTGAAATTTCTCCGGTTCCATGTTATTCGGAATGAGTTCGTTAACAAGACTTGATCAACCTTGTTAGTGGATTCCTTTTGATGAGCATGAGATGGATGAAACTAGAAGGCACAACCTTCTGTACCCCACTTTTACTTTCTGTTATTTATATTAAATAAAATAAAATTAGTATTTTCTGTTTGTTATCTAAATTATACGTGCAATATAAAAATACCCTAAAAATAAAAGTTCTCCAAATGCCCTGAAATTTAAGTATGATTTTTTCTAGAATATTTGAGAATATTTGGCACTGAGAACACAACAGGAGGAGCTGGCACCTGGCCGCGAGGGTCAGGGGCGCACCCTACCCCCTGGGCGCACCCCTGCCTCGTGGGCCCATGGTGGCCCTCCTCCACTTATCCTTGCACCCACACACTTCTTCTTCCTCCCACATACACGAATATCCAGCTCAAACCCGAGTCCAAGCTCATTTTGCTACCATTTTTCGATCTCCTTGCTCAAAGCACCTCTCACAAAACTGCTTGGGGAGATTGTTCCTTGGTATGTGACTCCTCCATTGGTCCAATTAGTTTTTGTTCTAGTGCTTTATTCATTGCAAATTTGTGCTGCCTAGGTGACCATGTTCTTGAGCTTGCATGTCAAATTTATATGGTTCCAAGTAGTTTTGACGCATGATATAGGCTATAGGAACTTGTAGGAGTAGTTGCTATCAATATTATTGAGTTTGGATTACTTTTATTTTGAAGTTACTAAAAAAATTCAGAATTTTTCAGAGGAAGAAATATGCTTAGGAAAATGTACCAAGGCGGTTATTCAAGGAAGCAAGGGCCCAGGCTTGCAATGCGTGATGTTGATGAAGAGCCACCAAGAGACGCTCCAGTGCGTCCTTGTGAATGGCCTTCGGAAAACTTTATGGATCAAGTAGGAATCAAGGAAGAATTTAATGCATATGTGCGTAGTGCCGATCTTGAGAGCTTCGAGGCAGATAAGTGCCGCCAGTACCACTATCTCAATGATTCCTTTGTGAGGAGATTTGAATTTTCATCATCACGCAATTCTCAAACTGTACTGTTTGATCTTTATGAAAATTCTTATACTATGGACTTGGAGGATTTTAACACTGCTTGCAAACTTCCACAATGGGGTAGTCCTCATGAACCTCGGAAATCTGAATTTAGAGATTTTCTTGCTAGTATAACTGTGGGGGAATCTAGAGACATAACACAAGCTACCATAGGGAGTATTCATTTTCCTGCTATACATTATTTGGCTCTCTTCATAGGTAGGTGCATAAATGGTAAGGATGAAGCATCTCACATGTGTGTCCCTGACCTCAGTGTTCTCAGGAGTGTTGTATTAGGAGATAAACATTATAATTTGGGATCCATTGTTGCACGTAGGTTGCATAATAATAGAATTAATGGAGATTTCTTTGGTGGAATTTATGCAACCCGCTTAGCTGATTTTCTTGGTGTAACCATACGTAATGATGATATTGAATTGCCTCCTGCTTACCTAGAATTTAATTCTATGGTTCACCACCACTTTGTTGAGAGGAATGAATCACCTCTCCAGTATCGCTTAATCTTTGACAGACGCCGTGCTATCCGTATTACTCTCCCTGCTCTTGCCTTCTCTGATTATCAGGCAAAAGGAAGATATGTTATTACCAGAGAGGAGGCAGATGAGTACAAGAGGAGGGCGAAGGCCGCTCGTTGCCACGCTGCATCACAGGAGGCAATAGCCGCTTCATCGCAGTACGACCCCAACTATTATTATGGATATCCTCCAGGCCAGCTGTGGCCATAAACCAACTTAGGCCAAAAGCCTAAACTATTATGTCGGTGCTCATGATTTTTCATTGTATAATCCATGCTAGTTTATTTTTATTTTTATGCTTTCTTCTTGTGTGTTTAATAAACCTTAAGAAAAAAAATTATTTGTGGCTTTTAGCTAGTTTTAATTTCCATGCTTGTAGTAGTAATTAAAAAGAAAACCAAAAAGATTTTATGTTCTTATTTTGCTTGTTGGGAGCTTTCCCGTGTAAATAGTTTTATTTCTTTTCTTTTCTTTGGGGGTCGATAGGAGAAGACCATGATTAAATTGTTGAAGTAGCTCTTTTATGCATTATTCTTGATCTGACAAAAGAGCCCATATTGCCTTGTCTTCTCCTATTTATTGAATGCTTGCAGATTCCAGCTTAGTCCAATGCACGTGCACTATTATTATTATTATTATTATTATCCATATCGTTCGGTCGTGCAAGTGGAAGGCAATTATGACGATATATGATGGACTGACTGAGATGAGAAAAGCTAGTATGAACTCGACCTCTTTTGTTTTTGTAAATATGATTAGTTCATCGTTCCTGATTCAGCCTATTATGAATAAACATGTTTGCAATGACAACTAGAGATCATAGTTTCTTGTGCCATGCTTGATTAGCTAGGAGCTTATAATGGTTTTCCTTGCGTGCCAACATGCTATTAAAATGGTTGTGATGTGGTATGATAGGGTGGTATCCTCCTCTGAATGATTTAAGTGACTTGACTTGGCGCATGTTCACGCATGTAGTTGAAACAAAATCAACATAGCCTTCACGATATTTATGTTCATGATGGATTATATCCTACTCATGCTTGCATTCAGTGTTGATTAATTTTAATGCATGTTCATGACTTTTGTCGCTCTCTAGCTGGTCGCTTCCCAGTCTTTTGCCAGCCTTCACCTGTACTAAGCGGGAATACTGCTTGTGCATCCAACTCCATAAACCCCAAAGTTGTTCCATATGAGTCCACCATACCTACCTATATACGGTATCTACCCGCCGTTCCAAGTAAATTTGTATGTGCCAAACTCTAAACCTTCAAATAAATATCCTGTTTTGTATACTCGAATAGCTCATGTATCAACTAGGGCTGTCCATATCTTCAATGTTAGGCAGGTTATTCTCAAGAGGAGTGGACTACGCTCCTCACTCACGAGAAAGTGGCTGGTCACCGAGATGACCAGTCCCATGCTTTATGAAAATCAAATCAAAATAATTGCAAACAAAACTCCCCTTGGGACTCTTGTTAGTTGGAGGCACTCGTTGTTTCGAGCAAGCCATGGATTGATGCTTGTTGGTGGAGGGGGAGTATAAACTTTACCATTCTGTTTGGGAACCGCCTATAATGTGTGTAGCATGGAAGATATTGCCATCTCTTGGTTGTTATGTTGACAGTGAAAGTATACCGCTCAAAATATTATCCATCTCTATTTCAAAACCGAGCTCTGGCACCTCTACAAATCCATGCTTCCCTCTACGAAAGGCCTATCTATTTACTTTCATGTTGAGTCATCATCTTCTTATTAAAAAGCACCAGTTGGAGAGCACCGCTGTCATTTGCATTCATTACTGTTAGTTTACATTGAGTATGACTTGACTGGATCTCTTTTACCATGAATTACAATGTCTAGTCAGTCCTTGATCTTTAAAGGTGCTCTGCATTTATATTTTGCGGTCTCAGAAAGGGCTAGTGAGATACCATCTTGTTATATCATATTATGATTGTTTTGAGAAAGTGTTGTCATCCGAGATTTATTATTATTGCATGCTAGTTGATTATGCCATTGATATGAGTAAACTTGAGACCTAAGCGTTATTGTGAATGTGGTTAGTCATAATCTTTGCTGAAAACTTGAATGTTGGCTTTACATGTTTACAACAACAAGAGCAAACAGAGTTTGTAAAAGTTTTTCTTTATCACTTTCAGTTTATCAACTGAATTGCTTGAGGACAAGCAAAGGTTTAAGCTTGGGGTAGTTGATACGTCTCCGTCGTATCTACTTTTCCAAACACTTTTTCCCTTGTTTTGGACTCTAACTTGCATGATTTGAATGGAACTAACCCGGATTGACGCTGTTTTCAACAGAATTGCTATGGTGTTATTTATGTGCAGAAACAAAAGTTCTCGGAATGACCTAAAACTTCACGGAACATCTATTCAGAAATAATAAAAAAATCCTTGCAAAAGATGAAGACCAGGGGGCCCACCACCTGTCCACAAGGGTGGGGGGCGCGCCCCCTACCTGATGGGCCCCCTGGAGCTCCTCCGACCTCAACTCCAACTCTATATATTTGGTTCAAGGAGAAAAAAATCAGAGAGAAGGATTCATCGCGTTTTATGATACGGAGCCGCTGCCAAGCCCTAAAACATCTCGGGAGGGCTGATCTGGAGTCTGTTCGGGGCTTTGAAGAGGGGAATTCGTCGCCATCGTCATCATCAACCATCCTCCATCACCAATTTCATGATGCTCACCGCAGTGCGTGAGTAATTCCATCGTAAGCTTGCTGGACGGTGATGGGTTGGATGAGATCAATCATGTAATCGAGTTAGTTTTGTTAGGGTTTGATCCCTAGTATCCATTATGTTCCGAGATTGATGTTTCTATGACTTTGCTATGCTTAATTCTTGTCATTAGGGCCCGAGTACCATGATTTCAGATCTGAACCTATTATGTTTTCATCAATATATGAGAGTTCTTGATCCTATCTTGCAAGTCTATAGTCACCTATTACGTGTTATGATCCGTTAACCCCGAAGTGACAATAATCAGGATACTTACCGGTGATGACCGTAGTTTGAGGAGTTCATGTGTTCACTATGTGCTAATGCTTTGTTCCGGTACTCTATTAAAAGGAGGCATTAATATCCCTTAGTTTCCATTAGGACCCCGCTGCCACGGGAGGGTAGGACAAAAGATGTCATGCAAGTTCTTTTCCATAAGCACGTATGACTATATTCGGAATACATGCCTACATTACATTGATGAATTGGAGCTAGTTCTATGTCACCCTAGGTTATGACTGTTACATGATGAACCGCGTCCAGCATAATTCTCTATCACCGATCCATTGCCTACGAACGCGCACCTTGACGAAGCCCGCGTCGGGCAGTCGCCATGTGGCGCGAAGGAAGGCGAGATGGTCGTCTATCACGACTGAGCCGTCCCAATCCCCTCCACGTTCGTGCGCCATGGAGTTCGAGCTGGACGGAGAGATGGCGTGGCGGAGGGGGCAAAGACCGCGGCGAAGCGAGAGGTTTGGGGCGGAGGAGATCGACGGCGACGAGCTGCGGCAGCGCTTCGGCGGAGCGTAGAAGTGCGGCGGTAGCAAGAGGAGGAGAAGGACGAAAATGGCAAAGGGAGAGGAGGGCGCGCGTGGTCTACCGCTCCCCCTCCTCCCCCTACTTGTAGCCCCTGGGCTGCGAACCCGAGGGGGCGGGGCGGGGGATCGAGGGATTAACTGCACCCACGACCCCACAACCCCGAATTTATTGCACGAGTTATTGCATGCAGTAACTCCACATGGAATCGCAACCGTCTGCCTCAGCCGCAGCGGATCCGCTCGCACGCCGAGGCCTGGTAATGGCGGGCCCAGCCTGCTGTCGCATCCCATCGTGCGCGTGGGCTGGCAGGCTGGCCTGACTGGCCGACGCCGTGTGGCGTGCTTGCAGTGGGCGGCGGGCCTAGAGGCTTAGCAAGCAAGCCACCTGGTTCCCGCCTTGGTGTTTCAAAATTATCGGGCGATCCCGCCTGGCCACGGCAGACATGCCAGGAGATGGACAGAGCATTCAACAAGAGCACTCGGAGAAGGAAACTACTGAGGCACCTCGACTTATCAGCCGCGACACCTCATGAGCTTCGGGGACTACTGTCGGAGTAATGGGCCACGGGTAGCCTAACCCGAGTCCCCGAGCATTTCAAGACATCGGGGCCGGCTGCGCCCCTCAAATGTCCAAGATGAAGCACCGTCTTCTGGTGGCCGGCTGGATCAAGCGGCCGCCTGCCAGAAGACGGCCACGCACCTGAAGACGAACCCAAAACGGGTCGGCTCCTTGCAGGCGGGCTCCAGAGAGGCCGTCTCCTAGCAGGCGGCCCATGCCGCCCATGAAGTCTGCGCACCCATTAAGAAGACAAGACAGGATGTGGCTATAGTGTAGCCCATCATCCCCATATCCAGGGCACGGCGCAGCCACAGTGCCCCGTACAGGTGGAGATCTCCGCACGGCGCGGCACTGTTGCCACTCCACCCTTGACTTCACCCCTGTCAGGCGGAGCCCTGCTCCCACGGCGGCCTGTAGGTACTGCCTGCAGGCGGTGGGCCCTACTAGGAAGCAAGGGCCCGGAAAACGGCGGAGCCTGACCAGTCAGACCCGAGGGAGGCCGGCCTTTAGCAGACAACCCACTCCTCCCTCGGAGTCCGTGCACCATTAACCAGATGAGACACGGAGTGGCTACTTTGATCTCCCACCAGACGGCGGGACTGTAGCCACGCCTCCCTGACCAAGCGTGTGTCACTAGCATTATGGCTACAGTAACAAGCAGCCGGCAGAACCCGCGAGTGGCGGGAGCGGCCTGTCGGCCACGTACCAGACCGGTCGGCAGGGCCCACCAGGCGGCAAGCCCTAGCAGCCGGCGAGCCCTAGCAGTCGACGGAGAAGCCGGCGACAAGAGACACTGACAGCCGGGTCCTACACCCGGCTGGATTACCATTGTACCCCTGGGGGGTAGGCCTATATAAGCCCCCCAAGGCACCCATGCAAAGGGTTCCCAACCTGTTAGACCTAGACACACACACACAAAGAGAGGAGAGAGCTAGCCCTGCTTTCTCCTACCTCTAGCATACAGCTCGAGGAGCACCATTGTACTCACTAGTGCCTTAGTGATCATGCGGAGACCCCGCAGAGCAGGACTAGGGGTATTATCTCCTAGGAGAGCCCCGAACCTGGGTAAAGTACGCCGGCGTTCGTGTCTACGCCTACCAGCGAAGTTCTACTCGCTCCCACCATGATAAGCCATCCTTTGGCATATGTCGCACCCAACCCCCGACAATTATGTCGAATAATAACATAGACATGCTAAAATTCAATAGAATCTGGATGTCTGATGGATCAATGACCGTTCCTTATGCTAATTGCAAATATCATGATACCATCCTAATATTTGGATACAATTTATATCTTTAATCAGTGTGTACATCAGTCTTTGACGTGTAGTTTCACTCTCCATCAATGGTCTCTCACACATGCTCACACACTCTTTCCCGAGGTGTCTTTCTCGCAGACATGCTCTCGATATAACCCTCCCTCCCTCTCGTAACATTTACGACTGTTTTCACTAACCTTTATCATAAGCACTCTTCCTCTCACAAGCATACACACGCACAATCCCCATCGACCCTTTCTATTTACATAGACATGCCTACATGTCTCCTGTACGCACATTATCTTTAGGCCTGTCTCTCACGCATTGTCTCACACCTCTCTTCCTAATCGATGAGTATGATTCTAGCAGAGCATTCTGTAGGATGCCCCTTAAAGTTAGGTTGGATGAATAGAAATGTCAGAGATAAGGGGTTACCTTAGTCCGAGAACCTAGGGTTACAAATCCTAGCCGGCTTTGTTAGTGGACACCGAGTCCTTCACAATTCTTCTATCTTTGTCTTGTACGACTAGTCATCCATGGGTCTCCCAAAATGCGTCACGGGATGACCAATGTGGCACAAGACGGAACCGAACCAAGGGCCTCACCCCGACCCACCGGACCTCACGCGATGACACACCCTCTGCCCCCAGGTCTCGTTATATTCTCACACCCACACATACCAACATAGACACCACACAAAAAAAGAATCTCCTCGTGCCTTTATCCCCTCCCCCCTTGCATATACACACTCAAGGGAATCTTTCGCCGTGACATCATATTCGTCTCTCTCTCTCTAGACCTCTCTCATTTCTCGTGCTATCTCTCCCACACCCCCTCCCCCCGTCAGCCCCTCTATCCATGCCTCTCTCGACTACATAACACACACACATACCTCTCTAGGCCCTGCCAACTACATGAACTACACATTCACACATGTTACATCACGTACCCCATTGATCTAAAAAGCCCTCTCTTCACGTTTATTTCACATACAACATTCCTTTTGAATAAAGTGTGGCCAATTTTTTTTAGAATTTCTAAATATATACAACATTACAAAGTTATATGGAAGAGTATGAACGTTTATTTGCATTGCATGGTGCCCACAATGATATTTATTCCGCACTGTGAATTTTTATACTTTTATACTATATATAAGGTTAGTCATAATAAAGAGAAACGAAGAGCATCTCTCTCTCTATCGCATACACACCCTCTACGCCCCTTTCACGTATGCACACAACCTATCTCCAGGTCCTCTAAAAGTAAGCCCCCAGCACATTCATGCATGTTTCATCTTTCTCTCGCGATAGATACAGTGACGATCATTGTATTTGAAGCGAAAGCACGATATGTACATTGGACTTAAGAATCCACTCATTACGGTCACCATTTATGTTTTGTGGTTATTGAAGGAAATATGCCCTAGAGGCAATAATAAAGTTATTATTTATTTCCTTGTATCATGGTAAATGTTTATTATTCATGCTAGAATTGTATTAACCGGAAACATAATACATGTGTGAATACATAGACAAACAGAATGTCACTAGTATGCCTCTACTTGACTAGCTCGTTGATAAAAGATGGTTATGTTTCCTAACCATAGACATGAGTTGTTATTTGGTTAACGAGATCACATCATTAGGAGAATGATGTGATTGACTTGACCCATTCCATTAGCTTAGCACCTGATCATTTAGTTTGTTGCTATTTCTTTCTTCATAACTTATATATGTCCCTATGACTATGAGATTATGCAACTCCCGTTTACCGGAGGAACACTTTGTGTGCTACCAAACATCACAACGTAACTGGGTGATTATAAAGGTGCTCTACAGGTGTCTCCGAAGGTATTTGTTGGGTTGGCGTATTTCGAGATTAGGATTTGTCACTCCGATTGTCGGAGAGGTATCTCTGTGCCCTCTCAGTAATGCACATCACTCAAGCCTTGCAAGCATTGCAACTAATAAGTTAGTTGCGGGATGATGTATTATAGAACGAGTAAAGAGACTTGCCGGTAATGAGATTGAACTAGGTATTGAGATACCGATGATCAAATCTCGGGCAAGTAACATACCGATGACAAAGGGAACACCGTGTATTGTTATGAGGTCTGACTGATAAAGATCTTCGTAGAATATGTAGGAGCCAATATGAGCATCCAGGTTCCGCTATTGGTTATTGACCGGAGACGTGTCTCGGTCATGTCTACATAGTTCTCGAACCCGTAGGGTCCGCACGCATAAAGTTCGGTGATGATTGTAATTAGGGTTTTTGTGTTTTGATGTACCGAAGGTTGTTCGGTGTACCGGATGTGATCACGGACATGACAAGGAGTCTCGAAATTGCCGAGACATAAAGATTGATATATTGGAAGCCTATATTTGGATATCGGAAATGTTCCGGGTGAAATCAGGATTTTACCGGAGTACCGGGGGGTTACCGGAACCCCCCCGGGGGTTATTGGGCCTACATGGGCCCTAAGGGAGAAGAGGAGGGCCGGCCAGGGCAGGCTGCACGCCCCCTCCCCCTAGTCCGAATAGGACAAGGAAGGGGGGCGTCACCCCCCTTTCCTCTTTTCCATTCCCCCTTCCTTTTCCAACAAGGCAAGAGGGGGGAGTCCTACTCCCGGTAGGAGTAGGACTCCTCCAGGCGCACCCCTTGGGCCGGCTGCACCTCCCCCTCTCCCTCCTTTATATACGGGGGCAAGGGGGCACCCCATGACACAAAAGTTGATCTTCGTGATCGTTCCTTAGCCGTGTGGGGTGCCCCCTTCCACCATATTCCACCTCGGTCATATCGTAGCGGTGCTTAGGCGAAGCCCTGCGTCGGTAGAACATCATCACCATCATCACGCCCTCGTGCTGACGAAACTCTCCCTCAACACTTTGCTGGATCGGAGCTCGAGGGACGTCACCGAGTTGAACGTGTGCAGAACTCGGAGGTGCCGTACGTTCGGTACTTGGATCGGTCGGATCGGGAAGACGTACGACTACTTCCTCTATGTTGTGTCAACGCTTCCGTTGCCGGTCTACGAGGGTACGTAGACAACACTCTCCCCTCTCGTTGCTATGCATCACCATGATCTTGCGTGTGCGTAGGAAATTTTTTGAAATTACTACGTTCCCCAACAGTGGCATCCGAGCCTAGGTTTTATGCGTTGATGTTATGCACGAGTAGAACACAAGTGAGTTGTGGGCGATATAAGTCATACTGCTTACCAGCATGTCATACTTTGGTTCGGCGGTATTGTTGGATGAAGCGGCCCGGACCGACATTACGCGTACGCTTACGCGAGACTGGTTCTACCGACATGCTTTGCACACAGGTGGCTGGCAGGTGTCAGTTTCTCCAACTTTAGTTGAACCAAGTGTGGCTACGCCCGGTCCTTGCGAAGGTTAAAACAACACCAACTTGACAAACTATCGTTGTGGTTTTGATGCGTAGGTAAGAACGGTTCTTGCTAAGCCCGTAGCAGCCACGTAAAACTTGCAACAACAAAGTAGAGGACGTCTAACTTGTTTTTGCAGGGCATGTTGTGATGTGATATGGTCAAGACATGATGCTAAATTTTATTGTATGAGATGATCATGTTTTGTAACCGAGTTATCGGCAACTGGCAGGAGCCATATGGTTGTCGCTTTATTGTATGCAATACAATCGCGCTGTAATGCTTTACTTTATCACTAAGCGGTAGCGATAGTCGTGGAAGCATAAGATTGGCGAGACGACAACGATGCTACGATGGAGATCAAGGTGTCGCGCCGGTGACGATGGTGATCATGACGGTACTTCGGAGATGGAGATCACAAGTACAAGATGATGATGGCCATATCATATCACTTATATTGATTGCATGTGATGTTTATCTTTTATGCATCTTATCTTGCTTTGATTGACGGTAGCATTATAAGATGATCCCTCACTAAATTATCAAAGTATAAGTGTTCTCCCTGAGTATGCACCGTTGCGAAAGTTCTTCGTGCTGAGACACCACGTGATGATCGGGTGTGATAGGCTCTACGTTCAAATACAACGGGTGCAAAACAGTTGCACACGCGGAATACTCAGGTTAAACTTGACGAGCCTAGCATATAACAGATATGGCCTCGGAACACGGAGACCGAAAGGTCGAGCGTGAATCATATAGTAGATATGATCAACATATTGATGTTCACCATTGATACTACTCCATCTCACGTGATGATCGGACATGGTTTAGTTGATTTGGATCACGTGATCACTTAGAGGATTAGAGGGATATCTTTCTAAGTGGGAGTTCTTAAGTAATATGATTAATTGAACTTAAATTTATCATGAACTTAGTACCTGATAGTATCTTGCTTGTCTATGTTTGATTGTAGATAGATGGCTCGTGCTGTTGTTCCGTTGAATTTTAATGCGTTCCTTGAGAAAGCAAAGTTGAAAGATGATGGTAGCAATTACACGGACTGGGTCCGTAACTTGAGGATTATCCTCATTGCTGCACAGAAGAATTACGTCCTGGAAGCACCGCTAAGTGCCAAGCCTGCTGCAGGAGCAACACCAGATGTTATGAACGTCTGGCAGAGCAAAGCTGATGACTACTCGATAGTTCAGTGTGCCATGCTTTACGGCTTAGAACCGGGTCTTCAACGACGTTTTGAACGTCATGGAGCATATGAGATGTTCCAGGAGTTGAAGTTAATATTTCAAGCAAATGCCCGGATTGAGAGATATGAAGTCTCCAATAAGTTCTATAGCTGCAAGATGGAGGAGAATAGTTCTGTCAGTGAACATATACTCAAAATGTCTGGGTATCATAATCACTTGACTCAACTGGGGGTTAATCTTCCTGTTGATAGTGTCATTGACAGAGTTCTTCAATCACTGCCACCAAGCTACAAAAGCTTCGTGATGAACTATAATATGCAAGGGATGAATAAGACTATTCCTGAGCTCTTCGCGATGCTAAAAGCCGCGGAGGTAGAAATCAAGAAGGAGCATCAAGTGTTGATGGTCAATAAGACCACCAGTTTCAAGAAAAAGGGCAAAGGGAAGAAGAAAGGGAACTTCAAGAAGAACAGCAAACAAGTTGCTGCTCAGGAGAAGAAACCCAAGTCTGGACCTAAGCCTGAGACTGAGTGCTTCTACTGCAAGCAGACTGGTCACTGGAAGCGGAACTGCCCCAAGTATTTGGCGGATAAGAAGGATGGCAAAGTGAACAAAGGTATATGTGATATACATGTTATTGATGTGTACCTTACTAATGCTCGCAGTAGCACCTGGGTATTTGATACTGGTTCTGTTGCTAACATTTGCAACTCGAAACAGGGGCTACGGATTAAGCGAAGATTGGCTAAGGACGAGGTGACGATGCGCGTGGGAAATGGTTCCAAAGTCGATGTGATCGCGGTCGGCACGCTACCTCTACATCTACCTTCGGGATTAGTATTAGACCTAAATAATTGTTATTTGGTGCCAGCGTTGAGCATGAACATTATATCTGGATCTTGTTTGATGCGAGACGGTTATTCATTTAAATCAGAGAATAATGGTTGTTCTATTTATATGAGTAATATCTTTTATGGTCATGCACCCTTGAAGAGTGGTCTATTTTTGATGAATCTCGATAGTAGTGATACACATATTCATAATGTTGAAATCAAAAGATGCAGAGTTGATAATGATAGTGCAACTTATTTGTGGCACTGCCGTTTAGGTCATATCGGTGTAAAGCGCATGAAGAAACTCCATACTGATGGACTTTTGGAACCACTTGATTATGAATCACTTGGTACTTGCGAACCGTGCCTCATGGGTAAGATGACTAAAACGCCGTTCTCCGGTACTATGGAGAGAGCAACGGATTTGTTGGAAATCATACATACAGATGTATGTGGTCCAATGAATGTTGAGGCTCGTGGCGGATATCGTTATTTTCTCACCTTCACAGATGATTTAAGCAGATATGGGTATATCTACTTAATGAAACATAAGTCTGAAACATTTGAAAAGTTCAAAGAATTTCAGAGTGAAGTTGAAAATCATCGTAACAAGAAAATAAAGTTTCTACGATCTGATCGTGGAGGAGAATATTTGAGTTACGAGTTTGGTCTACATTTGAAACAATGCGGAATAGTTTCGCAACTCACGCCACCCGGAACACCACAGCGTAATGGTGTGTCCGAACGTCGTAATCGTACTTTATTAGATATGGTGCGATCTATGATGTCTCTTACTGATTTACCGCTATCGTTTTGGGGTTATGCTTTAGAGACGGCTGCATTCACGTTAAATAGGACACCATCGAAATCCGTTGAGACGACGCCTTATGAACTGTGGTTTGGCAAGAAACCAAAGTTGTCGTTTCTGAAAGTTTGGGGCTGCGATGCTTATGTGAAAAAGCTTCAACCTGATAAGCTCGAACCCAAATCGGAGAAATGTGTCTTCATAGGATACCCAAAGGAGACTGTTGGGTACACCTTCTATCACAGATCCGAAGGCAAGACTTTTGTTGCTAAATTCGGAGTTTTTCTAGAGAAGGAGTTTCTCTCGAAAGAAGTGAGTGGGAGAAAAGTAGAACTTGATGAGGTAACTGTACCTGCTCCCTTATTGGAAAGTAGTACATCACAGAAACCGGTTTCTGTGACACCTACACCAATTAGTGAGGAAGCTAATGATAATGATCATGAAACTTCAGATCAAGTTACTACCGAACCTCGTAGATCAACCAGAGTAAGATCCGCACCAGAGTGGTACGGTAATCCTGTTCTGGAAGTCATGCTACTAGATCATGATGAACCTACGAACTATGAAGAAGCGATGGTGAGCCCAGATTCCGCAAAATGGCTAGAAGCCATGAAATCTGAGATGGGATCCATGTATGAGAACAAAGTGTGGACTTTGGTTGACTTGCCCGTTGATCGGCAAGCAATTGAGAATAAATGGATCTTCAAGAAGAAGACTGACGCTGACGGTAATGTTACTGTCTACAAAGCTCGACTTGTTGCGAAAGGTTTTCGACAAGTTCAAGGGATTGACTACGATGAGACCTTCTCACCCGTAGCGATGCTTAAGTCTGTCCGAATCATGTTAGCAATTGCCGCATTTTATGATTATGAAATTTGGCAAATGGATGTCAAAACTGCATTCCTGAATGGATTTCTGGAAGAAGAGTTGTATATGATGCAACCAGAAGGTTTTGTCGATCCAAAGGGAGCTAACAAAGTGTGCAAGCTCCAGCGATCCATTTATGGACTGGTGCAAGCCTCTCGGAGTTGGAATAAACGCTTTGATAGTGTGATCAAAGCATTTGGTTTTATACAGACTTTTGGAGAAGCCTGTATTTACAAGAAAGTGAGTGGGAGCTCTGTAGCATTTCTGATATTATATGTGGATGACATATTATTGATTGGAAATAATATAGAATTTCTGGATAGCATAAAGGGATACTTGAATAAGAGTTTTTCAATGAAAGACCTCGGTGAAGCTGCTTACATATTGGGCATTAAGATCTATAGAGATAGATCAAGACGCTTAATTGGACTTTCACAAAGCACATACCTTGACAAAGTTTTGAAGAAGTTCAAAATGGATCAAGCAAAGAAAGGGTTCTTGCCTGTGTTACAAGGTGTGAAGTTGAGTAAGACTCAATGTCCGACCACTGCAGAAGATAGAGAGAAAATGAAAGATGTTCCCTATGCTTCAGCCATAGGCTCTATCATGTATGCAATGCTGTGTACCAGACCTGATGTGTGCCTTGCTATAAGTCTAGCAGGGAGGTACCAAAGTAATCCAGGAGTGGATCACTGGACAGCGGTCAAGAACATCCTGAAGTACCTGAAAAGAACTAAGGATATGTTTCTCGTATATGGAGGTGACAAAGAGCTCATCGTAAATGGTTACGTTGATGCAAGCTTTGACACTGATCCGGACGATTCTAAATCGCAAACCAGATACGTGTTTACATTAAACGGTGGAGCTATCAGTTGCTGCAATTCTAAACAAAGCGTCGTGGCGGGACCTACATGTGAAGCGGAGTACATAGCTGCTTCGGAAGCAGCAAATGAAGGAGTTCATATCCGATCTAGGTGTCATACCTAGAGGATCGGGTCGAATGAAAATCTTTTGTGCTAATACTGGTGCAATTTCCTTGGCAAAGGAATCCAGATTTCACAAGAGAACCAAGCACATCAAGAGATGCTTCAATTCCATTCGGGATTTAGTCCAAGTGGGAGACATAGAAATTTGCAAGATACATATGGATCTGAATGTTGTAGACCCGCTGACTAAGCCTCTTCCACGAGCAAAACATGATCAACACCAAGGCTCCATGGGTGTTAGAATCATTACTGTGTAATCTAGATTATTGACTCTAGTGCAAGTGGGAGATTGAGGGAAATATGCCCTAGAGGCAATAATAAAGTTATTATTTATTTCCTTGTATCATGATAAATGTTTATTATTCATGCTAGAATTGTATTAACCGGAAACATAATACATGTGTGAATACATAGACAAACAGAGTGTCACTAGTATGCCTCTACTTGACTAGCTCGTTGAGCAAAGATGGTTATGTTTCCTAACCATAGACATGAGTTGTTATTTGGTTAACGGGATCACATCATTAGGAGAATGATGTGATTGACTTGACCCATTCCATTAGCTTAGCACTTGATCGTTTAGTTTGTTGCTATTTCTTTCTTCATAACGTATATATGTTCCTATGACTATGAGATTATGCAACTCCCATTTACCAGAGGAACACTTTGTGTGCTACCAAACATCACAACGTAACTGGGTGATTATAAAGGTGCTCTACAGGTGTCTCCGAAGGTATTTGTTGGGTTGGCGTATTTCGAGATTAGGATTTGTCACTCCGATTGTCGGAGAGGTATCTTTGGGCCCTCTCGGTAATGCACATCACTCAAGCCTTGCAAGCATTGCAACTAATAAGTTAGTTGCGGGATGATGTATTACGGAACGAGTAAAGAGACTTGCCGGTAACGAGATTGAACTAGGTATTGAGATACCGACGATCAAATCTCGGGCAAGTAACATACCGATGACAAAGGGAACAACGTATATTGTTATGCGGTCTGACCGATAAAGATCTTCGTAGAATATGTAGGAGCCAATATGAGCATCCAGGTTCCGCTATTGGTTATTGACCGGATACGTGTCTCGGTCATGTCTACATAGTTCTCGAACCCGTAGGGTCCGCACGCTTAAAGTTCGGTGATGATCGTAATTAGGGTTTTTGTGTTTTGATGTACCGAAGGTTGTTCGGTGTCCTGGATGTGATCACGGACATGACAAGGAGTCTCGAAATGGTCGAGACATAAAGATTGATATATTGGAAGCCTATATTTGGATATTGGAAACGTTCTGGGTGAAATCAGGATTTTACCGGAGTACTGGGGGGGTTACCGGAACCCCCCGGGGTTATTGGGCCTACATGGGCCCTAAGGGAGAAGAGGAGGGCCGGCCAGGGCAGGCCGTGCGCCCCCTCCCCCTAGTTCGAATAGGACAAGGAAGGGGGGCGGCGCCCCCCTTTCCTCTTTCTCCCTTCCCCCTTCCTTTTCCTACAAGGCAAGAGGGGGGAGTCCTACTCCCGGTGGGAGTAGGACTCCTCCAGGCGCACCCCTTGGGCCGGCCGCACCTCCCCCTCTCCCTCCTTTATATACGGGGGCAAGGGGGCACCCCATGACACAAAAGTTGATCTTCGTGATCGTTCCTTAGCCATGTGCGGTGCCCCCTTTCACCATATTCCACCTCGGTCATATCGTAGCGGTGCTTAGGCGAAGCCCTGCGTCGGTAGAACATCATCACCGCCATCACGCCATCGTGCTGATGAAACTCTCCCTCAACACTTTGCTGGATCGGAGCTCGAGGTGCGTCACCGAGTTGAATGTGTGCAGAACTCGGAGGTGCCGTACGTTCGATACTTTGGTCGGTCGGATCAAGAAGACGTACGACTACTTCGTCTATGTTGTGTCAACGCTTCCATTGCCGGTCTACGAGGGTACGTAGACAACACTCTCCTCTCTTGTTGCTATGCATCACCATGATCTTGCGTGTGCGTAGGAATTTTTTTGAAATTACTACGTTCCCCAACAGTTATTATACAGTCATGGGCTCACCGTACAACTTTGTATTTGCTCAAGACACGACTAGTTGACCAGTTAAACACTCCACATGGCACCTCTAGTGTTTCATCACATTATCTCACTATCATTGGGCCCACCTGTCGGCTTGTATCTACTCTACATCTACATCTACACTCTTATAACTACACTCTTATAAAATACAGAGTTGGTGACGATGGTGTGCCTGCCATCCTGCAATATAGGCCGTCCGATTTATATCCGATGGATAGGAAGAAAACTATGCCAATTTTGCAAAAAGGTACACACACACCTCTCCACATTTGGAAATAAGGCCTTCCCTCGTTCATCCTTTTCTCTCACAAGATAAACTAGTCATACAAATGCATCTTGATGTTACGTGCAACGCACGGGCATCTTGCTAGTAAGAATGAAAACAAACGACAAAAAATATTGGACGGTGGTTCAAAGCCATGACCGCGGGCACAGCGGACAAGGTGGCCTTGTATTGGTATGCTGAGCCGTCTGTTTTAACACACAGGAGATGGTGTGGTGATTATACACACACGCACGCATGCACACGAATTGCATGCACGCAACACTCACGCGAACACATGCAGCCATGCACGCAACACTCACACGTACACACGCAGCCATGCACGCACGCAACACTCACACACACACACGCACACATGCATGCACACACCACACGATCAACACACACTCTCACGCTCAAGTGCTCAACCTACATGTGCATGCGCACACATCAGGCCCTGACAGACACACACACAAGAAGGCGATTCCCGCGCACGGGTTTGAGTCTTGTCGCGCCTGCACAAATTTGTGTTTATCTAACCTTTTCCTATGTGAACTGACAGGTGGGACTCACAAGGAACATGGTCAATTTAACTAGTCAACATGGTGCCACGCAGACTATTTGGCTGGTCAACAGAGTGCAATCCGATGCTGAACGGTGAGCAAGCAACCTTATAATCACCGCAAAACATATGTAGTGACCGTAATGAGCGTATTCTGAAGTTCGGTGACCGTATTATGCTTTCTCTCTGTAGGCCCTCCAAAACTACATATCTACACGTTCTCGCATGTTACATCTAACAACTATGCAATACAGCAGTACTACTACACTCTAACATAATAAATCATATGTGTTTTTAGTTTTACTAGATATCATATTGTTACTTAATTATTCAGTTTGCATACATTAAAATTGCCTTTGAAATGTATGGTCAGTACCATCTACCGCGCGGGAAAATCCTGGCCTTTCTTGTTTAATCGGGTTTGTATGGATGGATCGTGCGAAACAGCAAAACTATAGTACTATATAGTACAAGTGGCAGTTCACTGGGCCGCCGTGTCGTGTACTCCTCCGTCGTAAGAGTGGAGCACTCGCTTTCATAAGTATTCTAGTCCCTTTATCTAATATGTGGGACATCAAGCTACCGGGTCCACGTGCCATATCGAAATACAGTGCAGAGCAGTAGGGGGTGAAGCACCCCAGTCATGGCACCAACGTAGTAATGAGCAATGAGGCGTTGAATCACAAAGCTGCACCTTTCCCGCAGTTAAATTGGAGGGACGAAGTAATAATAATGCTAGTAAAAAAAGAAGTTGGAGGGACGAAGCAACCATCATTTCACTCGTTGGTGAATCCGCTTCTCCCTCATCTTCTTCAAGTTAACCACGTGTTGCTTCTTGTTCTGCCTCATGTGGGACGCGGATCGGCTTGGTCAAGCATTGGCACGTGGGACCGCATGTTAGAAAACCGCCAGGCCAACATCCTCTAAAAATAAGAAACCTCCCCCGCCATCCGAGTGGCAAAATCACCTCCTTTTTACTAATCTTGAATCTATAATTTTTTAGATCAATATAATTGACATTTGTATAGATAGCACACAGGAGTAAAACCAAGTGGTATGGTTAAGGGCATCCACAATGTGTAGCCAAATGTGAAAATAGCTTTTGTCATTGATGGGAACCATTGTGGATGGTGCTGCCAAAGCCAAAAAGATGGAACTGAAGCTCCCTGATTGATTGATGGAATAGAAAAATGCAACGTCTCTCCTCTTTTTCCCGTGCTTGGACGCATGTACAGTATAGAGCACATAGTCTACTCCCCTGTCCCTTCTATCACAAATCACAAAGTAGTGAGGCGTAAAATAACAAAGCACGGACGAAGCAACCATCATTTCACTCCTTGCTGACTCCGCTTCTCCATCGTCTTCTTAGAGAAACCACCTCACCGCACTAAGGTGGACGGACAACACTATTGTGTACTAGTAGTACTAGTAGATTTACGCGTCCTTTGGTTCAACGGACTTCCTGGATGCAAATAAGGCAGTTGTCTCGGCTTACAGGCGACACTTGCGAACGACTTACCGTGGTCTCCCTCAATGGTGTTCTCCGTCGAACGCACTTCGCCAAACCACAACGCTCGAGATATCGTCGATGTCACCGCAATGTGGAAGGAAGTCAAATAGTTACTACCTCCATTTTTTGTACACAAGGCCAGTATATCAAAATTACAATTTGCAAAGGGCAACTAACACTAATCGAGGCAAGATTGATGGGGTTTGCCTCGTACTAGCAACCAAGGACATTAATATACACTTGCATGCATGCGGAAGTAAGAAGGTTTGTTTGCATGGCGCTGCATTAATCAAGCAATGAGGAGTGAGATGGTTAGCTCTTTGGGCTTTGGAGAAAAAATATGCATTAATTGACACGTCAAACGAGGATTTGTATCGATTAATCCCGCGAAGGAAAACCCCACCTTTCCTTTTTAACACTAGTACTCCTAGTACATACGTACTTATCCTGTTTGGGTCTAGGCCTTGCATTGTCATACCTCGCCACACATTTTTGCCAAGCTTGGCTAAAGTTTTCAAAATGAAAAGGAGGTACACTTGCGCACGGCTATCGCGGTCGCACCGCACCCTCACACGGTCGCTCCTGCACGCCGTGGTCGCACCGCACCCTCACACAGTTGCTCCTGCAGGCCGCAAACCCAACCAAGGGAATGCACCCTCACTGACACATGCTACCACTGACAGATAATTTTCATTCATACATTATGTTTATCCAACCGTATGTTGGGGTGGATCCATATGGCTCGTGCGGTGGTCTGCTGGGGAAGAAGAAGAGGTGAGGAAGAAGGGTTAGGAGACGTAGGATATTCATCCAACCGCCTGAAATGGTAGACTGACCCAAATGATGAAAGTCAGGCGACTTGCATAATAATATATGTTTTACACAGCAAAAGATCCCTAAAAACAACATAAAGAAAAACTATCACTGCTCGCGGAACGAGACAGCCTCGCCGTCTTTGGTTGCCGGCGCAAACCAGCCATAGCTACCGACGTGTGTCTCCACACCGTGGTTGTCCTCGTCCTCTAGCTACTCGTCCACGCGGAGGGAGCGGGCACTCTGCACGGACGAGAGCACCGCCCGGTTCAAGTCGAGGACGTCCGGTTCCGCCTGTGGGAGGGCCTCGATGGCAGCGGCATCCGCGTGCTCCGCGTAGAGTTGAGCCTCTCCCACCTGGTTCAAGTCCACGACATCCGGTTCTGCCTGCAGGAGGGACTCGATGGAAGCAGCATCCACGTGCTCCGCGTCGAGTTGGGCCTCCACCACCCGGTGCAAGTCCAGGAAGTCTGGTTCCGCCTGCGGGAGGGCCTCGATGGCAGCGACATCCGCGCGCTCCACGTCGAGTTGAGCCTCCGCCGCCCGGTTCACATCCATGACATTCGATTCCACCCGCAGGAGAGCCTCGATGGCAGCGGCATGCGCGCGCTCTGCTTCGAGTTGAGCCTCTGCCTCTCGGTCCTCCTTTAGTATCGCCAGGTTGAACCGCTGGTCCGCTTGCACCATGGGGGACCTGGACGCCAGCACGAAGTCGACGTCCGTCGTCTCATACCCATCAGGGGCCTTCTGCACCATGACCTCCGCCATGAACATTGGATCGGCTTCCTCCTCCTCGTAGCTTGGCTCGAGAGAACTCAGGGATTGGCCCACCGCAAAGCGAGCTTGGGAACGGAGGTTTGTGGCGCCGACCGCTGCCGCGATTTCTGCGCGGCACTCCAGCTTCAGCATCTTGTAGTACATGATCCTGCGGCGCACCATGGCTTTCCGGGGAACTAGGGGACGCTTGATGCGGGCTAGGGGATCGAAAGGTGGGGGAATGGGCGGGAGAGGAGGTGTGGTTTTGGGGTAGTGGCTGGCGTACGCCGAGCAGCGAAGGTTCTGGTGTGAATAGTGGTTCCGGCCGAGCAGCGAAGGTCGGTCGGTTTTTATTGTACATCGCTCTTGTCGCGTTCGCGCTCCACCCCGGCAGCTGGACCCTCCATGTCATTCACCGAATGGAACATGCTTCATCTTGCGTTTTCGCTCGCTTGTGGGACCGCAGTTGAGAGCAAACCGACGTCCCTCCCCCTCCCTCGCCCACGTCATTTATACTATCACTCCCTCCGTTTTATGCGGAGTAAATAAAAACAGAGGGGGTATACTACGGATGAGGATCCCCTAACGTGGTTGAACCCATTGAGTAACTGACATGTGGGGCCTAGCAAGCATGGGGTCCGCCAGTAAGTGACCAAAAGGGAGGGTAAGGCAGGGATACCTACGTTAGAGGATCCACTTCCACTACTACTACCTCCTTGCATCTACAGGGCCTAATGCGTTTTTCAAGGCTAACTTTGACCAAATGTTAGAGTAATAATATATGACATGCAACTTACACAAAGCATACGGTCAAATTCATATGTGAAAGGAGCTTCCAATGATATAATTTTCACATTATACATCTCATGTACTATTAATCTTGTCAATAGTCAAAGGCGTTTTTGAAAGACGCATTAGAGCATGGTTAATAATATAGCCAACCGATGGCTATAAGGAACTGCCATGTCATCTATAGCCATCATCTATATGCACTCATACAATAGTGTGGGCTATAAGGTTGGCTATTTCCCGCAAAAAATAATATAGAAGGTTGGCTATTGTATTAGTACTTTTTCCCATCTCATCTTCACCTCTTTCTTCATATTTATTGTATTTACCTAGGAATGCGTATATAGCTAGGCTCTTTCATGAGAGCTCACTCCCCTTACTTTTTCACATCTCTCTCCTTCACATAGGCAAAAGTGCCATGTAAGTTGGCTCTTAGTAGTAGAATGGCTATTAGGTTGGCTCTAAGCATTTAATATTTTCATGAGCAAGGTATAATATTGGAAGAGAGTTGCATGCATACTATTTTTTCTTGATCTATGAGCAAGGTATATGATTGGAAGAGCCCGCTTCACTCTCTCTCCTCTCTTCTCACTCCTCCAAGTAGGATTTTAATGACATGACAAGTCTTATAGTCTGCTGACTAGGTCTTATTAGACTTGCTCTTAGGCCCTATAGAAATGGAAGGAGTGAGTACTATGAGCATTGCATACTCTACTACAGATGTTGTCAGTACTCCACTAGTACTATTAGACAGGGAGCTTAAAAAAGTTACTATTGTACTGGCTATACGTGGCGCAATCCTAGTAGGAAGAGCATGTGCAAGAACAAGCACATTCACGTGGTTGAAAACAAATTGGAAACCATCTCTGTTTGAATACAAATCTTAGGAGTACGTATGAATCTAACAATATTGATTGGGCGTTGTTGAATGTTGATACTTTTTCTGTAAGTTTGATCAAATTAGAGATACTTTGACTACACATAAAACTTATATGTAAACTACTCCCTCTATTCCTAAATATAAGTCTTTTTAGATATTGCAATAAGAGACTACATACGGAGCAAAATGAGTGAACCTACACTCTAAACTATGTCTATATACATCCATATGTAGTTCATAGTGAAATCTCTAGAAAGGCTTATATTTAGGAACGGATGGAGTAGAAAGGATCAAAGGGAATATATTGTACGTTCAAAAGCAAAACGAACATTGAATACCCTTTATATATGATTTGCGGATGCTATGATCACCGGTTCAAAATTTTGAATCCGCCTTAGGTATCACACATGCACCCACTCGTTTTCTCTCAATTTCATCTCAGGGTCCGGAGATCGATTGAAAGAGGACTAGGGTTGGTACAATATGTTTGTTTCGCTTACGAACATACAATATACTCCCTCTGATCCCCACAGACCCCCCCCCCCCCCCCCGCGGGTCATTTCTGTCATAGAAACAGACCAAACCTTTATCTCCTTGCATGACACGCAATTGATCTCTCAACATCAATTGATCTTGTCAAGATGTGTCGGGGCATGAACCGAATGGGATGTCAAAACTAAGACGGGAAGCGACACGTAGTGGAGGCAAAGTGAAACTTTAAACGAACCATTTGTTTGTATGTGTCGTGGAGTTGACACGGCAGATGTCCTAGAGCAAGGACTTAGTCGTAGGGCCATCGCACTAGGAAGCTTAAAGGGGTTGATCGGGACAAAGGACACACAAGAGAGTTTTATACTAGTTCGGCCCCTTATGATGAAGGTAAAAGCCTACGTCTAGTTGGGATTGGTATTGCCGAGGTTTCGATCTCCAAGAGGCTCAACTCGCCGGCTTGGTTATCGACTTGGTTGTTTCTTGCCCTAAGCCGCCACCGGGTCGTCCCCTTATATACATGGGTTGACGCCTGGTGGCCTACAGAGTCCCGGCCGGCTCATAATCGTGTCCGGCTCGATGACCATTTTTACATGCCTTTCTTTACAAGTCTTTCCTTACATATGGCAGTTCATAATATCAGGCCTTAAACCGCCTTCAGGCCCTTGGGCCTTCTACAATACTTAATAAACTACAATCTTGGATGTTTATTGGGCTTCTTGCGTAACCCGCCATTGGGGCTGACCAGAACACTCCTGGGCGGGTCTCAACTGATAATAATATCCCCAACATTAGGTCCCAGGTTGACTTTGAACTTTGTTCTTTGTCAATCTTCCATACTTAGCCAAAAAATCCATCTTCTTATCTTTATTGAAATTTCCTTGTAACCCGCCGTGACGTCATCTCTTGAAAACACAAAAAACTTTCATGATGTCATCCTCCAACGGATCTTTTATCTTTAATGTTTCCCGAGAATCGAGGCGCCTGTATAGCTGGATAACCATTTATTCGGTTCTCCCTTGATTTTTGTGCCCGTCTGTTCGCATTTTTCCTTAGAAATAGGCTCATCCGGCCTTCCTCATTCTTCTCTCTCTCTCTCTCTCTCTCTCTCTCTCTCTCTCTCTCTCTCTATCTTCTTCCTCTCATGACCCTGCTACTGCTCGAGCTTCGCCGCTGCCACGCCTCATCTCCGTCGTCGACTCTGGCCACTGCATCGACCTGAACCGATCCAGAGAACCCGCGACAACCTCCGCAGTAGATCTACAACCTTAAGCTTTCTTTCCTTCGTGTTCTCAGATCTTCATTAGGGTTTCCAAGCTCCTGCGTGTTCTTCGTAGTTCATCATAGTTCTTCATAGTTCTTCCACTGCCTCCTCTTTCTGATCCAAAAGAGATGTATGTTCATGCAGTAGCTGTTTGGTGTCTCCTTTTGATACTAGCAGACTCCTTTTTCTGGTACAAGAGCTATGTTTAGATCTGATGAACTCATCTGGACTGTATTTCTAGGTCTACAATTTTTTCATTTTGAACATCCATTTGATCTGAAATAATATCAATCATTTTGGGAAACTTGTTTGTCCCAACACTTAGCTGAATCCACTTTCTAAAAGAATCTATAGTCATGGCGGTTTACCGCACCGGCTCTCTTTTCCTTATATGTCATTAGCCCTTAGTTAAGCCGCCATTACTTGTTTTATAACTGACCGTAGACTGAACCGGCATGTTTGTTATTTAATTTTCAGTTCTCTGGACATCATGCCGTCAAAGACACCCACCATCTGTAACTGGGTCCCTTCATCCATAACTGAGGAACGATTAAAAGAGTTCTTCATTGTTGGGTTTCTGCCTTCAAAGAATGTCATGTATTATCGTGCTCCTAACCCGGAGGAAGAACACCCCAATCCAAAAGACGGAGAAGTGATTGTCTTCACTGACCACATGAACCATGGCTTCTCACCGCCCGGGTCAAAATTCTTCAGAGAGGTCCTTCATTTTTTTAAACTCCATCCTCAGGACCTTGGACCCAATTCCATTTCCAACATTTCTAACTTCCAAGTACTCTGCGAGGTGTACCTTCAGCAAGAGCCCACCGTAGAGCTGTTTAGGGAGTACTTTTATCTTAACCGGCAGAACGAATGCACCAATGGTCCTAGCTTAGAACTTGGAGGCATCTCAATTCAGCGCCATCAGGGTGCTGTTTTTCCTCTTATCGTCTTACCAAGTCACCCAAAGGACTAGAACCAAACTTGGTTTTATTGTTAGGATATTTCTCCAGCAAATGAGAAGCCTGTGCCGGGTTACCGCCCCGGTCATCTTGACTCCAAATTCACCCTTCCGGATAAGCTCACCATTGCTGAACGCAAGAGACTACTTCCCTCCATCAGAAGAATCAACACTTTGTTGGGCAATGGGTTAACCGGAGTAGATCAGACCCGCTGCTGGATCTCATGGAGGGTTATTCCATTAGGCCGTCGATCCAAACTGATGTATGAATATGATGGAAGCCTAGATAACTCTCTTCGTCACAGCCCAGTTGAACTTACCGAAGAAGACATTGTTTCAATGTCAACCCTTTTGGTAAATGGGAAATATGAAGATTGCGGTATTGTTGGGTTAAATCCCTTCTGCAAGCTTAACCCGGTGCCAGAGGTAAGTACGATCTGATCTCTTTTTCTTTGTGTTTTGCTCAGCTATTATGATTTTAACACTGATCTTTCTTCTTGTCATTGCAGGCCAATTCTGACTTTTGGAAGGTGAAATATGACCACGAAGCTGCCAAGAAGGCGAAAGCCACCGCCATGAACACCAAGAAGACGACCCGGAAATCAAAAAAGAAGAAAACCGTTGTTCAAGATTTAATGAAGCTTGATGACACGTCTGACTCGGAGGTAGCCCTTGATTCCCTTAGCCAATTTTTTAACAATCTTATTGACACCGATCCTTACCAGGATGACCCGCCAGTACTAGCAACTGAGCCGACTAGGCCGCCTTCTCCATTAACTGCCGCCCCAGAAGACCCGCCTGCTATCAATGAAGCAAATCCTTCAGAGCTGTCCCTTGATAAAGCCACTATGAATCCTTCCACAGTTGGACCGTGTAACGCCCTCAATTGCGGCTATATCTCCCACGTGTCGAAGCACGACTTAGAGGCATAACCGCATTGAAAGCAATGTCGCAAGTGAGGTAATCTTCACACAACCCATGTAATATATAAGGGACAGAGATACATAGTTGGCTTACAATCGCCACTTCACACAATACATGAATAAAGCATTACATCACACAAATACAATCAAGGTTCGACTACGGAACCAAAATGAAAGAAGACTACCCCAAATGCTACACAGATCCCCGATCGTCCCGACTGGGCTCCACTACTGATCAGCTAGAACGAAAGAACACAAAGGACAAGATCTTCATCGAGCTCCTCCTTGAGCTTGGTTGCGTCATCTGCACGGTTCAATGGCACCTGCAAGCTGGTTTTGGAAGTATCTGTGAGTCACGGGGACTCAGCAATCTCGCACCCTCGCGATCAAGACTATTTAAGCTTATAGGAAGGGTAAAAGGTATGAGGTGGAGCTGCAGCAAGCGACTAGCATATATGGTGGCTAACATACGCAAATGAGAGCGAGAAGAGAAGGCAAAGCACGGTCGAGAAACTATGATCAAGAAGTGATCCTAGAACAACCTACGCCAAACATAACTCCAACACCGTGTTCACTTCCCAAACTCCGCCACGAAGAGACCATCACGGTTACACACGCGTTTGATGTATTTTAATTAAGGTCAACTTCAGGTTTTCTACAACCGGACATTAACAAATTCCCATCTGCCCATAACCACGGGCACGACTTTCGAAAGTTCAAATCCCTGCAGGGGTGTCCCAACTTAGCCCATCACAAGCTCTCATGGTCAACGAAGGATATTCCTTCTAGCGGGAAGACCCGATCAGACTCGGAATCCTGGTTACAAGACATTTCGACAATGGTAAAACAAGACCGGCAAAGCCACCCAGATGTGCCGACAAATCCCGATAGGAGCTGCACATATCTCGTTCTCAGGGCACACCGGATGAGCTAGACGTCGGGTGGGCCAACCCAGAGTTACCCCTGGTAGCTCCGGACATCGCTCAGTTTGGACCAACACTCAGAGGAGCACTGGCCCGGGGGTTTAATAAAGATGACCCTTGGGCAGGCCTACCCAAGGGAAAGAAAAAGGCTAGGTGGCGAATGGTAAAACCAATGTTGGGCCTTGCTAGAAGAGTTTTATTCAAGCCGAGCTGTCAAGGGGTTCCCATTATTACCCAACCGCGTAAGGAACGCAAAATCCGGGAACATAACACCGATATGACGGAAACTAGGGCGACAAGAGTGCAACAAAACACCAGGCATAGATGCATTAATTAAATAAGATATATTGTGATATCCCAACAAGTAAACATGTTCCAACAAGGAACAACATGTCCATGTTCCAACAAGGAACAAACTTCAATCTTCACCTGCAACTAACAACGCTATAAGAGGGGCTGAGCAAAGCGGTAACATAGCCAAACAACGGTTTGCTAGGACAACGTGGGTTAGAGGCTTGGTTCAACAATATAGGAGGCATGATAAGCAAGTGGTAGGTATCGCAGCATAGGCATAGCAAAAGAGCGAGCAACTAGCAAGCAAAGATAGAAGTGATTTCGAGGGTATGGTCATCTTGCCTGAAATCCCGCAAGGAAGAAGAACGAGTCCATGAAGAAGACAAGCGGACGTAGATGAACGGGTCCTCACAAACGCGACGTTATTAGAACCAACCCGGATAAGCAAACACCGGAAAGAAGCACACAGCATAGTAAACAACCAACACATGAACATGGTATGATATGCGGGATGCGGTATGCGATGCATATGCATGATTTGCCAAGGAATGAATGAACCTGGCCTCAACTTGGAAATCCAAGAGTGCCATTGGAAAGGTGAGGTGATTTCGGTTGAAATCGATATAAAGAACGCCGGAATCGGATGCACGGTTTGGAAATGGCAAGCAAATCAAATATGACAACGGTCTGCGATAAATAGCAAGTAGCCATCTAAATGCAACAAGTTAAACATGCTACAGCACCCAAACATGGCAACAAAATACATGGCAGGGATCCACTCATGAAGCTTAACAAAAGATGAACACTGAGCTACGGCCAATTCATCCATTAACAGGTTCAAACAAGCATGGCAAAAAATGCAAACGATAACAGGTTTCAGACTTTGTGAAATTAACACAAGCCTGGAATTTCAGATCAGGTAGCACACTTTGAAGCATGAAAACTATATGCTACAGGAATTTAACATGGCAAAGCAAGGCACGGCATGGAGCTACTCAAATAGCTTAACAAAAGTCCCTTAGTGACCTTGAGCCAAAAGGGATCAGAAAATACAATTGCAAGCATATGAACATGGCAAAAACATAATCAGATCTCAGACTTAGTGAAAAACTGGAGCATGCAAATATGATAGCAAGTAGGCATGTTTACGAGCTCGATGCACTCGCTACAGAGCAAGGCATAACAAGCTAAGCATACACCCATCAAGAATAAACATTATATAAGCTAGACATGGCAAGAACAACAACATAGCATGCACGGATCAACAACAACATCCTCAGCAAAATTGCTAACAAGTAGACAATCTGCCTAGATTCACGAAATAGCAAAAGTAGAGCTCGATCGACTCAAGCTAGGGTGCTCCATAATTGCAAACAAAGACATGGATGGATAGACCACTACAAGATTAACAAAACATCCTTACTGATCATCCTCAAAAGAGGCATAGATCACTAGGAAACAACATGAACATATGGCATATTGATAAAAACAGATCAAGGACTTAGTGGAATTGCTAAGTCCCTGAAATCAGCATTAACGAATGCACCACTTTGCAAGCTTGTGCTAGTCACCACACATATCACAAAAAAACATGGATATCACCTCTGTAAAGATGGCATGGCATATAAAAAAACACATGTAGAGCTCAGGGGCATATCATGCACACATTAATCATGGCAAAAATGACAAATAGCTAATTGATGCAGCAGATGTGACAATTATCTCAAATAGCTCTCTTCCAACAGTATTTAGGGCATCAAGATTAACTCAAATGAAAATGATGCAATGAGATGAAATGATGTGCTCTCTGAGGCGAACATTCTGATATGCTATACGCGCAAAACGGAGCTACAGATGCAAAGTTACGACGTGATGAACATGGACATCTGAAACATGGAAAACTAGGGGACTTAGAAGAAATAGACCTGCCCAGATCTAGGGTTGGCACGGAAACCGAGGCGCGGACGAAGTTCGCCAGAGCACGACCAGAGGCAGCGACGGCGGTGGCCGGAAAACGCGGGATCTCGCCGGAGGGCGCGGACCCGAGCTAGATCCCGCCGGATCCGGCCCGATCCGGGCGCGTGGCACCATGGGGAGGACGGCAGCGACCGGTGGCGCTGAGGTCCGATGACCTAGGCGGCGGGGCAGGGCGCCGGTGGAGAGCGGGGTGGCGGCGTCACGCGGCGAGCTGGGCGGCGGGGCGGAGGAGAACCGGGAGCGGCCGGGCGGCGCGAAGTGGGCGCGGTGGCAGCGGCGAATCAGAGAGCGCCATGTGGCGGCGGACGGCGAAGTCGGACGTGTCCGTCGGCGGGATGTTTGTCCGGTGGCGCGAGGATGAAGGGATCTAGGGTTTGCACCGCGAATTTTGGAGGGGATCACATATATATATGTAGAGGGAGCTAGGAGAGTCCAAATGAGGTGCGGTTTTCAGCCACGCGATCGTGATCGAACGACCGAGATGATGGAGGGGGTTTAGCTGGGCTTTGGGCCACTTTGAAGGGGTGTTGGGCTGCAACACACACGAGGCCTTATCGGTCCCTCGGTTAACCGTTGGAGTATCAAACGAAGTCCAAATGGTACGAAATTTGACAGACGGTCTACCGGTAGTAAACCAAGGCCGCTTGGCAAGTATCGGTCCAATCCGGAAACGTTTAACACCCACACACGAAAGGAAGGTAGAAAGGACCACCGAAGGAGATAGGAGCGCCGGAATGCAAAACGGACAACGGGGAAAATGCTCGGATGCATGAGACGAACACGTATGCAAATGCAATGCACATGATGACATGATATGAGATGCATGACACGCAAGCAATGACAAGGCAACAACAGCGAATAACTGGACGACACCTGGCACATCGGTCTCGGGGCGTTACAGACCGTCAAGCTCAACTGACCCGCCGTCTCCACGTGTTCAAGATGTTCAAATTACTAGGAGCCACTTTGTTGAGTCGGGGAACCCAACGGTGTTGGCTCGGTGCACAGCTAATCAAGAAGCATTGGAGAGGCAGAAGGTTCGCTTTGATGTTGCCAACTACGACTGTCTTAATGCCAGTGATATCTTATCCGGCTATCTCAGTCATGTACACTCTAGTCGTGAGTCTGAGATTGAAATGGTCAAGCAGCTTCAGTTGAAATATGAGGTACGTTGTTTCCAGTTTACTAATATTCCTTCAGCCCCCAAGTCTGTAGATTATGAGAGAAACGGAATAACCTGTAGACTTGAAATATAGGCCAAGACCTTTACCTCTGAATCTTTGCCTGATATTGATAGAACAAGACATCACCCATAGTCCCCAAGGACCGGTTTATTTTGATCATTAATGAATCGGTACTTTAGAGTTTAAAACCATCTGCAAAGTACTTAACATTCCGGTTTATCCTTGATAAACTTGTTGAACTGCGTACATTAGCCCCCAAGTGCCAAGTGTTGTTACTTTGTAAAGGACTTGGGACTTCAAATATGTTGGTAGAGTCATAAAAAATTGATTTGGCATACATTAGCCCCCAAGTGCCAAGTGGTTTATGCGTAAAGTACTTGGGACTTGAATCTTGAATTTGGATACTGAAATTTAAAACCAAGTCTTGACTTATCTGAATGTTTCATAGAATGCATTGTCTGAACTAAACTCTCAACTAACTGATGCAAAGACCCGACTAGCGAGTCAGGAGTCAGAAATCAAGTCTTCCACCTCCAAACTGCAAATAAGCCTTTCTGAAATGGAGAATTTGAAGACCGTCTTTGCTGCCAAAGAGAAAACTTGGGAAGATGAGAAAGCACTTATGACCTGGCGAGCTGAGACAGCCGAAACAGCTCTGAAGGAAATATCAACCGAGCTGAAAAGTTTAAAGGGTCGGGTGTCTCAGATGGTCGCTGCTATCTTTGGTAAGCTGCCTTGTTTTGACCTTTTGTGCATTTTATGCCAAACCGGAGTATAATCCGCCGACTGAGTCTATTAAAAATATTTGCAGGCCCAGGAAGTAAGAATCTAAGCCAAGATCCGTTGATTAAACTGAAAGCAGTATACACTCTGGTTGAACAATTATATATCGGCGCACAACGGGCTTTAGCTGCCATATCTCCTGCTAATCAAGGACCCAACCGGCTCAGCGATGTCCTAAAGAAGTGTCCATCCTTCCTGCCCGGTTCCAGGAAGTAAAACGCTCTTGTGCGCGAGCCGGAGCTTTGACTGCTCTAAGCCGCTCCAGGGCTTGGGTGCCAGACCTAGACCCGACGGACGTAGCAAGGGGCTATCCTACCGTGAAGGAGGACGGGTCTCCTTTTAATCAGGATGACTTCATAGCCTATGTCCGCGAAGTTCGGCCCCATGCGACTAGTCTTGGAGAGGACACCAATGTTGACAAGTACCAGCCGGGTTTTGATAATGAAAATAAGAAGATGGCCACTCCTTCATACAAAGTAGCAGACCTGATCCCACCTGTGAGAGAAGATACCTTTGCTCCAGAAATTGACCCGGTCGGCCTGATTGATGAAGCTGAATTTGTCGCCATGAATGGCTTTGATTGGTCAAAATCCAACTTCCAGCAAACAAAAGGTGGTGAACCGGCGAGGGAGGGACAATGATCATCTTCATAGGCTTATAAAGTATTGTAATAACTTTAGTTGCTAAAAACTCCGCATGTTTGCTTATGCCATCGTGCATAAAATACTTCTATGTGAATCTGCTTCAAGATGTCAATGTATGCATCGTTTAATGTTTGTCTCTGCGATATTTGAACTCTATTATGTGAATACAAGAAAAAGACTTGCAAGGCGGTTTAGAACCAAACGGGTTTAAACACCCTAATTTACATCCAATATATTTACCTCAATATGAAAATACATAGACAAATGTAAATAAAGGATAAGGTTTGATACTAACTCTTGAGTTAACACTACAGGTAGGCGCGTATAAGTAAAAACCATACCTTATCCTTGTTGTTCCTTGGATCGCCGGTTTAAATAACCCAGGTGATGAATTGATAATTCAATATGTATGAAAAGTTAGTACTTCTTGAATACTCAATGATCATCATATCTTCGTAGCTCATACCTTTGGATCCTTGAACCACCGGCTTGAATAACCCGGGCGGCTGTGTTGTCCAATAATTGAGCCGACGAAGAAGACCAGGCTATCCTATGTGAAATATTGAATCAAAAAAAACTCAAAGGAAAGCAACAGATAATAAACATCATTTTAACTCTGTATTCAAAAGGTTGGGGGTTTCTGATTTGAATACAATCAGTAAACCGGACCAAAGGGATTAAGCTAAGGTTCGAATACGCCATATAGCCCCCAGTGGCTTTGGCATTGCGCCGATCAAGAGGGTACCGACATCTATGTTATCTTTGGTTCAAATACAACCTATGTTTGAACAGGAAGCCCCCAAATGACCTTGAGAGGTTTTTAACGACCCTGATTCTAATATGATCCAAGTCAGACTCAAAAGGGGTTAAGCTATGATTCGGATACGATCAAGAAGCCCCCAAGTGAGTTTAGCCTTGAGCCGATCAAGAGGGTTACGGCAGCTATGTTCTCTTTGGTTCGAATACGACCTATGTTTGAACAGGAAGCCCCCAAGTGACCTTGATATTTACAGCTAGATTCGAATACGATCATAAGCTGGACTAAAAAAGGTTAAACTTGATTCAAATATGATCAGCTCCTTAATAGTCATTTGTGAATAAAAAAATAAGAAAGATGCATAGTCTTTGAAAAGAAAAGAGACCGATGGTCTTACTTTATTTCTTATCATCGTATATACAATGTGAACGTATGTACATGATGAGAGCCAGTAGCTCAGGTGTAGTACGGACGAAGTTGAGCAATGTTCTGTTGGGGATCGTAGTAATTTCAAAAAAATTCCTACGCACACGCAAGATCATGGTGATGCATAGCAACGAGCGGGAAGAGTGTGATCTACGTACCCTTGTAGACCGACAGCGGAAGCGTTATGACAACGCGGTTGATGTAGTCGTACGTCTTCACAGCCCGACCGATGAAGCACCGAAACTACGGCACCTCCGAGTATTAGCACACGTTCAGCTCGATGACGATCCCCGGACTCCGATCCAGCAAAGTGTCGGGGAAGAGTTCCGTCAGCACGACGGCGTGGTGACGATCTTGATGTTCTACCGTCGCAGGGCTTCGCCTAAGCACCGCTACAATATTATCGAGGAATATGGTGGAAGGGGGCACCGCACACGGCTAAGAAAACGATCACGTGGATCAACTTGTGTGTCTAGGGGTGCCCCTGCCCCCGTATATAAAGGAGCAAGGGGAGGAGGCTGGCCGGCCCTAGGGCGTGCCAAGGAGGAGGAGTCCTCCTCCTAGTAGGAGTAGGACTCCCCTCTTTCCTACTCCTACTAGGAGGGGGAAAGGAAGGGGGAGAGGGAGAAGGAAAGGGGGGCGCTGCCCCCCCTCTCCTAGTCCAATTCAGACCAGAGGGGGAGGGGGCGCGCGGCCCATCCTGGCCACCCCTTTCTCTCTCCACTAGGGCCCATGAGGCCCATTACTTCTCCCGGGGGGTTCCGGTAACCCTCCGGCACTCCGGTTTTCTCCGAAATCACCGGAACTCTTCCGGTGTTCGAATATAGCCGTCCAATATATCAATCTTTATGTCTCGACCATTTCGAGACTCCTCGTCATGTCCGTGATCACATCTGGGACTCCGAACTAGCTTTGGTACATCAAAACTCATAAACTCATAATATAACTGTCATCGAAACCTTAAGCGTGCGGACCCTACGGGTTTGAGAACAATGTAGACATGACCGAGACACGTCTCCGGTCAATAACCAATAGCGGAACCTGGATGCTCGTATTGGCTCCCACATATTCTACGAAGATCTTTATCGGTCAGACCGCATAACAACATACGTTGTTCCCTTTGTCATCGGTATGTTACTTGCCCGAGATTCGATCGTCGGTATCTCAATACCTAGTTCAATCTCGTTACTGGCAAGTCTCTTTACTCGTTTCGTAATACATCATCTCGCAACTAACTCATTAGTTGCAATGCTTGCAAGGCTTATGTGATGTGCATTACCGAGAGGGCCCAGAGATACCTCTCCGACAATCGGAGTGACAAATCCTAATCCCGAAATATGCCAACCCAACATTTACCTTTGGAGACACCTGTAGAGCTCCTTTATAATCACCCAGTTACGTTGTGATGTTTGGTAGCACACAAAGTGTTCCTCCGAAAAATGGGAGTTGCATAATCTCATAGTCATAGGAACATGTATAAGTCATGAAGAAAGCAATAGCAACATACTGAACGATCGGGTGCTAAGCTAATGGAATGGGTCATGTCAATCACATCATTCTCCTAATAATGTGATCCTGTTAAACAAATGACAACACATGTCTATGGTTAGGAAACATAACCATCTTTGATTAACGAGCTAGTCAAGTAGAGGCATACTAGTGATGTTTAGTTTGTCTATGTATTCACACAAGTATTTTGTTTCCGAATAATACAATTCTGGCATGAATAATAAACATTTATCATGATATAAGGAAATAAAATAATAACATTATTATTGCCTCTAGGGCATATTTCCTTTAGTCTCCCACTTGCACTAGAGTCAATAATCTAGATTACACAGTAATGATTCTAACACCCATGGAGCTTTGGTGTTGATCATGTTTTGCTCGTGGAAGAGGCTTAGTCAATGGGTCTGCTACATTTAGATCCATATGTATCTTGCAAATCTCTATGTCTCCCACCTGGACTAGATCCCAGATGGAATTGAAGCGTCTCTTGATGTGCTTGGTTCTTTTGTGAAATCTGGATTCCTTTGCCAAGGCAATTGCACCAGTATTGTCACAAAATATTTTCATTGGACCCGATGCACTAGGTATGACACCTAGATCGGATATGAACTCCTTCATCCAGACTCCTTCGTTTGCTGCTTCCGAAGCAGCTATGTACTCCACTTCACATGTAGATCCCGCCACAACGCTTTGTTTAGAACTGCACCAACTGACAGCTCCACTGTTTAATGTAAACACGTATCCGGTTTGCGATTTAGAATCGTCCGGATCATGTCAAAGCTTGCATCAACGTAACCATTTATGATGAGCTCTTTGTCACCTCCATATATGAGAAAAATATCCTTAGTCCTTTTCAGGTATTTCAAGATGTTCTTGACCGATGTCCAGTGATCCACTCCTGGATTACTTTGGTACCTCCCTGCTAGACTTATAGCAAGACACACATCAGGTCTGGTACACAGCATTGCATACATGATAGAGGCTATGGCTGAAGCATAGGGAACATCTTTCATTTTCTCTCTATCTTCTGCATTGGTCGGGCATTGAGTCTTACTCAATTTCACACCTTGTAACACAGGCAAGAATCCTTTCTTTGCTTGATCCATTTTGAACTTCTTCAAAACTTTGTCAAGGTATGTGCTTTGTGAAAGTCCAATTAAGCGTCTTAATCTATCTCTATAGATCTTAATGCCCAATATGTAAGCAGCTTCACTGAGGTCTTTCATTGAAAAACTCTTATTCAAGTATCCCTTTATGCTATCCAGAAATTACATATCATTTCTGATTAGTAATATGTCATCTACATATAATATCAGAAATGCTATAGAGCTCCCACTCACTTTCTTGTAAATACAGGCTTCTCCAAAAGTCTGTACGAAACCAAATGCTTTGATCACACTATCAAAGCGTTTATTCCAACTCCGAGAGGCTTGCACCAGTCCATAAATGGATCGCTGGAGCTTGCACACTTTGTTAGCTCCCTTTGGATTGACAAAACCTTCCGGCTGCATCATATACAACTCTTCTTCCAGAAATCCATTCAGGAATGCAGTTTTGACATCCATCTGCCAAATTTCATAATCATAAAATGCGGAAATTGCTAACATGATTCGGACAGACTTAAGCATCGCTACGGGTGAGAAGGTCTCATTGTAGTCAATCCCTTGAACTTGTCGAAAACCTTTTGCGACAAGTCAAGCTTTGTAGACAGTAACATTACCGTCAGCGTCAGTCTTCTTCTTGAAGATCCATTTATTTTCAATTGCTTGCCGATCATTGGGCAAGTTAACCAAAGTCCACACTTTGTTCTCATACATGGATCCCATCTCAGATTTCATGGCTTCAAGCCATTTTGCGGAATCTGGGCTCACCATCGCTTCTTCATAGTTTGTTGGTTCATCATGATCCAGTAGCATGACTTCTAGAACAGGATTACCGTACCACTCTGGTGCGGATCTTACTCTGGTTGATCTACGAGGTTCAGTAGTATCTTGTTCTGAAGTTTCATGATCATCATCATTAGCTTCCTCACCTATTGGTGTAGGTGTCACAGAAACTGGTTTCTGTGATGTACTACTTTCCAATAAGGGAGCAGGTACAATTACCGGATCAAGTTCTACTTTCCTCCCACTCACTTCTTTCGAGAGAAACTCCTTCTCTAGAAAGTTTCCGAATTTAGCAACAAAAGGCTTGCCTTCGGATCTGTGATAGAAGGTGTATCCAATAGTTTCCTTTGGATATCCTATGAAGACACATTTCTCCGATTTGGGTTCGAGCTTATCAGGTTGAAGCCTTTTCACATAAGCATCGCAACCCCAAACTTTCAGAAACGACAACTTTGGTTTCTTGCCAAACCACAGTTCATAAGGTGTCGTCTCAACGGATTTTGATGGTGCCCTATTTAACGTGAATGCGACCGTCTCTAGAGCATAACCCCAAAACGATAGCGGTAAATCAGTAAGAGACATCATAGATCGCACCATATCAAGTAAAGTACGATTACGACGTTCGGACACACCACTACGCTGTGGTGTTCCGGGTGGCGTGAGTTGCGAAACTATTCCGCATTGTTTCAAATGTACACCAAAATCGTAACTCAAATATTCTCCTCCACGATCAGATCGTAGGAATTTTATTTTCTTGTTACGATGATTTTCAACTTCACTCTGAAATTCTTTGAAATTTTCAAATGTTTCAGACTTATGTTTCATTAAGTAGATATACCGATATCTGCTTAAGTCATCTGCGAAGGTGAGAAAATAACGATATCCGCCACAAGCCTCAACATTCATCGGACTACATACATCTGTATGTATGATTTCCAACAAATCTGTTGCTCTCTCCATAGTATCGGAGAACGGTGTTTTTGTCATCTTACCCATAAGGCACGGTTCGCAAGTACCGAGTGATTCATAATCAAGTGGTTCCAAAAGTCCATCAGTATGGAGTTTCTTCATGCGCTTTATACCGATATGACCTAAACGGTAGTGCCACAAATAAGTTGCACTATCATTATCAACTCTGCATCTTTTGGCTTCAACATTATGAATATGTGTGTCACTACTATCGAGATTTAATAAGAATAGACCATTCTTCATGGGTGTATGACCATAAAAGATTTTACTCATATAAATAGAACAACCATTATTCTCTGATTTAAATGGATAACCGTCTCGCATCAAACAAGATCCAGATATAATGTTCATGCTCAACGCTGGCACCAAATAACAATTATTTAGGTCTAATACTAATCCTGAAGGTAGATGTAGAGGTAGCATGCCGACCGCGATCACATCGACTTTGGAACCATTTCCCACGCGCATCGTCACCTCGTCCTTAGCCTATCTTCGCTTAATCCGTAGTCCCTGTTTCGAGTTGCAAATGTTAGCAACAGAACCAGTATCAAATACCCAGGTGCTACTGCGAGCATTATTAAGGTACACATCAATAACATGTATATCGCATATACCTTTGTTCACCTTGCCATCCTTCTTATCCGCCAAATACTTGGGGCAGTTCCGCTTCCAATGACCAGTCTGCTTGCGGTAGAAGCACTCAGTTTCAGGCTTAGGTCCAAATTTGGGTTTCTTCTCTTGAGCAACAACTTGCTTGTTGTTCTTTTTGAAGTTCCCCTTCTTCTTCCCTTTGCCCTTTTTCTTAAAACTAGTGGTCTTGTTTACCATCAATACTTGATGCTCCTTATTGATTTCTACCTCCGCAGTTTTCAGCATTGCGAAGAGCTCGGGAATAGTCTTATTCATCCCTTGCATATTCTAGTTCATCACGAAGCTCTTGTAGCTAGGTGGCAGTGATTGGAGAATTCTGTCAATGACGCAATCATCTAGAAGATTAACTCCCATTTGAATCAAGTGATTATTATACCCAGACATTTTGAGTATATGCTCACTGACAGAACTGTTCTCCTCCATCTTGCAGCTATAGAACTTATTGGAGACTTCATATCTCTCAATCCGGGCATTTGCTTGAAATATTAACTTCAACTCCTGGAACATCTCATATGCTCCATGACATTCAAAACGTCGTTGAAGTCCCGATTCTAAGCCGTAAAGCATGGCACACTAAACTATCGAGTAGTCATCAGCTTTGCTCTGCCAGACGTTCATAACATCTGGTGTTGCTCCAGCAGCAGGCCTGGCACCCAGCGGTGCTTCCAGGACATAATTCTTCTGTGCAGCAATGAGGATAATCCTCAAGTTACGGACCCAGTCCATGTAATTGCTACCATCATCTTTCAACTTTGCTTTCTCAAGGAACACATTAAAATTCAACGGAACAACGGCACGGGCCATCTATCTACAATCAAACATAAACAAGCAAGATACTATCAGGTACTAAGTTCATGATAAATTTAAGTTCAATTAATCATATTACTAAAGAACTCCCACTTAGATAGACATCCCTCTAATCCTCTAAGTGATCACGTGATCCAAATCAACTAAACCATGTCCGATCATCGCGTGAGATGGAGTAGTTTCATTGGTGAACATCACTATGTTGATCATATCTACTATATGATTCACGCTCAACCTTTCGGTCTCCGTGTTCCGAGGCCATATCTGTATATGCTTGGCTCGTCAAGTATAACCTGAGTATTCCGCGTGTGCAACTGTTTTGCACCCATTGTATTTGAACGTAGAGCCTATCACACCCGATCATCACGTGGTGTATCAGCACGAAGAACTTTCACAACGATGCATACTCAGGGAGAACACTTCTTGATAATTAGTGAAAGATCATCTTAAAATGCTACCGTCAATCAAAGCAAGATAAGATGCATAAAAGATAAACATCACATGCAATCAATATAAGTGATATGATATGGCCATCATCATCTTGTGCTTGTGATCTCCATCTTCGAAGCACCGTCATGATCACCATCGTCACCGGCGCGACACCTTGATCACCATCGTAGCATCGTTGTCGTCTCGCCAAACTTATGCTTCCACGACTATCGCTACCGTTTAGTGATAAAGTAAAGCATTATAGCGCAATTGCATTGCATACAATAAAGCGACAACCATATGGCTCCTGCCAATTGCTGATAACTCAGTTACAAAACATGATCATCTCATACAATAAAATTTAGCATCATGTCTTGACCATATCACATCACAACATGCCCTGCAAAAACAAGTTAGATGTACTCTACTTTGTTGTTGCAAGTTTTACGTGGCTGCTACGGGCTTAAGCAAGAACCAATCTTACCTACGCATCAAAACCACAACGATAGTTTGTCAAGTTGGTGCTGTTTTAACCTTCGCAAGGACCGGGCGTAGCCACACTCGGTTCAACTAAAGTTGGAGAAACTGACACCCGCTAGCCACCTGTGTGCAAAGCACATCGGTAGAACCAGTCTCGCGTAAGCGTACGCGTAATGTCGGTCCGGGCCGCTTCATCCAACAATACCGCCAAACCAAAGTATGACATGCTGGTAAGCAGTATGACTTATATCGCCCACAACTCACTTGTGTTCTACTCGTGCATATAACATCAACACATAAAACCTGGCTCAGATGCCACTGTTGGGGAACGTAGTAATTTCAAAAAAAATCCTGCGCACACGCAAGATCATGGTGATGCATAGCAACGAGAGGGAAGAGTGTGATCTACGTACCCTTGTAGACCGACAACGGAAGCGTTATGACAATGCGGTTGATTTAGTCGTACGTCTTCACGGCCTAACCGATCAAGCACCGAAACTACGGCACCTCCGAGTTTTAGCACACGTTCAGCTCGATGACGATCCCCAGACGCCGATCCAGCAAAGTGTCGGGGAAGAGTTCCGTCAGCACGACGGCATGGTGACGATCTTGATGTTCTACCATCACAGGGCTTCGCCTAAGCACCGCTACAATATTATCGAGGAATATGGTGGAAGGGGGCACCGCACACGGCTAACAAAGAGATCACGTGGATCAACTTGTGTGTCTAGGGGTACCCCCTGCCCCCATATATAAAGGAGCAAGGGGAGGAGGCCGGCTGGCCCTAGGGCGCGCCAAGGAGGAGGAGTTCTCCTCCTAGTAGGAGTAGGACTCCCCTCTTTCCTACTCCTACTAGGAGGGGGAAAGGAAGGGGAGAGGGAGAAGGAAAGGGGGGCGCCGCCCCCCCTCTCCTAGTCCAATTCGGACCAGAGGGGGAGGGGGCGTGCGGCCCACCCTGGCCGCCCCTCTCTCTCTCCACTAGGGCCCATGAGGCCCATTACTTCTCCCGAGGGGTTCCGGTAACCCTCCGGCACTCCGGTTTTCTCCGAAATCACCCGGAACACTTCCGGTGTCCAAATATAGCCGTCCAATATATCAATCTTTATGTCTCAACCATTTCGAGACACCTCGTCATGTCCGTGATCACATCTGGGACTCCGAACTAACTTTGGTACATCAAAACTCATAAACTCCTAATATAACTGTCATCGAAACCTTAAGCGTGCGGACCCTACGGGTTCGAGAACAATGTAGACATGACCGAGACACGTCTCCGGTCAATAACCAATAGCGGAACCTAGATTTTCATATTGGCTCCCACATATTCTACGAAGATCTTTATCGGTCAGACCGCATAACAACATACGTTGTTCCCTTTGTCATTGGTATGTTACTTGCCCGAGATTCGATCGTCGGTGTCTCAATACCTAGTTCAATCTCGTTACCGGCAAGTCTCTTTACTCGTTTCGTAATACATCATCTCGCAACGAAGTCATTAGTTGCAATGCTTGCAAGGCTTATGTGATGTGCATTATCGAGAGGGCCCAGAGATACCTCTCCGACAATCGGAGTGACAAATCCTAATCTCGAAATACGCCAACCCAACATTTACATTTGGAGACACCTGTAGAGCTCCTTTATAATCACCCAGTTACGTTGTGACGTTTGGTAGCACACAAAGTGTTCCTCCTAAAAACGGGAGTTGCATAATCTCATAGTCATAGGAACATGTATAAGTCATGAAGAAAGCAATAGCAACATACTAAACGATCGGGTGCTAAGCTAATGGAATGGGTCATGTCAATCACATCATTCTCCTAATATTGTGATCTCATTAATCAAATGACAACACATGTCTATGGTTAGGAAACATAACCATCTTTGATTAACGAGCTAGTCAAGTAGAGGCATACTAGTGACGTTTAGTTTGTCTATGTATTCACACAAGTATTATGTTTCCGAATAATACAATTCTAGCATGAATAATAAACATTTATCATGATATAAGAAAATAAAATAATAACATTATTATTGCCTCTAGGGCATATTTCCTACATGTTCCACGGCCGACGGGTCTCTTCCTCCGACTTACGTGAGTCTTTGTGCTCTCGAACGTCAATGAGGTAATATGACCTGTTTTTTAAATTCTTATTGACCACAAAAGGTCCTTCCCAAGGCGGGGAAAGCTTGTGTGCATCTGACAGATCCTGGACGAGCCAGAGCACTAAGTCGCCTTCCTGAAAAGTCCTGGACTTAACCCAACGGCTGTGATAACGACGCAGTTCCTGTTGATAAATTGTTGACCGCACCGCCGCTAGGTCTCTTTCTTCGTCTAATAAGTCAAGTGCATCCTGTCTGGCTTTTTCATTGTTAGCTTCAACATAAGCCGCTGTCACAGCCCTAGAATTTGCTTGCCATTAGTTGCCTTCAAGCATCCATGCATCATGTTTATTTTTCAATTAAAGTTGAAATGGGGATGACAAACCCTAGCACCAAAATTAAATCAAATAGGTTCAACTTAAAAACATTTTCAAGAACCCAGAATGCTCTTTAGAAAAGTTCAACATTTTTGAATTGGTCTAGAACCTCTGACAAAAATGGTGCACACCTTTCTAGGTCATTTATGGATTTTTGAATTAAATCATAAGTATTTGCATTTGGACATTTAAATCCTATAAATAATTTTAAATGTCCAGATAATCTTGAAAGTATTTTAAGGTTGTTGGAAATAATCCAAACATATGCCACAATCATTTTCAAGATTTTTCAAAATGAATTAGTATTTTTACTAATTCAAAACAGAATAAAAGTAATAGAAAAACTGAAACAGAAATGGAAAGGAGAGAGAGAGATAGTACCTGGCCACTTACCTCACCCCACCACTGTAGAGGCCCAGCCCATAGTAGGCAGAGGCAGACCAGAGCACGACGCCGGCTGCGTCAGCTCCTGCTTCGCGCTGGCGAGCTCTCCTTTCCCCCCTCAGGCCCTCGAGACGCGACGCGGCTCCCTGGCCCACTCCCTCACTCTCCCCGTGCTCTTCCCCTCCTCTCTCTCGCTCTGCACCTCCTGCCCGAGCGCCACCATCGCCACCGTCGACGTTCGTCGTGACCTCCGATCTCCCCACGCCCAGCTAGCTATCCCACGAGCTCCGCCTCGCTGCCGCGCACCGCTACACCGAACCGCAGGACCCCGGACGCCCTGAAGCCTCGTCCCCGAGCTCATCTTCTCTGCACGGCCGCCGGACGCCATCGACAAATTCGCCGCTCCCAGGTCGACCCCAAGCCCACTGAGCTGCGCTTCGACCTCCCAGTGAGCCTCGCCATTTTCCCCTCTCTCCCCAAGCTCGTTTACCTCCCGTAGGTAGCCTAGCCACCGCGCCCGAGAGCTTCGCCCCGCCGGCCATGGCGCCGCCGTGGCCATAGCCGCTACAGCTTGCGGACGTGCATCCCATCATGCTCAACGTGCTCCCAGTACACCGTAGAACCGCTTTCCTTGCTCTCTTGTGCACCATAGCGCCATTTCCGCCAACGCCTAAGGTCCGGCAGCCGCTGAGCTCAACGCCGGCGAGGATTACGGCCACCCCAGCTCGCCCTGTTTGCTCCATTGGATGCGCACGGACCCAGGCTTCGCGTAGGTAGTCCCCGCCGCTGTTTTGGTCGTCGGAGGAGTGATCCCGGGCTCGTCCGCCGTCTCGGCTCGTCGCTAGCGACGTAACTCCGGCTAACCACTAGATTAACACTAACCTTGTCGACCACCGGGTCAATGACTTGTGGGCCCGGCCCTGCTAACTAACCTAGATTAGTGTTAACTCAACCTAGTTAGTTTAGTTTAGTTACTGACACACAGGGCCCACTGGTCAGTTTGACCTAGACCGCCCCATTGACCAGCTGACGTCACGGTGACGTAGTGCTGACGCAGTAAAGGTCTGGATTTAAAATAATACAGGAAATTCCAGAAAACAGTTTAAACTTCTAAAAATCATATAAAATCAACCGTAGCTCAGAATTAAATATATTATATATGAAAAATTATCACAAAAATTCAATCTATCCATCTGTACCATTTTCATGCATGTTAGAACAATTTAAGGCCACTGTTTAGGAAAAATCAAATGAATGTTATTTAAATAACCACATGTGGAGTTTGAATTTGAACTTTGTGTTCAAACCAACTCCATTTAACTTGTTGCTAGTTGCATTAGCTAAATAAATAGCATATTGCCATGTCATGATCATGCATCATATTGTTGCATCTCATTGATTGTGTTCCTCCTTGTTTGCCGGTAATTGTCCCCTCTCAGTAGACGATATTCCGACGATGAGATCGATGACACCGATGAAGAACTATACTATCTTCAGAAGTGCCAGGCAAGCAAAAGCCCCTTGTTCATTCTGATACAATCCCACTCTCTCGCTCCTGCTCTCTTTTACTGCATTAGGACAACAACGCTTCAACTGTTACATGCTGCGGTAATTGAACCCCTTTCCTCTGCATGACCTGTCATTGCCACAGTAAATAGATGAAACCCACTAGCATGAGTAGGAGTTGTTTGAGCTCTGATGTGCCTACTCATTCATGCTTGTTTGTCATGCCTGCTACTGCTTAGAGTTGAGTCAGGTCCGATTCATCGGGGATGAATTGGAATGTGGTGAACATGTCCTACTATTGAGAGCTAAGTGTGTGAACACGAATTGGTAAAGGTAGTGGTGAGAGGCCATGTAGGAGTACATGGTGGGTTGTCTCATTGCAGCCGTCCTCAGGAACTGAGTTCTGTGTTTGTGATCCATGAACAGTTACTACCACGCATTGGAATGCTTAAGTGCCCCTCTCGACTTATTAATCTTCCTGATCTCTGTCCAGGAGTTGCAACTAGTTTCTGGTGCTTGTAGGTAGTGTTAGTAGTCTACCAGGTGGACCCGGTACAGGTGGGCTTGGGACAGACTAGGCACAGTGGCATGGTGTACCAAGTGGCACCCGGATGGTGGGCTTGGGAACCCTCCTCACATCGTTTGGGGCCATGAGAGACACCCCGGCCGGATCTCCTTGCGGATGGAACCCTAATAGGCGATAAACCTGGACGAGAGACTAGTGCGATTGGTCAGGTCATGGCCGACTCCCTCGCCAGGCTTCTGCTTGAAGGTTGCCGAGATACATGACATGTACATGGTGGTAAGTGGAGAGAGCGTGTGTGAAGAAGTACACCCCTGCAGGGTTATCATTATCTATTCGAATAGCCGGCCGGATTCCTCGGATATGTAAACTTGGACCCCTTGCATAGTTCATAGACAAGTGAAAGTGGTTACTCTAAAATGCGCAAGATAAGCGTGAGTGCTATGGATGGCCTTCTCGTATGGAGATGGGAGCGGATCCATAGTGGAGTATTGATATGGTGAATATGTGGAATCATGTGCGCCACCTCAAAGAGTTACTTGCAGTCGTAGTTCAGGATAGCCACCGAGTCAAAGCTGGCTTGCTGCAGTCAAACTCCACCACCCCTTTGTTGATACCGATGCATATGTAGTTAGTTCTGATGTAAGTCTTGCTGGGTACATTTGTACTCACGTTTGCTTATTTTATGTTTTTGCAGAGAGACTTTAGTCTCGCTAGTAGTTCCATGTGGACTTCGACGTTTAGCTTGTTACCTCAGCTACGATCTTGTACCCTTGGGAGGGTCTTGTAGATAGTCAGGCTTCTCAGCCTTCTTCATTTGTAGTTGTCTGTACTCAGACAAGTTAAGCTTCGGCATGTGCTTGTTGCTTATATGCTCTGTATGTTGGGTCATGAGACCCATGTTTGTAATATCTAGCTCCTCGGAGCCTAATGAATAAATACTTTGAGTCGTAGAGTTTTGTTGTGGTGCCATGTTGTATTTACACATATCGAGCATATTGTGTGTATGATTGAAATGCTTGGTATGTGTGGGATCCGACAACCTAGTTGTTTATCCTTGGTAGCCTCTCTTATGGGGAAATGCAGTCTTGTGCTTCCATGAGCCATAGTAGTCCACTACAGCCCGGTTCACCGGAGTCCTGCTAGCCCCGGACTACTGCTCCGGAACACTTGACTGACCGGCATGTGTTTCACTTCGTTCCTATGTCTGTCCCTTCGGGGAAATGTCACACGGTGACATCCGGAGTCCTGCCTAGCCTGCTACAGCACGGGTTCCCGAAGTCCTGTTAGCCCAGTGCTACAGCCCGGATTCGCATGCTGCTGACCGACATGCTCGATGTTGATTCATGTATGCCTATCCCCGTAAGTTAGTGCCACTTTGGGTTCACGACTAGTCATGTCGGCCCGGGTTCTCTGTCATATGGATGCTAGCGACACTATCATATACGTGAGCCAAAAGGCGCAAACGGTCCCGGGCTGTCAGGACCCCGACTCAATGCCACATCGATCTAGCATGTAACACCTCATATCACTTTGCGGCCTCACGCACGGTATTCCCACGGGTGTCGCCTTACCTTTGCCCGGGACCGTTTGCGCCTTTTGGCACACGTATATGACAGTGTCGCTAGCATCCATATGATAAGGAGCCCGGGCTGACATGGCTAGTTGTAAACCCAAAGTGGCACAAACTTACAGGGACAGGCATCCATGACCCAGCATCGAACGTGTCGGTCATCAGCGAGTGAATCCAGGCTGTAGCACTGGGCTAGCAGGACTCCGGTGAACCGGGCTGTAGCGGGCTAACAGGCCTCCGATACTCAATGCGTGACATTTCCCCGAAGGGACAGACACAGGAACGAAGAAGGACACATGCCGGCCAGCCTAAGTGTTCCGGAGCAGTAGCAAGCTACCATGGCTCGGTGGAAACACTAGGAGACATTTCCCCGTAAGAGAGGCTACTAAAGATAAACAACTAGATGGTCAGATCCCACACATACCAAGCATTTCAATAACATACACACAATATGCTCGATATGTGCAGATACAACATGGCATCACAACATGACTCTACGACTCAAGTAAATATTCAATAGGCTCCGAGGAGCGAGATATTACAAACATGGGTCTCATGACCCAACAATCAGAGCATACAAGTCAAAACACAAGCGGAAGCTATCATGTCTGAGTACAGACATCTAGAAATGAAAAAGGCTGAGAAGCCTGACTATCTACCAGATCCTGCCGAGGCACAAGATCGTAGCTGAGGTAACAAGCTAAACGTCGAAGTCCACGCGAAACTACTAGCGAGACCGAAGTCTCTCTGCAAAACATAAAATAGGCAAACGTGAGTACAAATGTACCCAGCAAGACTTACATCAGATCTATCTACATATGCATCATTATCAACAAAGGGGATGGTGGGGTTTAACTGCAGCAAGCCAGCTTTGACTCGGTGGCTATCCTAAACTACGACTGCAAGCGACTCTTTGAGGTGGCGCACACGAGTCCACATATTCACCATATCAATACACCACTATGGATCCACTCCCGTCTCCCTACGAGAATGCCATCCATAGCACTCACGCTTATCTTGCGTATTTTAGAGTATCCACTTTCACTTGTCTATGAACTGATATAAGCAACCCAGAAGTCCTTTTCCGCGGACACGGCTATTCGAATAGATGATGTTAACCCTGCAGGGGTGTACTTCTTCACACACGCTCTCACCACTTACCGCCGTTTACACGACATGTACTCGGCAACCTTCAAGCGGAAGCCCAGCGTGGGTGTCGGCCACGGCCTACCTAAACACTCAAGTCTCTAGTCCAGGTTTATCGCCTATTCGGGTTCCATCCATGAGGAGATCCGGCCGGAGTTTCGCTCACAGCCCCAAACGATGTGAACAGGGTTCCCGAGACACCAAACGGGCGCCCGGTACACCGTGCCACGTGCCTACCGCATCACAGCCCACCCCTACGGTCAGCGCTGCCCACGGCCTCCAGCATACTACAAACACCAGAAACTACTTGCAACTCCTGGACAGAGGACAAGGGTGATCAAGAAGCCGAGAGGGTCCATTGGTTTCGGGCCCAATGCGTGGTAGTAGCTGAATCATGGATCACAAACACAGAACTCAGTTCCTGAGGACGGCTGCAATGAGACAACCCACCATGTACTCCTACATGGCCTCTCACCGCTACCTTTACCAAATCGTGTTCACACACTTAGCTCACACACAGTAGGACATGTTCACACACCTCTGATTCATCCCCGATGAATCAGACCTGACTCAACTCTAAGCAGTAGCAGGCGTGACAAACAAGCATGAATGAGTAGGCACAACAGGGCTCAAACAACTCCTACTCATGCTAGTGGGTTTCATCTATTTACTGTGGCAATGACAGGTCATGCAAAGGATAAAGGGGTTCAGCTACCGCAGCAGGTAACAGATGAATCGTTGTTGTCCTAATGCAGTAAAAGAGAGCAGGAGCGAGAGAGTGGGATTGTATCGGAATGAACAAGGGGGTTTTGCTTGCCTGATGGTTCGATGCACTGATACGGTTCTTCGTTAGGGTAATCGCGGTACTCCTCGGAGGCAGAACCTGTCGCAAAGGACACCGACACACAACCATCACCAAACAATGTGCAACAATATGATGCATGAATGAAACATAGCAATATGAGTGTGTTGGGCTAATGCAACTAAAACCAGAAGGGTTTGAACAAATTTGAATCAAGGATTCAAATTTCAAATTCAAATATGGCCTTTTAAAGTGCTTTTCCTTGTTCTGCTTGAAACATCAATTTAACTTGTTTGATCATGCATGAAAATAGTACAGATGGATAGATTGGATTTTTCTGATCATTTTTCATATATAATTTGTCCAATTTGGAGTTACAGAATAAAAGTTATGAATTTTTGAAGTTTAAATAATATTCTGGAATTTCCTGATTTAAATTAAATCCAGAAATTATAATATTGCGCCAGCATGACGTCAGCATGACGTCAGTGGTCAACTGCGGCTGGCTGAGGTCAAACCTGACGTGTGGGGCCCACACGTCAGTGACAGGGGGTTAAACAGGGTTAAATTAATCCTAATTACTAATTAGTGGCGCTGGGGCCCACTAGTCAGTGTCAGGGGGTTAACTAACAGTGGTTAGCGCTAATCCTAATTAGCTACAGGGCTGGGCCCACCTGTCAGGGACTCAGGGGGGGTTCCTGCCGTGGTCAAAGTGGGTCAACCCCACCGGCGACGTGACGCCGGCGAGGCCCGAGACGGCGGCGCGATGCGGGATCGCGCTACAGGGCACGGGCGAGGCCGTTCTTGGGCTCGTTGGAGAGCTTTTGCTCCCGCGCATCGAACGGTGGCCGTGGCTGGGCCTGGGGTGGCCGGAGTCGACGGCGGCGAGCTCGGCTGCGGCCGCCGAAGTTCGGGTGCGGTCGGAGTCGGCGTTGCAGGGTGTTTGGGGAGGCGTTGGTGCGTGCTGCGTGCTCCTAGTGAGGCGTGGAGCACGATAGTGTGCTCGGTTGGGCGCTACGGTGACCGTGGCCACGACGGCGACATCGTCGGCGGCGTGGAGCTCTCGGCCAAGGTGGGGCTAAGGCCTAGAGGTCGAAAGAGACCAGGAGAGAAGGGGGAAACGACTCGGGGGCTCACCGCGGTTGCAGTGGGCGTCGAAGCGGGCTCGGAGACGCGCTGGAGACGGCGAATTCGACGGCGATGATGGTCGGAGCCCGAAGAGGGGAACGGCGACGTGGCGGCGATGCAGGGCTTCCGGAGGCCCGTGGAGCGGTGGGGAGGAAGAGGGGGTTGTGGCGGAGCTTCTGAGCTAGTCGGGGGAGCGAGGGGTGGCCGGAGATGGCTGCTATGGCGAACGGCGGCGACGGTGGTGTTCGGCCGTGAGAGAGAGAGAGAGCGAGGGAGAGGAGGGGAGAGCCGGGGGAGAGTGAGAGAGAGCAGGGGGGAGGCGTGGCGTCGTCCGGGGCAACGAGCGAGGAGGGGAGGGCAGGCAGGCAGGGAGAGAGGTGGCGTGGCGCGGTGGCGCGCGCGCGCGCCGGCCACACTCCCCTCCCTCTGTCGGGACGAAGACGACAGAGGAGGGAGACGGGCTGGGCCGCCTGCTGGCTGGGCCGGCCAGCTGGATGGGCTGCACAGGGAGGAGCCCAGGTAAGCTTCTCCCTTTTATTTTTTTCTGTTTTCTAATTTCTGACATTTGTTTTGATTTAAATAATATATTAAATCATTTATTTAACTTATGCCAATTTTTGCAGGGGCTAGATATATTATTTCAGAGCTCCTTTATAAATGGCATAATATTTGGACATATATTAATATATATAATTAATATATTTCCAAAGCAAATATTTATGCATTAATTCCAAATGCCCAAAATAAATACCTATGAGCTCTTAAAAATATTGGTTTGATTTTTATCTCTGTCCAATATTTTCAGAGAGCCACATGAGCATTTTCTTGGACCCTTTTGGAGAAATTTTTATTTGGATCATTTTCAAAATGATTCTGAGGGTTTCACAGATCCCCATTTCAAGTTTCTGATGAAAGAGTAAACATGATGCAACACTCTAATGCATGACTAGCTAGGGTGTGACAACTCACCCCCACTCAAAAGAATCTTGTCTCGAGATTCAAGCGTAGGGTAAGGTGAAAGGGAAACGCAACTAGTATAATCTTCACGATCCAGGTTGCACTTCGAATGAATGTTGATTCGTTCACCATCATTGTCTTGATGTCTTGCTTCGAGAACCTCAGCTAATCATGACATGAAGGGGAAAGGGAAACTCTAGAAGGATCGAACTTCTTGAAGGTCGAACAACTCACGGAATGAGACATAGAACCAACTCTCGGGTTGAGACACGAGATACACATCAAGAGGGGTGGAAAGAAACGGATGACGAAGGTTCACTAGGTGGACAACAATTCCACACTTAATAAGGTGGTAATCGGTTGTCAACGTAGTGAGGAGTTGAATTGCCATGATACCACGACGAAACATCCTGGAGAAGGGTGATTCGTAGATTATTATCTTAAGTGGCAAAAAGAATTACCTTTGATTCAGAGATCATTGAAACTCTTCATACCAGCCTAGGGCAATCACAAGCGATCATTTGGAGGGGGTCGGTAGAATGGCATACTCGGACTTGGATGATGTGGATTACCTTGTTGAAGACAACGTAATGGATGAATTTGCTTATCACCGGAAATGGAAGAGACCCATGGTAGAATGACACATTGGCGGTGCAAGCTGGGAACAAAATGCAATGCTGGGAATGATTCTGGTAACTGGGGAGAGGCTCAACAGTAGAGAGTTATTCCACTGTTTGAAAAGGTCATAGCATTGCCGAGGAAACTGAGAGCAAACCCAGCTAGTGCCGATGATAAGACGTAGCGCTTGTGCGTGCTCTCAAGAACTTGAGCATTTCCACAATCATCAAGATTCTACCAATATCCGTGTCAAGGATCCTGGCAACACAACTTGCTACCATGATGAATGATGATGGATGATGCAGATGCAAAGGAAGATAACACTTCTCAGATTACACCCTTGGCGGGGCCAAGGAAATAAAATCTGGATGATCGATCGAGAGACATTTAGCACTCCGCTTCTAATGTTCTCCTTGATGTGCTAGCGTAATCCACCCATAGATATGGTTTGATATCTAGAACATCAAGTAAAAAGGTCGGACTTCGGAACACAGAAATCCATAGGGGCAACTAGGGAGTAATCCTACGAAATCCCTATGGGGAGGTGGCCAACTTCCTCAAACAAGATACTATAATAATAGGTCTACCGGATGGGTGTGTTGGCCACGACATCCACCTTGCCGGTTATTGAGAGACCAATATTATAATTCTTGGGAAATGTTCCAACCATTATATCTGCCTGAGATTCAGATCTGGTTGGTGTCAGGATATTCCAGACTCATCGAGTCTAGGAAGAAAAATGAAAGTTTGCAACACAAATCAACGAGATGACATTGCGAGATTCTCGAGGAATGAACTACGATAGTAAGCTCCAAAACATGAGCTGGTTCTGCTACAACATGTGAACACGATGTCCAAGACAAGCATGACCACAAAGTAGTCTTATAATAAAACACTACCGAGTTCAGGAGGGGGAACCATCATTAATGACATCGAAGTCTCCACGCGTGGAAGTCCAAAGAGTTCACCTTGGACAGACTCCTTTATCTTTGAACAACTCAATCAGTGGCTTGGTGTGCTAGGATATACATATAGAATGGAGGTTGCAAATCTCCAGACCACAGAATACTTCGCACGTATGCATGACTGACTTGGGATGATTCCAGAGGAAGCAAAACTAACTTTCTCAAATTCACGGCGGCAACTTTCACCAAATGCACGTGTATAAAAGGAAGTCACTCCTTTCATCAAACAAATACTTCATGAGCTAGCATGAAGAAAATGCTTTCCAAAAGTTTCCAACACTAACTTATTGTCCAACAAAATCATGGAGGAGATAAGGATGTTGTCAATGGGCTCAACAACTATTCATCTGGGTTTCCTTTTAAAAGGAATTCCATAGTTAAGTGAACAAGTGATAGCATTGGTCAGACCAAAGATGTAATGGTGTATGCTCGAGGAATCAACCACGAATAAGACAACATTACGAGCATCGTTGGTTCTGACTTGATTTGACGATAGCCCACACTCAAATCAAAGAATTGATAAGACGATAGGTCCAGCAACTGATCACAGGGACCAATCGATGAAGATATCATCTTTCTTCAACACACACTACACAAGAATATCCCTTTGGAACGAACTAAGTCAGGCAAGCTTTTATCTTCCAACCCTCCAAGTTGTCGTTTAGCTTAACCAACTAGCTCAGGGATATCTAACACCGATTCTTGGAGAGAAGGTGGTTCACAAGAAACCAACTTGATCACGAGCTCAACATAGCGGTCAGGTGACAACCTGGTGATACTTCCGAGAAGAAATTTGGAATATCATGAACCACTGGTATGTTACTAAGCTCGAGAACAATCTTACTTTTCAGGGCAAGACGATATGATCAAATAAGCAAGGATTGGCACTATCCTAACTCACTGATCGGAGAGTGCACCAGAAATAAGGACCAGGTAGCACAATCAACCTTAGGGTGATGATTCAATAATCAACACGCTAAGAATGAGGTTATCGTCCATTTAACTACCAAGCAATGGAGTTGCTAGCAGTATTGATTTCACACGCCATGATTCATTTGTCGGCATTCCGGTTACAATAACACGGAAACCAAGAAATTATCAATGATGATCAGAAGTATTACTGCGTCAAGAATTCATAAGATGGTGTGCAATTCCCATGATATTCCTGATATAAAGATGGTAATACTTCAAGGTAGAACAGACCAGAAGCTGGATTGGCATTTTGATCTGCGGAATACAATTGCTTTGACCCAATCCTAGATATGGATGAGATTCTGGAGTTTGTTTCTCCTATTCATTCTAAAATAGAATGGCTTGGCGGACCACAAGGGTAATAGGCATCGACGAACGAATGCACGCATACTCTTGACTATCAATTGATAGGCGAGGGTCGAAAACAACTAAGATGGGACAACTCAAAAGAACATATGATTTTCTGAGTTGTGGATGCATGGATTAGCATGTCGAACGAAGTTCAACATATTTCTTCCAGATAACCCATGCAGAAAGGTAGAACTGGCAGAGCCACAATATATAATGGAGAACTCATCAAGAATAATCCTGTTGTGATATTTCAGTTCAACGAAGAACTTCTGCCATAAGTAGTTCATGGTATTTGGAAGAAGAAGATACCACGGACTTCAAGGACTATCGCAAAGGTTACTAATATCCTAAAGGCACTAGCAATTACTATCAACATGAAGTAGGTAGAGTGAATCTCGGGTTCAAGAACCCAGGAACAGAATACCTATTATTAAGTAACATCACGGGATGCTTTCGAGAATGATGGCCAGAATCATCACACTGGGAACACAAATCATGGCTAAATTGCTAGGTGATCCCCTAAGACACCTAGGGTCATAATACTAGCTCCAACATATATGTCAAGGCAATAAAGTACCTCAACTCACTGATTTGTGTGACTAATCTGACCAAAAGCACATAGGAAACAGGAGGAAGGGATTTGCAAATGCATCCGACTATTTAGAAACCTGGGATGACTCGGACAGCATAACGGCTGTAAATGCTCAGAAAAGACTTGAGACATTCACAAAAATGGTGGCATAACCACTCAGAAGCACAATATCAAGATTTCGAGATCAACAATTAACATACGGAAGTAGTAGAAACTGAACTCAAGCTTAAATCCAACAATCTTATAAGTCTACGAATTAGTAACGCGTGATCCTGATAGAAAGAAGAGATAGCCTAGTTCCTTAACCCCGTAGGAAAGATAAGATGACTCAGATCAGAAGGGCATGAGGTATAAGGAGTAAAAAGAGCCTTACGTTCCATCCCACAATCAATTCCCCTACATATAACTAAGAATTTCAAGACTCAACTTCGACCAGTTTGGCTTGGTAATCCTACAGGCAGTCAAGCTCTGATACCAACGCTGTCAGGACCCCGACTCAATGCCACATCGATCTAGCATGTAACACCTCATATCACTTTGCGGCCTCACGCACGGTATTCCCACGGGTGTCGCCTTACCTTTGCCCGGGACCGTTTGCGCCTTTTGGCACACGTATATGACAGTGTCGCTAGCATCCATATGATAAGGAGCCCGGGCTGACATGGCTAGTCGTAAACCCAAAGTGGCACAAACTTACAGGGACAGGCATCCATGACCCAGCATCGAACGTGTCGGTCATCAGCGAGTGAATCCAGGCTGTAGCACTGGGCTAGCAGGACTCCGGTGAACCGGGCTGTAGCGGGCTAATAGGCCTCCGATACTCAATGCATGACATTTCCCCGAAGGGACAGACACAGGAACGAAGAAGGACACATGCCGGCCAGCCTAAGTGTTCCGGAGCAGTAGCAAGCTACCATGGCTCGGTGGAAACACTAGGAGACATTTCCCCGTAAGAGAGGCTACTAAAGATAAACAACTAGATGGTCAGATCCCACACATACCAAGCATTTCAATAACATACACACAATATGCTCGATATGTGCAGATACAACATGGCATCACAACATGACTCTACGACTCAAGTAAATATTCAATAGGCTCCGAGGAGCGAGATATTACAAACATGGGTCTCATGACCCAACAATCAGAGCATACAAGTCAAAACACAAGCGGAAGCTATCATGTCTGAGTACAGACATCTAGAAATGAAAAAGGCTGAGAAGCCTGACTATCTACCAGATCCTGCCGAGGCACAAGATCGTAGCTGAGGTAACAAGCTAAACGTCGAAGTCCACGCGAAACTACTAGCGAGACCGAAGTCTCTCTGCAAAACATAAAATAGGCAAACGTGAGTACAAATGTACCCAGCAAGACTTACATCAGATCTATCTACATATGCATCATTATCAACAAAGGGGATGGTGGGGTTTAACTGCAGCAAGCCAGCTTTGACTCGGTGGCTATCCTAAACTACGACTGCAAGCGACTCTTTGAGGTGGCGCACACGAGTCCACATATTCACCATATCAATACACCACTATGGATCCACTCCCGTCTCCCTACGAGAATGCCATCCATAGCACTCACGCTTATCTTGCGTATTTTAGAGTATCCACTTTCACTTGTCTATGAACTGATATAAGCAACCCAGAAGTCCTTTTCCGTGGACACGGCTATTCGAATAGATGATGTTAACCCTGCAGGGGTGTACTTCTTCACACACGCTCTCACCACTTACCGTCGTTTACACGACATGTACTCGGCAACCTTCAAGCGGAAGCCCAGCGTGGGTGTCGGCCACGGCCTACCTAAACACTCAAGTCTCTAGTCCAGGTTTATCGCCTATTCGGGTTCCATCCATGAGGAGATCCGGCCGGAGTTTCGCTCACAGCCCCAAACGATGTGAACAGGGTTCCCGAGACACCAAACGGGCACCCGGTACACCGTGCCACGTGCCTACCGCATGACAGCCCACCCCTACGGTCAGCGCTGCCCACGGCCTCCAGCATACTACAAACACCAGAAACTACTTGCAACTCCTGGACAGAGGACAAGGGTGATCAAGAAGCCGAGAGGGTCCATTGGTTTCGGGCCCAATGCGTGGTAGTAGCTGAATCATGGATCACAAACACAGAACTCAGTTCCTGAGGACGGCTGCAATGAGACAACCCACCATGTACTCCTACATGGCCTCTCACCGCTACCTTTACCAAATCGTGTTCACACACTTAGCTCACACACAGTAGGACATGTTCACACACCTCTGATTCATCCCCGATGAATCAGACCTGACTCAACTCTAAGCAGTAGCAGGCATGACAAACAAGCATGAATGAGTAGGCACAATAGGGCTCAAACAACTCCTACTCATGCTAGTGGGTTTCATCTATTTACTGTGGCAATGACAGGTCATGCAAAGGATAAAGGGGTTCAGCTACCGCAGCAGGTAACAGATGAATCGTTGTTGTCCTAATGCAGTAAAAGAGAGCAGGAGCGAGAGAGTGGGATTGTATCGGAATGAACAAGGGGGTTTTGCTTGCCTGATGGTTCGATGCACTGATACGGTTCTTCGTTAGGGTAATCGCGGTACTCCTCGGAGGCAGAACCTGTCGCAAAGGACACCGACACACAACCATCACCAAACAATGTGCAACAATATGATGCATGCATGAAACATAGCAATATGAGTGTGTTGGGCTAATGCAACTAAAACCAGAAGGGTTTGAACAAATTTGAATCAAGGATTCAAATTTCAAATTCAAATATGGCCTTTTAAAGTGCTTTTCCTTGTTCTGCTTGAAACATCAATTTAACTTGTTTGATCATGCATGAAAATAGTACAGATGGATAGATTGGATTTTTCTGATCATTTTTCATATATAATTTGTCCAATTTGGAGTTACAGAATAAAAGTTATGAATTTTTGAAGTTTAAATAATATTTGGAATTTCCTGATTTAAATTAAATCCAGAAATTATAATATTGCGCCAGCATGACGTCAGCATGACGTCAGTGGTCAACTGCGGCTGGCTGAGGTCAAACCTGACGTGTGGGGCCCACACGTCAGTGACAGGGGGTTAAACAGGGTTAAATTAATCCTAATTACTAATTAGTGGCGCTGGGGCCCACTAGTCAGTGTCAGGGGGTTAACTAACAGTGGTTAGCGCTAATCCTAATTAGCTACAGGGCTGGGCCCACCTGTCAGGGACTCAGGGGGGGTTCCTGCCGTGGTCAAAGTGGGTCAACCCCACCGGCGACGTGACGCCGGCGAGGCCCGAGACGGCGGCGCGATGCGGGATCGCGCTACAGGGCACGGGCGAGGCCGTTCTTGGGCTCGTTGGAGAGCTTTTGCTCCCGCGCGTCGAACGGTGGCCGTGGCTGGGCCTGGGGTGGCCGGAGTCGACGGCGGCGAGCTCGGCTGCAGCCGCCGGAGTTCGGGTGCGGTCGGAGTCAGCGTTGCAGGGTGTTTGGGGAGGCGTTGGTGCGTGCTGCGTGCTCCTAGTGAGGCGTGGAGCACGATAGTGTGCTCGGTTGGGCGCTACGGTGACCGTGGCCACGACGGCGACATCGTCGGCGGCGTGGAGCTCTCGGCCAAGGTGGGGCTAAGGCCTAGAGGTCGAAAGAGACCATGAGAGAAGGGGGAAACGACTCGGGGGCTCACCGCGGTTGTAGTGGGCGTCGAAGTGGGCTCGGAGACGCGCTGGAGACGGCGAATTCGACGGCGATGATGGTCGGAGCCCGAAGAGGGGAACGGCGACGTGGCGGCGATGCAGGGCTTCCGGAGGCCCGTGGAGCGGTGGGGAGGAAGAGGGGGTTGTGGCGGAGCTTCTGAGCTAGTCGGGGGAGCGAGGGGTGGCCGGAGATGGCTGCTATGGCGAACGGCGGCGACGGTGGTGTTCGGCCGTGTGAGAGAGAGAGCGAGCGAGAGGAGGGGAGAGCCGGGGGAGAGTGAGAGAGAGCAGGGGGGAGGCGTGGCGTCGTCCGGGGCAACGAGCGAGGAGGGAAGGGCAGGCAGGCAGGGAGAGAGGTGGCGTGGCGCGGTGGCGCGCGCGCGCGCCGGCCACACTCCCCTCCCTCTGTCGGGACGAAGACGACAGAGGAGGGAGACGGGCTGGGCCGCCTGCTGGCTGGGCCGGCCAGCTGGATGGGCTGCACAGGGAGGAGCCCAGGTAAGCTTCTCCCTTTTATTTTTTTCTGTTTTCTAATTTCTGACATTTGTTTTGATTTAAATAATATATTAAATCATTTATTTAACTTATGCCAATTTTTGCAGGGGCTAGATATATTATTTCAGAGCTCCTTTATAAATGGCATAATATTTGGACATATATTAATATATATAATTAATATATTTCCAAAGCAAATATTTATGCATTAATTCCAAATGCCCAAAATAAATACCTATGAGCTCTTAAAAATATTGGTTTGATTTTTATCTCTGTCCAATATTTTCAGAGAGCCACATGAGCATTTTCTTGGACCCTTTTGGAGAAATTTTTATTTGGATCATTTTCAAAATGATTCTGAGGGTTTCACAGATCCCCATTTCAAGTTTCTGATGAAAGAGTAAACATGATGCAACACTCTAATGCATGACTAGCTAGGGTGTGACACGGCCCATGGTAAGGCGACACCCGTGGGAATACTGTGCATGAGGCCGCAAAGTGATATGAGGTGTTACCGGCTAGATCGATGTGACTTGGAATCGGGGACCTGACAGCTTTGGTATTAGAGCCTGACTGCCTGTAGGATTACCAAGCCAAACCGGTCGAAGTTGAGTCTAGAAATGCTTTAGTTATATAAGGGAATTGATTGTGGAAGGGAACGTAAGGCTCTTTTTACTCCTTTACCTTATGTCCTTCTGATCTGAGTCAACCTCTGCTCCTCTACGGGGTTAAGGAACTAGGCTTCTCATCTTTCTATTAGGATCACGTGTTACTAATCCGCAGACTCATAGGATTGATGGAATTAAGCCTCAGTTCAGTTCCTACTACTTCTGTATGTTGACCATTGATCCTAGAACTTTGATGTTGTGATGTCGAGTGGTTATGCCACCATTTTTGCAGGATGTCTCAAATCTTTTTGTGCATCTACAGCCGTTATGCTGTCTGAGTCATCCCAGGTTTCTAAATAATCTGATGCACTTGCAAATCTTTCCTCCATGTTCCCGATGTCCTTTTGGGCCAGATTAAGCACACTAATCGGTGTGTTGAGGTACTCCATTACCTCGACGTATATGTTGAAGCTTATTATGACCCTAGGTGTCTTAGAGAACAACCGAGTAATCTAGCCATGCTTTGTATCCCCAGTGTGATGATTTTGGCCACCATTCTCGAAAGCATCCCATGATGCCATTTAGTAGTAGGTATTCTACTCCCGGGTTCTTGACCCAAGATTCACTCTAGTTACCTCATGTTGATAGTGTTGCTCGTACCTTTAGGATATTAGTAACCTTTGTGATAGCCTTCGAGGTCCATGGTATCTCATTCTTCCAATACCATGAACCATCATGGCAAAAGTTCCTTTGAACCAAAAGATTACAACCAGGGTGCTCTTGAGGAGTACTCCATTCATATTGTGACTCTGCCAATCCTACCATTCCGCATGGGTTACCCGGAAGAAATGTTGAGCTTCGCTCGACATACTAATCTATGCATCCACAACTCAGAAAAACATATGTTCCTTTGAGTTGTCTCTCTTTAGTTGTATTCTGACCTTTGTCTATTAATTGATAGTCGGGACTAGTTGTGCATTCGTGTTATCGATGCCTATTATTCTTGTGGTCCATCAAGCCATTCTATTCCGGAATGACTAGGAGAAACAAACTCTAGCACCTCATCCATTTCTTGGACTGGTCAAAGTAGTTGTATTTTCACAGATCAAAATGCCAATCCAGCTTTTGCTCTGTTCTACCTCAGAGTATTACCCCCCTTTCTGTCAGGATTGTCATGAGAATTGCACCATCTCTCATGAATTCTTGATGCAGTGATACTTCTTGCCATCATTTTTCATTCCTCGGTTCCGTGTTCTCGCAACTGGAATGCCGACAAGTGAGCCATGATGTGTGAAATCAATACTCCTAGCAACCATCTTGCTTGGTAGGTAATGGACATTAATATCATTCTTAGTGTGTTGGTTATCGAATTACTATACTAGGATTGATCGTGCTACCTTGTCCTTATTTCTGGTGCACTCTTCGATCTTTGAGTTAGGATTGAATCCCTTGCACTTATGATCATATCGTCTTGCCCTGAAAAGCAAGATTTTTCTCAAGCTTAGTAACATATCGGTGGTTCGTGATTTTCCGAATGTCTTCTCGGAAGTGTTACCAGGTTGTCACCTGACCGCTATGTTGAGTTCGTGATAAAGTTGGTTTCTTGCAACCACCCCTTCCCCAAGAATCTGTGTTGGATACCCCTGAGCTAGTTGGTTAAGATAAACAACAACTTGGAGAGTTGGAAGATAAACGCTTGCCTAACTTAGTTCGTTCCATGGGATATCCTTGTGTGTGTGTGTGTGTTGAAGAGAGATGCTATCTTCATCGATTGTTCCTCGTGATCGGTTGTTGAATCTATCGTCTTGTCCAAATGTTGATTTGAGTGTGGGCTATCGTCAAATCAAGTTAGAACCAACGATATTCGTAATGTTGTCTTACTTGTGGTTGTTCCTCGAGCATACACCATTACATCTTTTGGTCTGACCAATACTATCACCGTGTTCCCATAATTGTGGAATTCCACCTAGATGGAAGCCTGGATGCATTGTGGTTGAGCCCATTGACAACAATTTCATCTTGTCCATGATTCATGTTGAACATCAAGCTAGTGTTGGAAACTTTGTAAGCATTGCCTTCGTGTTCCGCTCATGAGGTATATGTTTTGGTGAAAGAAGTGAGTTTCTCCAAGTTCACATGCATTAGGTGTAAGTTGCCGCCATGAATTTGAGAAAGGTTTGTTTTTTTCCTCTGGAATCATCCCAAATCAGCCACGCATACGTGCGAAGTATTCTATGGTTTGATAGGCTCGCTACCTTCATTCCATATGTATTTCCTAGCACACCAAGCCACTGATTGACTTGTTCAAGGATAAGAAGTTCATCGATAAGTGCACAAGGACTTTGATATCCTCGATGATGGTTCCCGACCAGAACTCGGTAGTGTTTTGTCGTAAGACTACTACATGGTCATGCTTGTCTGGGACAACGTGTTCACATGCGAGTAGCAAAACCCGCTCATGTTTTGGAGCTTGCTATCGTAGTTCATCTCCTGAGAATTTCGCAACGTCATCTCATCGATTTGTGTTGCAACCTTTCTCTTAAGACATGCTGAGTCTGAAGTATCTTGTCACCAATCAGATCTGAATCTTAGGCATATATGATGGTTGGAACATTCCCAACATTTGCATTTTGTTCCCAGCTTGCATCGCCGTTGTGCCAATTTATTGTTGTCCAAGATCATCTTCTAAAGTGGTCCTACCATGGGTCCCATCCATTTCCGGTGATAAGCAAAGTCATCCATTACGTTGTCTTCAACAAGGTAGTCCACATCATTCATTCTAGTCCGAGTATGCCATTCCTTCGAGCTCCTTCACATGATTGTTTGTGATTGCCTGAGGCTGGTATAAATAGTTTCAATGATCTTTGTATCAAAAGTAATTCTTTTTGCCACTTAAGGGAATATTTCTGCGAGTCACCTTCTTTAAGATGTCTTGTTATGGGATCATGGCAACTCAACTCCTTGCTACGTCGACAACCGCTCACCACCCTCTTAAGTGTGGAATTGTTTCCTACCAAATCGAGCCATCGCCATCTAATTCCTTTCACCCCGATGAGTGTCTTGTGTTTTAGCTCAAGAGGCATTCTTTCATCAAATTCAAGTTGTTCGTGACCCGCTTGATCTTTATGCAGATCAAATCTTGTAGAGTTTTTCTCTATCATCATCATGCTAGATGAAGTTCTCGAAAGCAAAGACATCAAGATCAATTGGAGCAATGAATCAGCATCTCCGAGAAGGGCAATTGGATCATGAAGATTTGTGTCCCCTCTATCTTCTTACCTCATGTCTTGAATCTCGGGACGAGATTCTTGTTTAGTGGGGGTGAGTTGTCACAGACCTAGAATTTGCTTGCCATTAGTTGCCTTAAAGCATCCATGCATCATGTTTATTTTTCAATTAAAGTTGAAATGGGGATGACAAACCCTAGCACCAAAATTAAATCAAATAGGTTCAACTTAAAAACATTTTCAAGAACCCAGAATGCTCTTTAGAAAAGTTCATCATTTTTGAATTGGTCTAGAACCTCTGAAAAAAATGGTGCACACCTTTCTAGGTCATTTATGGATTTTTGAATTAAATCATAAGTATTTGCATTTGGACATTTAAATCCTATAAATAATTTTAAATGTCCAGATAATCTTGAAAGTATTTTAAGGTTGCTGGAAATAATCCAAACATATGCCACAATCATTTTCAAGATTTTCCAAAATGAATTAGTATTTTTACTAATTCAAAACAGAATAAAAGTAATAGAAAAAATGAAACAAAAATGGAAAAGAGAGAGATAGTACCTGCCACTTACCTCAGCCCACCACTATAGAGGCCCAGCCCATAGGGGCATGACCGTCTTCTACCTCTGCCAGTAGGCAGAGGCAGACCAGAGCACGACGCCGGCTGCGCCAGCTCCTGCTTCGCGATGGCGAGCTCTCCTTCCCCCCCCCTCAGGCCCTCGAGACGCGACGCAGCTCCCTGGCCCTGTTTGCTCCGTTGGATGCGCACGGACCCGGGCTTCGCGTAGGTAGTCCCCGCCGCTATTTTGGTCGTCGGAGGAGTGATCCCAGGCTCGTCCGCCGTCTCGGCTCGTCGCCAGCGACGTAACTCCGGCTAACCACCGGATTAACACTAACCTAGTCGACCATCGGGTCAATGACTTGTGGGCCCGGCCCTGCTAACTAACCTAGATTAGTGTTAACTCAACCTAGTTAGTTTAGTTTAGTTATTGACACACATGGCCCACTGGTCAGTTTGACCTGGACCGCCCCGTTGACCAGCTGACGTCACGGTGACGTAGTGCTGACGCAGTAAAGGAATTTCTGGATTTAAAATAATATAGGAAATTCCAGAAAACAGTTTAAACTTTTAAAAATCATATAAAATCAACCATAGCTCAGAATTAAATAAATTATATATGAAAAATTATCAAAAAAATCCAATCTATCCATATGTACCATTTTCATGCATGTTAGAACAATTTAAGGCCATTGTTTAGGACAAATCAAATGAATGGTATTTAAATAACCACATGTGGAGTTTGAATTTGAGCTTTGTGTTCAAACCAACTCCATTTAACTTGTTGCTAGTTGCATTAGCTCAATCAACAGCATATTGCCATGTCATGATCATGCATCATATTGTAGCATCACATTGATTGTGTTCCTCCTTGTTTGCCGGTAATTGTCCCCTCTCAGTAGACGACGTTCCGACGATGAGATCGATGACACCGATGAAGAACTATACTATCTTCAGAAGTGCCAGGCAAGCAAAAGCCCCTTGTTCATTCTGATACAATCCCACTCTCTCGCTCCTGCTCTCTTTTACTGCATTAGGACAACAACGCTTCAACTGTTACATGATGCGGTAGTTGAACCCCTTTCCTCTGCATGACCTGTCATTGCCACAGTAAATAGATGAAACCCACTAGCATGAGTAGGAGTTGTTTGAGCTCTGATGTGCCTACTCATTCATGCTTGTTTGTCATGCCTGCTACTGCTTAGAGTTGTGTCAGGTCCGATTCATCGGGGATGAATTGGAATGTGGTGAACATGTCCTACTGTTGAGAGCTAAGTGTGTGAACATGAATTGGTAAAGGTAGTGGTGAGAGGCCATGTAGGAGTACATGGTGGGTTGTCTCATTGCAGCTGTCCTCAGGAACTGAATTCTGTGTTTGTGATCCATGAACAGTTACTACCACGCATTGGAATGCTTAAGTGCCCCTCTTGACTTATTAATCTTCCTGATCTCTGTCCAGGAGTTGCAACTAGTTTCTGGTGTTTGTAGGTAGTGTTAGTAGTCTACCAGGTGGCACCCGGTACAGGTGGGCTTGGGACAGACTAGGCATAGTGGCACGGTGTACTAAGTGGCACCTGGATGGTGGGCTTGGGAACCCTGCTCACATCGTTTGGGGCCATGAGCGACACCCTGGCCGGATCTCCTTGCGAATGGAACCCGAATAGGCAATAAACCTGGACGAGAGACTTGTGTGATTAGTCAGGTCGTGGCCGACTCCCTCACCAGGCTTCCACTTGAAGGTTGCCGAGATACATGATGTGTACATGGTGGTAAGTGGCGAGAGCTTGTGTGAAGAAGTACACCCCTGCAGGATTATCATTATCTATTCGAATAGCCGAATTCCTCGGATATGGAAACTTGAACCCCTTGCATAGTTCATAGACAAGTGAAAGTGGATACTCTAAAATGCACAAGATAAGCGTGAGTGCTATGGATGGTGTTCTCATATGGAGACGGGAGCGGATCCATAGTGGAGTAGTGATATGGTGAATATGTGGACTCGTGTGCGCCACCTCAAAGTGTTACTTGCAGTCATAGTTCAGGATAGACACCGAGTCAAAGCTGGCTTGCTGCAGTCAAACTCCACCACCCCTTTGTTTATACCGATGCATATGTAGTTAGTTCTGATGTAAGTCTTGCTGGGTACATTTGTACTCACGTTTGCTTATTTTATGTTTTTGCAGAGAGACTTCAGTCTCGCTAGTAGTTCCGTGTGGACTTCGACGTTTAGCTTGTTACCTCAGCTACGATCTTGTACCCTTGGGAGGGTCTTGTAGATAGTTAGGCTTCTGAGCCTTCTTCATTTGTAGTTGTCTGTACTCAGACAAGTTAAGCTTCCGCATGTGCTTGTTGCTTGTATGCTCTGTATGTTGGGTCATGAGACCCATGTTTGTAATATCTCGCTCCTCGGAGCCTAATGAATAAATACTTTGAGTCATAGAGTTTTATTGTGGTGCCATGTTGTATTTACACATATCAAGCATATTGTGTGTATGATTGAAATGCTTGGTATGTGTGGGATCCGACAACCTAGTTGTTTATCCTTGGTAGCCTCTCTTATGGGGAAATGTAGTCTTGCGCTTCCATGAGCCATAGTAGTCCGCTACAGTGCTGCTAGCCCCGCACTACTACTCCAGAACACTTGACTGGCAGGCATGTGTTTCACTTCATTCCTGTGTTTGTCCCTCCGGATGTCATGCGGTGACATCCGGAGTCCTGCCTAGCCTGCTACAGCCCGGGTTCCACGGAGTCCTGTTAGCCCAGTGCTACAGCCCGGATTCGCACGCTGCTGACCGACATGCTCGATGTTCATTCATGTATGCTTGTCCCCGTAAGTTAGTGCCACTTTGGGTTCACGACTAGTCATGTCGGCCCGGGTTCTCTGTCATATGGATGCTAGCGACACTATCATATACGTGAGCCAAAAGGCGCAAACGGTCAAGGAACCAACAACCCGGCGTTCGCTGTAAAGGAACCATAAGTCGGGGTTTTAGCCCTTTCAGAATTTCCTGATTGGCTCTCTCAGCTTGACCATTGGATTGAGGATGAGCTACAGAAGAAACATCAAGCCGGATGTGCTCTCGCTGACAAAATTCTTCCATAGCCCCTTGGGATAGATTGGTGCCATTGTCTGTGATAATACTATGTGGAAAACCGAAACGGAAGATTACTTTTTTCATGAACTGAACCACCGTGGCTGCATCACACTTACTCAAAGGCTCCGCCTCAACCCATTTTGTGAATTTATCAACAGCCACCAAGAGATGTGTCTTTTTATCCTTAGAACTTTTGAACGGTCCCACCATGTCAAGCCCCCAGACAGCAAACGGCCAAGTGATTGGAATCATCCGGAGCTCTTGAGCTGGCACATGCGCTCGTCATGCAAATTTTTGACATCCGTCACATCTACTAACCAGATCCTCTGCATCAGCATGAGCCGTTAACCAGTAAAAACCGTGACAAAACGCCTTGGCCACTAAAGATTTTGACCCGGCGTGATGACCACAATCACCTTCATGGATCTCACGAAGGATTTCTTGACCTTCTTCGGGAAATACACCGTTGAAACGCTGCGGAAACACTGCGATGAAATAACTCTCCATCCGAAATTGTCATGGACTTAGATCGCCGGGTTATCTGCCGAGCCAGAGTCTCATCCGTTGGCAACTGTCCCCGGGTCATGTAAGCCAAGAATGGCTCCGTCCAATCTGGGATGACATGAAGAGCCGCCACCAACTGCGCCTCCGGGTCAAGAACAGCTAAATCTTCTTCTGTGGGCAACTTGATAGAGGGGTTATGCAAAACATCTAAAAAGGTGTTGGGTGGTACCGGCTTACACTGAGACCCCAGCCGGCTCAAAGCATCAGCTGCTTCGTTTTCCCGACGGTCAATGTGTTCCACCTGATAACCTTTAAAATATCCTACAACAGCGTCGACCTCTCGGCGATAAGCCGCCATGAGAGGGTCTTTGGAATCCCACTTGCCAGATACTTGTTGGGCCACTAGATCTGAGTCACCAAGACATCTGACCCGGCTCAAGCTCATCTCCTTTGCCACTCGAAGAACATGGAGCAATTCTTCATACTCTGCTGCGTTGTTAGTGCATGGAAACATCAACCATAACACAAAACAAAATTTATCACCTCGTGGGGAAGTTAATACAACTCCAGCCCCCGAGCCTTCCAATTGCCTGGATTCATCAAAATGAATAGTCCAATATGTGTTGTCCGGCTTTTCTTCTGGCATCTGCATCTCTGTCCAATCATTGATGAAATCAACCAGAGCTTGAGAATTAATTGCAGTACGTGGAACATACTTCAACCCATGAGACCCAAGCTCAATTGCCCACTTGGCGACTCGCCCCGTGGCTTCTCTGTTTTGAATAATGTCTCCCAAAGGAGCAGAGCTAACCATAGTGATTGGATGTCCCTGAAAGTAATGCTTAAGCTTCCGGCTTGCCATGAACACCCCGCAAACAAGCTTCTGCCAATGTGGATATCGTTGCTTAGATTCAATTAGCACTTCACTGACATAATAAACCGGCCGCTGAACCGGATGCTCTTTGCCAGCCTCCTTGCGCTCTACCACCATAGCCACACTAACAGCCCGTGAGTTAGCAGCCACGTATAACAATAGCGGCTCTTTCTCAATTGAAGCAGCTAGGACGGGCAGCTCAGCCAGTTGTGCCTTCAGATCCTCAAAAGCAGCGTTCGCAGCATCGCTCCAGACAAAAACATCTGTTTTCTTCATCAACTGATACAGAGGCACAGCCTTTTGCCCTAACCGGATTATGAAATGACTCAAAGCAGCCACGCGACCCGCCAGTCGTTGAACATCATTGACGCAGGTTAGTTTGGCTAGAGATGTAATTGCCTTGATTCTCTCCGGGTTAGCTTCAATACCTCGGTTAGACACCAGAAAACCCAAGAGCTTGCCGGCTGGCACTCCGAAAACACACTTGGCCGGGTTAAGCATCATCTTGTAAACCCGAAGATTATCAAAAGTCTCCTTCAGGTCTGTGACCAAGGTTTCCTCTTCCCTGGATTTCACCACTATATCATCCACATAGGCATGAACATTGCGCCCAATTTGATTGTGAAGACAATTCTGCACACACCGCTGGTAAGTCGCCTGGGCACTCTTAAGCCCCAAAGGCATAGACACATAGCAGAAAGCCCCAAAAGGAGTTATAAAAGCTGTCTTCTCTTGATCCTTAACTGCCATCTTAATCTGATGATAACCGGAGTAAGCATCTAAGAAACTCAACCGTGGGCAACCCGCCGTAGCATCAATGATCTGATCAATACGGGGAAGAGCAAAAGGATCAGCCGGACAAGCTTTGTTCAAATCTGTGTAATCCACACACATACGCTAGGTGCCATTCTTTTTGAGTACAAGCACCGGGTTAGCTAACCATTCTGGGTGAAAGACCTCCACAATGAACCCGGCTGCCAAGAGCCGGGCCACCTCTTCTCTGATGGCCTTGTGCCTTTCTTCATTGAACCACCGGAGAAACTGTCTGACAGGTTTGAACTTTGGATCGATATTAAGAGTGTGCTCAGCGAGTTCCCTCGGGACACCCGGCATGTCTGAAGGCTTCCATGCAAAGATGTCCCGGTTCTCACAGATGAACTCAATGAGCGCGCTTTCCTATTTCCGATCCAAGTTTGCGCTGATGATGAACTACTTAGATGAATCGCCAGGCACAAAGTCAACCATCTTAGTGTCATCAGCTGATTTGAATTTTAACTCCGGCTCATGCTTTGTGGTTGGCTTTTTTACTGACGTCATGTCCGCCGGGTCAACGTGATCTTTGTAGAATTTCAACTCCTCTATTGCACAAACAGATTTAGCATAGGCAGCATCCCCCTCTTCACATTCCAAGGCTATCTTTCGGCTCCCATGGACTATAATGGTGCCCTTGTGACCCAACATCTTGAGCTGCAAATACACGTAACACGGCCGAGCCATGAACTTGGCATAAGCCGGCCGCCCAAACAGAGCATGATATGGGCTTTTGATTTTAACCACTTCAAAGGTTAATTTTTCTGCTCTGGAGTCATACTCATCCCCAAAGGCTACTTCCAGCTTGATCTTACCAACTGGGTATGCCGACTTACCAGGTACCACACCATGAAAAATAGTGTTGGATTGTTTAAGATTTTTATCCGTCAATCCCATCCGGCGGAACGTCTCATAGTAAAGGATGTTGATGTTGCTGCCTCCATTCACGAGTACCTTAGTAAACTTGTACCCACCAACCTGAGGTGCCACTACCAAAGCCAAGTGACCCGGATTATCAACCCGGGGCGGATGATCCTCTCTACTCCACACAATAGGCTGCTCCGACCAACGTAAATAACGTGGAATTGCTAGCTCAACGACATTGACGGCCCTCCTGTGGAGCTTCTAGTCCCTCTTACATAAACTGGTAGTAAAGACATGATACTGTCTGCTACTCAATTGCTTCGGGTTGCTCTGATAGCCGGATTGTTGTTGCTGCTGATTCCCTTGGCCGTGTTGCTGATTATACCCTCCTTGGTGACCAGGATAACCCTGACCGTGAAAACCTCCTCCGCTTGAACCGGCGCCCGGGCCCTGAAAGCTGCCTCCACCTGAGCCGCCACCTGGGACGTGACCCCTATCGGAGTAATGGGCCACGGGTAGGCCAACCTGAGTCCCATAACCTTTCAAGACATCGGGGCAGGCTGCGCCCCTCAAGACTTCGGGACGAAGAGCCACCTCCTGAGGAGTCGACGACAGGGCGGCCGACTGCCCGCTCACGGCCGAGTCCCAGGGACGACTTCCAGAGAAGCCGGCTTTGGGGAGTCGGCCGGCGACTCCAACAAATCATGACCTCATCAAAGGGGATGGGGCAGGGGCGTGGCTACAGCGAAGCCCACTCCCCGCCCCTGACCAAGGGCAGGCATGGCCACAGCACACCGTACTCAGGAAGATCTCTGTGCGGCGTGGCACTGTTGCCCGGCCGGCCCTGACATCAGCACCACACTACCGAGTCATGTGCCCACGACGGCTTGTCTGTACGGCCTGGAAGCAGCGGGGCCCACCAGCCAGCGAGACCTCGGGAGACGGCGGGAGAACCGCCAGTCGGACCCGTCGGGAGTCGGCCCGGGGGAGTCGGCCGAGCCCTCCCTCGGGGCCCACGCGCCATTAATCAAGATGAGATGGGGAGTGGCCACAGTGATCGCCGGCCAGGCGGCAGGGCTGTTGCCACGACCCCATGACCAAGCCTACGTCATCAGAAGCATGGCTACAGTAATCAGCAGCCGGCAAGACCCGCCCGCGGCGGACGCGGCCTGTCGGCTCCGTACCAGACCAGTCGGCGGGGCCCACCAGTCGGCGGGCCCCAGCAGTCAGCGGAGAAGTCGGAGATCGGAGGCACTAACGGCTGGGCCCGTGCCCAGTCTAATTACCATTGTACCCCTGGGGGGTAGGCCTATATAAACCCCCCAGGGCACCCATGCAAAGGGTTGGATGCCAGTAGTTCTAGACCAGACCAGATAAAAGGAGAGAGCTAGCCCTGCCCTCTTCTACCACCAAAAACAGCTCAAGGAGCAACCGTGTAAACACTTGGCCATAGTGATCATGCGGAGACCTCGTAGAGCAGTAGTAGGGGTGTTATCTCCTCGGAGAGCCCTGAAGCTGGGTAAGATTCGCCGGCGTGCATGTCTTCGCCTCATCCCGTTTCCAGGCACCGGCGACGTTCTACTCGCCCCCACCATGATAAGCCATCCGTTGGCATATGTCGCACCAAACCCCCGACATTTGGCGCCCACCGTGGGGCATGGTGCACCGCCGTCCAGAGATCTGTTCTAGACGGGAACCCTTTTCCTCCCTGGCGAGCGCAGCCAGCCAGGCACGCCAGACGAAGTTTGCATCGACGCGCTGCGCGGTGTTGAGATCGCCTGCGCAGCCAGCTCCTTGGCCGAGCTTGTCGGCAAGGTCCGCCTCCCCGACGAACCTGCGTCCGACGCAGGCACGGGCGGCCCCAAGAGCCTCCTCGCGGGCCTCCTCGATCAACTCCACGTTTCCGGCAGGCCTGCCGTAGACTTGGAGTCTGTAGGCTCCACCGACCCGATGCTGGTCAACTCCGACACCGCGTCGCTCGACGCGTTCCACACCAACATGGTGGTCTACGATGAACCTCTCCCCCGCGCAGAGAGCGACGGAAGCACCGTCACTGAGGTGCTAGCCATCAGTCATGATGAGTTCCCCGGCGGAGGAGCGCCCGACTCACTCGGCGCGGCACTGCAAGACCTAACTGCGCCCATTCCGGAAGACGCTGATGCAGAGACGTTAGAAGCGCGCCGCCTCCAGCTCGTTGAAGGCGCAAAGAAGCTGGCCAGCATGAGATGCTTGTCAGAAGCTTACCAGCGGGAGATGGATCGCGCCGTTGGCGGCTCGCCGGCCCCGGCAGAGCCTAGCCGCCTTGGCGCGGTCCAGCAACGCGGCGTAGGCATCGCCAGCCTGTTTGGGGCTAGCCGCCCCGTGTACGCTACACCAGCGGAGAACATCCGAGCCGCCCAGGCAGTGGCGGATGAGCTGGACAATTTCGAGGGCGAAGAACGCCGCCTCATGATGGAGCGAGTCCAGCGGCTCCTCGACGCGGCCGCCGCGCAGAACGAGGCCGGCTGCCGCACAGAGGCACCGCAGCGGCCCAACGACGACCCACACCGAGATCAAGGTGCGATGTCTCGGACGCCGACTGGCGGCGCCCGAGGAAGAAAGGACAAGGAGCTGGCTGTCAGCCACAGTCTGACTCGCATTACCATAGAGCGCGACCGAGATGGCCGCCCGAGAGCAGTGGAACGACGGGACGACTGTCCGCCTCCCCCTCCCCGTAAGGAGAGGCGAGTCTCCCCGCCGCCTATTGACCATCCGACTCTCGGTGACCGCCTTGGCCGCCGAGAGGGAGTTGGAGAGAATGATGCCCGCCACCGGATCGACCGACTTCACCTGTCCCTGGCGCTGGAAGAAGAAGACGAGCTGGGTCCACCTTGTTTCGGGCCCCGCATTCGGGACGAGCCCTTTCCCAGAGGGTTCACGCTCCCAAGAGACACGCCCAAGTATACCGGCTCCGTGAAGCCGGAAGACTGGCTAGTCGACTACTCCACGGCTGTCAGCATAGCAAATGACAACAAGTGTGTTGCCGTAAAGTACGTTCCGCTCATGCTCCAGGGCACGGCCCGGACATGGCTGGACAGCCTAAAGCCCCGCAGCATCAATAGCTGGGTTGACTTCACCGAAGCGTTCGTCCGCAACTTCACCAGCACGTCCAAGCGTCCTCCCAAGCCTCGTCAGCTCTCCTTGTGCGTGCAAGGTCCTGACAAGTCGACCCGCGACTACCTCACGCGTTGGCCTGAGCTCCGGAACTCCTACGAGGGCGTGCACGAGGTGTAGGCCATCGAGTACTTCACAGTCGGGTGCCGAGAAGGCACCCTCCTCAAGCAGAAGCTCCTCTGCGACAAGCCAGAAACCCTCGACGAGCTGCTGATCATAGCGGACAAGTACGCCACGGCCGACTCCTCCATGAAGGCAGAAATTCAAATCAGCATGACCAGCAGAGTGGCTCCTCAAGCTCCAAGAACTCCGGCGGCAGACGCCGGCCGGTGACAACAGCAGGGCGACAACAAGCGCAAGGCCCCGCAGCCGGCTTCCGGCAGCCGGCAGGTCGCGACCGTTGAAGCCCAACAGCCAGAAGAGCAGCCTCCGCCCAAGCAACAGAAAGGCGGCAAGCCGAACTGGTTGCCGGTCTTCTCCTATGAGCAGACCTTGGATGGACCTTGCAAGTTCCACAGCGGCGCGAAGCCGTCGAATCACACCACCCAGAAGTGCCACTGGCTCACCAGGATCGCCAAGGGAGACGGCCTCCTGCCACCCCCGCCTGCTGGGCAGCCGCCTCCGCCTCCGCCCCAGCAGCCGGCAGTCAGGCCAGTCGGCGCAGTACAAGATGAATACCCTGAAGAGCATGGAGCCTATGTGGTGTTCACCAGTGTGGCTGATGATCGACGCAGCAGGAGGCTGCAGTGACAAGAGGTGAATGCAGTAGCCTCAGAGATGCCAGAGTTCATGCACTGGTCTGAGAAGCCCATCAGCTGGAGCAGGGCTGACCACCCAGAAGTGATGCCGAGTCCGGGCTCCTACGCCTTGGTCCTGGACGCCACCTTTGCCACGGACAAATGGGCCGCGCGTTTCTCGCGAGTTCTGATAGACGGGGGCAGCAACATCAATATCCTGTACAAGGACACCATGGAGAAGTTAGGAATCAAGCAAAGACAGCTTCAGAACAGCCAGACTGTGTTCCACGGCATTGTTCCTGGGCATTCCTACTCACCAATCGGCAAGATCCTGATTGATGTCCTCTTTGGGCACAAAGATCACTTCCGAAGAGAGCCTGTTTGGTTTGAGGTGGTGGACCTTGAGAGCCCATACCATGCGCTGCTTGGCCGACCCGCCTTGGCCAAGTTCATGGCGGTCCCCCACTACGCCTACCTCAAGATGAAGATGCCCAGTTCTAGGGGAATTCTGACTGTGGCCGGCGACTACCGGAAGTCGTCCACTTGCGCGGCCGAAAGCAGTCGGCTGGCCGAGTCCCTGGTAATCGCAGCCGAGAAGCAACTCCTTGAACGAGTTGTGGCGATGGCCGGCAAGCAGCCGGAGATATCGCCCGACACAAAGGAGTCGGAAGCCGAAGGTTCGTTCAAGCCGGCCAAAGAGACAAAGAAGATACCTTTGGATCCGGAGCACCCAGAGAGGTACGCCGTCGTAGGTGCAAACCTCGACAGCAAATAGGAAGGCGAGCTCGTCGATTTCCTCCGTGAGAATCGGGACATCTTCGCATGGTCTCCCAAAGACATGCCAGGTGTACCGACGGATTTCGCCGAGCACAAGTTACATGTACGATCTGATGCAAAGCCAGTCAGGCAGCCCCTGTGCCGCTTATCAGAAGAAAAGAGAAGAGTCGTCGGAGAAGAGATAGCCCGACTCCTAGCAGCCGGCTTCATTATGGAAGTTTTCTTTCCGGAGTGGCTGGCAAATCCGGTCCTGGTGCTAAAGAAGAACAAGCAGTGGCGAATGTGTATTGACTACACGAGCCTCAACAAGGCCTGCCCCAAGGACCCATTTGCTCTACCAAGAATCGATCAGGTGATAGACTCCACAGCCGGATGCGAGCTGTTGAGTTTCTTGGATGCATACTTAGGATATCACCAGATCAAGCTGAACCTGGCTGACAGATTGAAGACCGCCTTCATCACGCCGTTTGGAGCATTCTGCTACCTCACCATGACGTTCGGCTGAAGGAATGCCGGCACCACCTTTCAGCGTTGCATGCAGAAGTGCCTCCTCAAGCAGCTCGGCAGGAACGCCCATGTTTACGTGGATGACGTGGTGGTGAATACGGAAAAGAGTGGAACACTGCTGGAAGACCTCAAGGAGACCTTTGAGAACCTGCGCCGGTTCCAGATCAAGCTCAACCCCGAGAAGTGTATCTTCGGAGTACCAGCCGGCCAGCTGCTAGGTTTCCTGGTCTCTGAACGCGGCATAGAATGCAACCCAGTAAAAATCAAGGCCATCGAAAGAATGGAGGTACCTAGTCGACTGTTGGATGTGCAGAAGTTCACCGGCTGCCTAGCGTCTATCAGCCGATTCATCAGTCGGCTGGGCGAGAAAGCTCTCCCCTTATACTAACTCATGAAGAAGACCACTTTTTTCGAGTGGAACCATAAGGCGGACGAAGCTTTTCACCAGTTGAAGAAGATGCTGACTACTCCACCTATCCTGGCAGCTCCGACTCCCAAGGAACCTATGCTCCTGTACATCGCCGCCACCAGCCGAGTAGTCAGCACAGTCATTGTAGTAGAGCGCAAGGAGGAAGGCAAGGCGCTACCGGTCCAGAGACCAGTATATTACCTGAGCGAGGTATTGTCGACCTCCAAGCAGAACTACCCCCACTACCAGAAGATGTGCTATGGCGTGCACTTTGCTGCAAAGAAATTGAAGCCTTACTTTCAAGAGCATCCAATCACAATGGTCTGCACGGCTCCACTTGCCGAGATCATCGGTAGCCGAGATGCCTCTGGTCGAGTGGCCAAGTGGGCCATAGAGCTGGCTCCTTACAGCATCTACTACCAGCCCCGCACCGCTATCAAATCACAAGCACTGGCCGACTTCCTCATCGATTGGGCCGAGACCCAGTACCTGCCTCCAGCACCTGACTCCACCCATTGGCGGATGCACTTCGACGGCTCCAAGATGCGCACCGGCTTGGGAGCCGGCGTCGTCCTCACCTCTTCTAAAGGCGACAAGCTCAAATATGCACTGCAAATCCGTTTTGCCGCATCCAACAACGTTGCCGAGTACGAGGCGCTCATTCACGGGCTCCGGCTTGCCAAAGAACTTGGCATCCACCGGATCTTGTGTTATGGCGACTCGGACTTAGTGGTCAAGCAGTCATCTGGCAACTGGGACGCGAAAGACGCAAACATGGCGAGCTACCGTTTCCTCGTGCAGCAACTCAGCGGGTATTTCGAAGGGTGCGAGTTCCTCCATGTGCCAAGAAACGACAATGACCAAGTAGACGCCTTGGCACGAATCGGCTCTACCCGCCAAGCAATACCCTCTGGCGTCGCCCTTCAACGCCTCCTCAAGCCGTCTGTCAAGCCTTCACCAGAATCAGACTCCATTTTTGTGCCGGCTCCTCCCGAAGACGGCGGATCCGACTCCAGAGTTCCGGCAGTCGGAACGGGGACTTTGGCGGATGACTCCAAAGCCGCCACGGTCGAGCCCGGCCCAGGGACTGCGGTGGCGGACTGTCACACCCTGATTTTCATGCCTCAACACTTAAGCTAACAATCATGATAAAATGTGGTTTGACAAAAACTTTTGAGTGTTTTGGACCTTGCCTTGATTGGATTTTTGTCTGTCGTTTGCAAGTGCTCTAAAAATCAAATAAATCCTCCAACTCCTATACTTCATCTCCTTGCTCCAAACTCTTGAACCAATGATCATGCCATGTGTATAGGACATAAAAATAATTTCTTGCAAAAATAATTTGGCCAAATAGTATTTTCTAAAATTAGTTTTCCAAAACCCCTGAATTGAGGTTTGCACTGCAAGTACTTGATTTGGGGTGTGAACAATCTTTCAAAAGGTATATTTGAATCCTATTAGATATATAACTCCCATAAAACACTAAAATATAATTTTAAAAGTTATTTTCCTATTTTATTTAAAAGCTTTTTCTTAAGGCCAGAAATAGTCTTTAATAGGGAAAAATTATTTCATTGTTTCAAAAATATTTGACAAAAATCATGGAAACTCAATGGACATATATTGTCCATATATAAGAGTTTCAACACATGGTCATGTTCAAAATATTGGTCATATCCCTCAAAAACCATTTCTGCCCATTTCAAGGATTTGAAATATTTCTATAGGAAATATTCCCCAACAATTCCAAGAAAATTCTAGTATGTCACATATGACATGTTTGATGATCTTGCCAAGTATCATGTCATGGAGAATAGCATAACCCCATGAAATCTCCTCAAAACCATTTCTGTCCATTTTGAAGTTTGAGCAACTTTACATTGCCAAACATGTCCAAATGTTCTCAAACCTTGTGAACATGCTCAAATGGTCTAATTATTCATCTAGACCAAATGGCACAAGTTGGAGAGAATGTTATCTTGCTCAAAGTACCCCAAAACCCTTCCTGTTCAGAACCAAATTTGAACAACTCTACATTGGCAACTTTCTCCTTTTGATCTCAACTTTTGTGGACATGTTCATAACCTCAAATGATGACACTACACCAAGTGGTGCATCAAGGAGAATAGATTTGCATGACTAAACCTTGGTAAAGCCATTTCTGTTGATTTCTAGGGTTTACCAAAGTTACATTGGCTACCATGCCCAAATGAGCTCAAACTTGGTGGAACATCCTACTTCTATGTGCCATTCCATCCTGTTAATTCTCATGGAAAGTGGAATTAATTTTCTTGCCCAAACCAACAACAAACACCTTTTGCCATTTTCCCAAAATCATCATTTTGACCTCTTCCACTAATCTCCTTGAGCTCAACTTTTTACCACAGCTCCTCCTAGTCTTCTCCTACCTGCAGTAACTCTCCCCTGGTCATTGCTCAATTATTGGAGGGGTAAAACCCCATTTTCTCTCTTTGGACAGCCCATTTCCCTCTCTCCCTCAACCTCTCTCCTCTCCTACTGGCTGTCCAGGGCATCCAAGGCCCTCTCCCCTTTGTTTACTCCTCTCTAAACAACCTAGACACAAGTGGCCACGCCCTACAAGCCAAAGGCATGCCCTGGCATGCAATTGGCGTGCTCTAGAACGCGCTACAGTGCACACCCGCACTGTAGCCGCCCCTTCCAACCGCCTCCGGCCACCTAGGGCCTCCCCCTCGTGTCCCCCGAGGTCACCTCGACGTCCGCTACACGCTACACTGTCGTCCCCCTCCTCTCTCTCCCTCTCCGGCTCTCCTCGCGTGCGGACAGAGCGCCGCCCGAGCGCACCAGTCGCTGGCTGCGGCGGGGACCCGCTTTGCCGCATTCCCCGATCCCTCTCTTCTCCCCCTGGGTGTAGTCCACATCCACGAACTCCCTAGACTCGGCGCAACACCTTCTCGAGGCCCGTAGCGACGAGCACGAGCTCGCCGGCGCACGAGCCCACGGTGCACCATCGCCCCGCCATAAAAGGCCACCCCCAGGCCCTCTCTGGCCTCCGTTCGCTCTCTCTCCCCCCAGCGACCCCCTGGACCAACCCACTCCCCTCCTCGCGCTCTCCATCCGCCACCATGGCCGGAGCCTTGCCGTCGGCCTCCGCCTAAATTCGCACCCACCACTCCTCATCCTCCCCTCTAGACCGCACTAGAGCACCTCCACAGTCACCGCGAGCCCCTCCCGTGCTTCTCCCCCTCCTCCCCGTGGATGTTCCGTCGAGTTCCACCACCACCGTCAGCCTCGTCCGCCGCGGTCGACGCCCTGCTCGACCTGGTGCCCCTGGGCGACCGTGCCACCCATGGTTGGACGCGGCCGGGTCCCCTGAGCACGCTGGTGGGCACAACATCGCCGGAGACGCCTTGTAGCACCGGCGACCGGTGTCGAGCGCCTCCTCTGTCTCCTGTCGCACCCACGCGGGAGGTGGAGGACGAACCTGACAGGAGGGCCCCGCCTCGTTTAAGTGGACACGGGCTCTGCCTGCTGACGCCTTCGCTCGGGGAAGGCGTATTTCCCTGAGTATGCCTCCTGCGTCGACAGCCCGCGCGCGGCCGAGCAGCTGGGCCGGCCCGCTGCCTATCCCTCGCCCAGTGCGGAGGATAAGGGTAAAACCCTTCCCCTTTTCTTTTTCTTTTTCTGTAAACTTGTAAAATCCACAAATAATTCAAATGATATCCAAATTTGATGATTCAAATTTGTAGGGGATCCACAAATCATCATCTATCACATGGTGATATTTGCATATTTTTCCAAAGACATTCTCCTCAGAAATATTTATCAAAATCCTATTTTTCCATTTCTGTGATAAACTTCAGAAAATCACAGAGAGCCCATTTTGATCCAAATTCCATGATTCAAAATCCTAGATGTCTATAAGTTCAAAACTTAGTTTTTGAACATTTTTACTAATACTTTCTGTATCACCTCAAATAATGGTCTATTTCTTCATATATAGCCAACTTTGCAAATTCATAGAGAAATCATTGGAACTCCAAAACCAGTGAAACCAACTCCTAGATGCTTCTAAAATCATGCCTTGTTAAATGGGTATCCTTGATCATTTTTCAAAATAATATTTCTGTACACCTCTTGCAAATCCATAAACCCCTTGATTCTATCATATCCAAATGTTTAGAAATATCCACTAACCCAATTCCAATGAAACCACTTTGGTTAATTTTCATATAACCAGAGATGTCCTAGAAAAGTCAAATTACTATTTTTAGAGCACTTTCATTTCCTGCCTTGTTGTGTTGCTTATTATGGTTGCTTTCGACGATAGTTGACGAAGTGGACGAAATGCTTGGAGTTGGACCAGAGATATTTGAAGACCTCGAAGACTTTGTTAAAATAGGCAAGCAGCCCTTTGACCATATTTATGAAACCCTTTTTATGCATGTCATATAGCACTTTATTAGTGTTGCATCAGAATCATGATGAGATGGTAACCACTTTGATGGGTTGCCTCTGTTACTTCCTCGTTGATACTTGCATTGTGCATGACCCTACCTCCTTATGAGGGTTATGCCGGTGGGAGTAGATAGGATGCTAAGTAGTGCTACGCAAAAGGGATGGGAATATGCATGGTGATGGAGACAAAGTATTTTCAAAGGACTTTTCGAAAACCCTGTCGGGTGCCACTTATGCCCGAGGGAGATGATGAGTTGGGTAGCCACTTGATGACGAAGTGGTGTACCGAGGCAAGTGTGTGTGTTGTTTTCAAAATGGATTGGTTTAAGTTGCGACCGTTATTCCAACCTTACATGCGCAACCACTCTACCCTTGTATGGGAAAGGGCATTATTGATTACCTAGGCCGATACTAGCTTGGAGCCCGCATTACTAGTGACGGGGGAGAGTTGGTGCTCTCTCTCGGGACGGGGTCGTGCCAGGTAGGGCGGCCATGACTGTCTTCACAGGGCACCGGACACACTGTTGGTACCCCGTGCTTGTGGTATGTGATGAAAATGGGAGCGAGGCTCCACAATTTTAAGATGTGAAATGTTGGGCACGGGGGTTACTGCCAATCGAGTGGACTCTATGTTAGTGTCGTCTAGGGAAAGATAGTGATTGGGTGCTTACCCCGGGTACTTGAGGTACCGCGGGTCGTGGATGACACGGAAGTTCCCTGGATCTTGTGGGTAAAGTGTGCAACCTCTGCAGAGTGTAAAACTATTCGAATAGCCGTGTCCACGGTCAAGGACAGTTGGGTAACCGCTCTTGGGCTACGTCCACTTGTTTACAAACCAGTGTGTGTGGAAAGAACTACTTGGGTCAAGTCAAAGGACTTGACATGATTGAGTTGGGTTGATGCCCACTCTATTTATGTTGATATCTGTAACCTGTCCTCATGAATTCTCCTGATGCATGTCTTACAAGTTGTTGATCATGTCATTGCACTCAAAACTAGCTTTCCGCAAAAATTTACCTATATCATGCATTATTGTATCTTGAACCAAAACATGGGTTGCTTGCGAGTACATTCAAAGTACTCATTGGCTTGCCACTGGTTATTTTATTGGCCAGGCATGAAAGAACAGGATATAATGAAGGATACCTTGGTGACGAACATGCGAGCTAGGACACTTCCCAGTCAGAATGCCTGTAGGGTTAAGGCAGATGGCATGGGTCCAAGTTATCGATGAAGATTTCCGCTGCGATGTTAGAATGAAGACTCGAACATAATGGTCCTACTTGTGTAAGACGGTATGTATGGATGTAAGACTCTTGTTATTCAGCTTCTATGTGTTCAGTGAGCATTGATCTCTGGGATCACTGTACACGTGCATTCGGTGATCACGACTTATGAGTCAGGGTCCCCACAGAGCTGGTATCAGAGCCATCCTGACTGTAGGAAGCCTTAGTTAGCATGGTCATTAGTTAGGGTAAAACTATTTCCAAAACTACTACTAGTTTTCAAAACTATCTATACTTCTCTTCCCTTCTCAGTTTTTCGAAAACTAAGGTATACTTTCCTTATTGATCTCTCCCCCTTCAAAACCTTTGGTCGCTAGAACCCTTATGCCCCTGACCACTGGATTCCTTGTAATCCTCGTGGATAATCTAGAAGGAAGATGCCTTGTCAGACATTCACACACATCTCCTGAACACAAGATTGGCGACATCACAACAAGACGATACCGACAGAAGATACATCCTCGAGGGATGAGGACCTGAAGGCCCAGGAGATGGTGACACCTGCCCCAAGATGATGCAACCTTAGCCTACAACGATCAGGGCATAGGATATGCAACATCATGATATACATCGCTAATAGGGTAACCCTGTCACTACCGTTGTTGTATCGGTGACCACCGGTGGATGAGGACCTAGCCATTTGGTCTGCATCACTATAGTGAGCAGGAAAACGGTTCTCTTCATCCCCCGCTCTCGGTGACAATATTGTCAACAATGTGTCCGATGGATTGGACCTCTATTATGCCTTGTTAATGTCATTGCATAAGGGATGGCCACCTGGAACCGCCGACACCTTAAAAAGGCAAAAGCGATCATCATGATTAGGAGGACAATAGAATACCAAGTCAATGCCAGCTACGAGGAGCCACCTTCACCCCATCATCTCATCAGGCGAGAAGTGTTGAAGATTCTTCAGGCCAACCCGGATCATTTCATCAAACAACTACAAAAGACGTAGCGACACCTGAGGAAAACTCCAGAAGACTTCATGAGGCACGAAGTAAAGCACGACTACTTAGTCCGAGAACCCCTAGGGTAGGATGAGTCGTGTACCCCCTATGCGGAGTCGAGTCCGTATGAAGGTTCGAATAGAACCATGACTGTGTGTTGCTTGTTTTTATTTGATTGTGTTTTGATATAAGTCGCACTTTTGCCCTAGGCAACAAGTACACGACTATATCACCTTCCTTGTTTTCCTTTGTTTGGCCCTTTTGGCACCCGTTTGGTTGCACTTGCACTATAGAACCCCCTTTAGGCATTCCCCTCCTCTATGCTACTTTTCCCCCGCATCTCTTTCATCAACTAAAGATCAGCAAGACAAGATGCACCAAGGATTCTACCTCGGCAACCAACTGGCAATGAAGACTTTTGCTACCGTCTCCTCGACCAAGTGAAACCCCGTAGAGTTATATTTAACCCTCCAGACTAGAAACCCATTCCTAGACCCTTTGGGACTTCACAAGATACCCCAGCTCGAGTCCTTAACCATGTGCTTAACCCACATAATTGCAAGAGAACCAGTTAAGCCTCTGTAAACCTTGCACAGCACTGGGATCATTATGGAACTAGTGGACATAGTGAGCAAGCACATTGTCATCCTAATATAGCACAAGAGTTGATGCTTTCTGTGGTATAAGGTTATTTGTTTAAAGGACTAGATAGAACAACTGGCATCTCAGGAATAGTGCTTAAGGATAAGGTGACAAACGTTCGCTCGCACACTAGATCCTTGAAACCCTTACGCCTTACCAAGCCACAACAATGGTCGGATCCTGACCTTGGGCTTTGGCTCTAGATCGATAAGACCTTGGCCAATGCTCAACCGTGACCATCACCAATGCCTCAGCCCACTTTATGTACCCCATGAACAGAAACTTCATGGAGTACTTGGACAAGTTGGTTGTCGTCTTTATTTGGTGACCTAATTGCCTACCCGAAGACAGAAGAAGAACCGTTCAGCTGGTTAGGGAACATCTGAAGACCGCCATGTCAAGGAGGAAGAACTATACTAACCACCATCGTCAAGAAGTGAACTTACTCGTCGAAGACCGTGCGTGTCAGCAAACCACTCCTCTCAGAAGGACCAAGCATTTCCATGTCAAAGGGAAGCTCACTCTAAGATTTAACAACCCCCGTCGAGATTGCTACGAGATGAAAGAGAAGACAGTTACCAGCTGGAGTTACCACCTGAGTTACCCACTATGCATAACGTTTTCCCACACATCACAACCCTAGAAGTGTTTGCAACTTCCTGATAAGCCCGATCTCTACAAGGACATCAATCACCGAGCCATCGACCTCTAGCCCAATCTAACCTACCGCGAGCTACCCATTATCAGCCTGGATCAAGAGGAGCGTCATACACGAAGCCACACCATCAAGTACTTCAAGCTCAATGGAGCACTACATGGAAGCAGAAGCAACATGAGGACTTGAAGACTACCCGAGATCCAAGTTTCTGTATCCCTTTTTCGCGCCTAGTTTGGGAATCTCGGGGACGAGATTCTTGTAAGGGGGGTAGGTCTATCACATCCTGATTTTCATGCCTCAACACTTAAGCTACCAATCATGATAAAATGTGGTTTGACAAAAACTTTTGAGTGTTTTGGACCTTGCCTTGATTGGATTTTTGTCTGTTGTTTGCAAGTGCTCTAAAAATCAAATAAATCCTCCAACTCCTATACTTCATCTCCTTTCTCCAAACTCTTGAACCAATGATCATGCCATGTGTATAGAACATAAAAATTATTTCTTGCAAAAATAATTTGGCCAAATAGTATTTTCTAAAATTAGTTTTCCAAAACCCCTGAATTGAGGTTTGCATTGCAAGTACTTGATTTGGGGTGTGAAAAATCTTTCAAAATGTATATTTGAATCCTATTAGATATAGGACTCCCATAAACCACAAAAATATAATTTTAAAAGTTATTTTCCTATTTTATTTAAAAGCTTTTTCTTAAGGCCAGAAATGGTCTTTAATAGGGAAAAATTATTTTATTGTTTCAAAAATATTTGACAACAATCAGGGAAACTCAATGGACATATATTGTCCATATATACGAGTTTCAACACATGGTCATGTTCAAAATATTGGTCAAATCCCTCAAAAACCATTTCTGCCCATTTCAAGGATTTGAAATATTTCTACAGGAAATATTCCCCAACAATTCAAAGAAAATTCTAGTATGTCACATATGACATGTTTGATGATCTTGCCAAGTATCATGTCATGGAGAATAGTATAACCCCATGAAATCTCCTCAAAACCATTTCTGTCCATTTTGAAGTTTGAGCAACTTTACATTGCCAAACATGTCCAAATGTTCTCAAACCTTGTGAACATGCTCAAATGGTCTAATTATGCATCCAGACCAAATGCACAAGTTGGAGAGAATGTTATCTTGCTCAAAGTACCCCAAAACCCTTCCTGTTCAGAACCAAATTTGAACAACTCTACATTGGCAACTTTCTCCTTTTGATCTCAACTTTTGTGGACATGTTCATAACCTCAAACGATGACACTACACCAAGTGGTGCATCAAGGAGAATAGATATGCATGACTAAATCTTGGTAAAGCCATTTCTGTTGATTTCTAGGGTTTACCAAAGTTACATTGGCTACTTTGCCCAAATGAGCTCAAACTTGGTGGAACATCCTACTTCTATGTGCCATTCCATCCTGTTAATTCTCATGGCAAGTGGAATTAATTTCTTGCCCAAACCAACAACAAACACCTTCTGCCATTTTCCAAAATCATCATTTTGACCTCTTCCACTAATCTCCTTGAACTCAACTTTTTACCACAGCTCCTCCTAGTCTTCTCCTACCTGCAGTAACTCTCCCCTGGTCATTGCTCAATTATTGGAGGGGTAAAACTCCATTTTCTCTCTCTGGACAACCCATTTCCCTCTCTCCCTCAACCTCTCTCCTCTCCTACTGGCTGTCCAGGGCATCCAAGGCCCTCTCCCCTTTGTTTACTCCTCCCTAAACAACCTAGACACAAGTGGCCACGCCCTACAAGCCAAAGGCATGCCCTGGCATGCAATTGGCGTGCTCTAGAACGCGCTACAGTGCACACCCGCACTGTAGCCGCCCCCTTCCAACCGCCTCCGGCCACCTAGGGCCTCCCCCTCGTGTCCCCCGAGGTCACCTCGACGTCCGCAACACGCTACACTATTGTCCCCCTCCTCTCTCTCCCTCTCCGGCTCTCCTCGCGTGCGGACAGAGCGCCGCCCGAGCGCGCCAGTCGCTGGCCACGGTGGGGACCCGCTTTGCCGCATTCCCCGCTCCCTCTCTTCTCCCCCTGGGCGTAGTCCACCTCCACGAACTCCCTAGACTCGGCGCAGCACCTTCCTGAGGCCCGTAGCGACGAGCATGAGCTCGCCGGCGCACGAGCCCACGGTGCACCTTCGCCCCGCCATAAAAGGCCACCCCCGGGCCCTCTCCGGCCTCCGTCCGCTCTCTCTCCCTCCCAGTGACCCCCTGGACCAACCCACTCCCCTCCTCGCGCTCTCCATCCGCCACCATGGCCGGAGCCTTGCCGTCGGCCTCCACCTAAATTCGCACCCACCACTCCTCCTCCTCCCCTCTAGACCGCACTAGAGCACCTCCACAGTCACCGCGAGCCCCTCCCGTGCTTCTCCCCCCTCCTCCCCGTGGCTGTTCAGTCGAGTTCCACCACCACCGTCAGCCTCGTCCACCGCGGTCGACGCCCTGCTCGACCTGGTGCCCCTGGGCGACCGTGCCACCTACGGTTGGACGCGGCCGGGTCCCCTGAGCACGCCGGTGGGCAGAACATCGCCGGAGACGCCCTGTAGCACCGGCGACCGGCATCGAGCGCCTCCTCTGTCTCTTGTCGCACCCACGCGGGAGGTGGAGGACGAACCTGACAGGAGGGCCCCGCCTCGTTTAAGTGGACATGGGCTCTACCTGCTGACGCCTTAGCTCGGGGAAGGCGTATTTCCCTGAGTACGCCTCCTGCGTCGACAGCCCGCGCGCGGCCGAGCAGCTGGGCTGGCCCGCTGCCTATCCCTCGCCCAGTGCGCAGGATAAGGGTAAAACCCTTCCCCTTTTCTTTTTCTTTTTTTGTAAACTTGTAAAATCCACAAATAATTCAAATGATATCCAAATTTGATGATTCAAATTTCTAGGGGATCCACAAATCATGATCTATCACATGGTGCTATTTGCACATTTTTCCAAAAACTTTCTCCTCAGAAATATTTATCAAAATCCTGTTTTTCCATTTCTGTGATAAACTTTAGAAAATCACAGAGAGCCCATTTTTGATCCAAATTCCATGATTCAAAATCCTAGATGTCTATAAGTTCAAAACTTAGTTTTTGAACATTTTTACTAATACTTTCTGTATCACCTCAAATAATGGTCTATTTATTCATATATAGCCAACTTTGCAAATTCATAGAGAAATCATTTGAACTCCAAAACCAGTGAAACCAACTCCTAGATGCTTCTAAAATCATGCCTTGTTAAATGGGTATCCTTGCTCATTTTTCAAAATAATATTTCTGTACACCTCTTGCAAATCCATAAACCCCTTGATTCCATCATATCCAAATGTTTAGAAATATCCACTGACCCAATTCCAATGAAACCACTCTGGTTAATTTTCATATAACTAGAGATGTGCTAGAAAATGCAAATTAATATTTTTAGAGCACTTTCATTTCCTGCCTTGTTGTGTTGCTTATTATGGTTGCTTTCGACGATAGTTGACGAAGTAGACGAAATGCTTGGAGTTGGACCAGCGATATTTGAAGACCTCAAAGACTTTGTTAAAACAGGCAAGCAGCCCTTTGACCATATTTATGAAACCCTTTTTATGCATGTCATATAGCACTTTATTAGTGTTGCATCGGAATCATGATGAGATGGTAACCACTTTGATGGGTTGCCTCTGTTACTTCCTCGTTGATAATTGCATTGTGCATGACCCTACCTCCTTATGAGGGTTATGCCGGTGGGAGTAGATAGGATGCTAAGTAGTGCTACGCAAAAGGGATGGGAATATGCATGGTGATGGAGACAAAGTATTTTCAAAGGACTTTTCGAAAACCCCGTCGGGTGCCACTTATGCCCGAGGGAGATGATGAGTTGGGTAGCCACTTGATGATGAAGTGGTGTATTGAGGCAAGTGTGTGTGTTGTTTTCAAAACGGATTGGTTTATGTTGCGACTGTTATTCCAACCTTACATGTGCAACCACTCTACCCTTGTATGGGAAAGGGCATTATTGATTACCTAGGTCGATACTAGCTTGGAGCCCGCATTACTAGTGACAGGGGAGAGTTGGTGCTCTCTCTCGGGATGGGGTCGTGCCAGGTAGGGCGGCCATGACTGTCTTCACAGGGCACCGGACACACCGTTGGTACCCCGTGCTTGTGGTATGTGATGAAAATGGGAGCGAGGCTCCACAATTTTAAGATGTGAAATGTTGGGCACGGGGGTTACTGCCAATCGAGTGGACTCTATGTTAGTGTCTTCTAGGGAAAGATAGTGATCGGGTGCTTACCCCAGGTACTTGAGGTACCGCGGGTCGTGGATGACACGGAAGTTCCCCGGATCTTGTGGGTAAAGTGTGCAACCTCTGCAGAGTGTAAAACTATTCGAATAGCCGTGTCCATGGTCAAGGACAGTTGGGTAACCGCTCTTGGGCTACGTCCACTTGTTTACAAACCAGTGTGTGTGGGAAGAACTACTTGGGTCAAGTCAAAGGACTTGACATGATTGAGTTGGGTTGATGCCCACTCTATTTATGTTGATATCTGTAACCTGTCCTCATGAATTCTCCTGATGCATGTCTTACAAGTTGTTGATCATGTCATTGCACTCAAAACTAGCTTTTCGCAAAAATTTACCTATATCATGCATTATTGTATCTTGAACCAAAACATGGGTTGCTTGCGAGTACATTCAAAGTACTCATTGGGTTGCCACTGGTTATTTTATTGGCCAGGCATGAAAGAACATGATATAATGAAGGATACCTTGGTGACGAACATGCGAGCTAGGACGCTTCCCAGTTAGAATGCCTGTAGGGTTAAGGCAGATGGCATGGGTCCAAGTTATCAATGAAGATTTCCGCTGCGATGTTACAATGAAGACTCGAACATAATGGTCCTACTTGTTTAATACGGTATGTATGGATGTAAGACTCTTGTTATTCAGCTTCTGTGTGTTCAATGAGCATTGATCTCTAGGATCACTGTACACGTGCATTCGGTGATCACGACTTATGAGTCGGGGTCCCCACACGGACTCGAAGATTCCAGAACTCGGCCCAAGGACCGCGTCGGTCGGCCTGGGGACTTCATCAACCCAGCAAGCGGCTGTTGACTCCAACCCGCCGCCTCCCAACCCAGCCGCCCTCGTCCAAGTCGCAGTTCTGGTAGTCGAAGAAATAGCAGCACCCTCATGGGCCCAGCCCATCCTCAAATTCCTGGTGAACAAAGAGCTACCAACTGATGAGACCTCAGCTCGGCAAGTACAACGCCGGGCGGCAGCCTATACCATAATCAACAGAGAGCTGGTCAGGCGCAGCGTCACTGGTGTCTACCAGTGCTGCGTAGAGCCAGAGCAAGGCCAGGCGATTCTCAAAGACATCCATCAAGGCGAATGCGGCCACCATGCGGCTTCAAGAGCACTCGTCGCCAAAGCCTTTCGGCACGGTTTCTTCTGGCCGACTGCCTTGGAAGAGGCCAAGGAGTTGGTCCAAAAATGCAAAGGGTGCCAGAAGTTTAGCTCCAAGCCGCACCGGCCGGCTTCTGCGCTCAAGACCATCCCCATTGCCTGGCCTTTCGCAGTTTGGGGTCTAGACATGGTGGGACCATTCAAGATAGCACGAGGTGGTTTAACTCACCTACTTGTCGTAGTGGACAAGTTCACCAAGTGGGTGGAAGTGAAGCCAATTAAGAAACTGAACGGTCCGACTGCCGTGACCTTCATCACCGATATCACAATTCGGTACGGCATACCACACATCATCATCACCGATAACGGCACAAATTTTGCCAAAGGCGCCTTGGCCCATTTCGGTGCAACACAGGGCATCCGACTGGACCTAGCGTCCGTCGCCCTTCCGCAGTCGAACGGCCAAGTGGAGCGAGTAAACGGCCACATCTTGTCCGGCATCAAGCCTCAGTTGATTGAGCCTCTGGAGCGCTCGGCTGGCTGCTAGCTCGACGAGCTGCCAGCCGTCCTTTGGAGTCTGCGCACGACTCCAAACAAGTCAACTGGCTTCACGCCCTTCTTCCTCATCTATGGTGCCGAAGCCGTCATCCCAACGAACATAGAGTTTGACTCCCCACGAGTCACCATGTACACCGAGGAGGAAGCAGAAGAAGCATGACAAGACAGCGTCGATCTGCTGGAAGAAGGTCGGCTGTTGGCACTCAGCCGGTCCAGCATCTACCAGCAGAGCCTGCGCTGATACCACAACAGGAAGGTCAGGCCAAGATCTTTCCAAGAAGGCGACCTTGTGCTCTGGCTGATCTAGCGAACAGCCAGCCAGCACAAGCTGTTGGCGCCTTGGGAAGGCCCTTTCATCATCAACAAAGTACTGGGCAATGATTCCTACTACCTGATTGACGCTCAGAAGCCCCAAGCATGCAAGAGGGATGATTTTGGCAAGGAGACAGAGCGGCCATGGAATGCAAATCTCCTCCGAAGATTTTACAGTTGATGCAGTATGTACCATGCTACCTTTTGTATTTAAGTATCAAGACTTCAGGCCCCCCGACACGAGCTCGGGGACTGCCCTCTTTTGTCTGTATGATAAAAATTACGCCTACAAGTATGTTACTCTTTGTCATGCCGGTTGGCACCGGGCTCAACAAGTCGGCCCGGGGACTTGCCGCCTTGCACTATGAAATGCTTCCTGTAGTCGGACAAGTAGTGTGTAAACGCCTAAGCCGTCTCCTGTCAGAAGCCGCAGCTCGCAGAGCGACTGTATGGTGGGCAGCAGTAAGGTAGAATGGGCATTCGCATGAAAAAATGGCTAAGGACTCAAAGCATAAAACATAGCTCAAGACGACTTCCAGCCTTTCTCACAAACCGACTCTCGAATAGTCGTATTACCGTCTTCTATCCAACTTGCTCAAACAATCTTGAAAACAGCTAAGTACTTGCTTTCCCAAAGTAGCCTGGCACTTGATCCAGCGACAGTCCGCAGAGCGGCTGTCCAATTGGCAAGGCAGGCAACTAAGAGAAAGCGGCAAAGGAAAACAGCCAAAACAACAATGAGCAAGAAAAGATATATATATATATATATATATATATATATATATATATATATATTTACATAACATAGGCCCTTGGCCGAATTGTCGAGTAGAGGTCCAAAATACACCCTGCGGGTGGAATTGTGCGAATTAACAAGTTCTTCAAAGACTACTGAAGCAGATAAAATAAAAGACACAGCGGCAGCTCAGGAGGCAGCAGACGGAGTCGGAGGGTCGGAGGAGGCGCCAGCGTCAGGCGTCGGGGCGGCCGGCTGGCTAGTCTCGGCTTGATCGCCTCCGGCAGCAGTCGGTTCGGTCGCATGCGGCTCGTTGCTGGAGGCACGGTCGGGCTGAGGCTGGCCGTCTGCTCCGTCTTCTGGTGCCTCCGCCTCGTCCTCCTCCTCGACGCTGGAACCAATCACCTCCGCCGAGTCTTCGCCGTAGTCTGGGTTCATCCCAAACCACTCCGGCGGTACCTCCTCGCCGTCTTCAGACCACTCGGGGACGAAGATGCTGGTGTCGGTGTACTCGGTGATCGCCGCAGCACGTTTGACGAGGGCATCTTCCGCAACCGCCAGCTCCGGCTGGGCCTTCGACCGAAGCGTGGCCAACTGGTCCAGATCCAGCCCCGGGTACCACGCCTTGACGAACTCCAAGGCCCGGCGCGCTCCAGCCCGGGCCGAAGAGCCCTTCCAGGCCTCAAGACGACCAGCCGCATCTTCCAGCCAGTTGGCCGTCAGGCTAGGGGTGCGCGGAGCCTGCATATCCGGCCAAAGGGCGGAAATCGCCTGGGCACCGACGCGCTAAAGCCGGTGCAGCATCCGGTGAGCCGGCCGGAGGCGAGCCTCGATGCTCAAGATGTGCTCGTCAAGAGTTCGGGGGGCATCGGCGGTGATCTCTGCGCCCTCCGCCCTCCGACTTTCACGGTCGGCCTCGATGGCTTGGATAGCAGCATGCGACTGCCCAGGGAAGAAGTCTGCAAAGACACGAAGAAACGAAGAAGCAAGTCAAAAACCAAGCGTCGGCACGATCTAAGTCGGCAGCTCGAAGAAAGAAAATAAAGTGACTTACCATCAACGATGTCTTCAATTTCGTGGAAGCCGGAGGACAGTAGCGCCTCCTTGTCAGACCAGGAGGAGCGCTCGCTCGCGAACTCGGCCAAGAGGACAGTTTCCGCCTCCTCCGACTCCTTCCGTGACTTCACAAGCAGCTCCTTCTGCTCTGCCAACTGAGTGGCCAGCAGATCGCGCTCTGTGGCGAGCCTGCTGCACTCCTCCCCTTTGGCACGCAGGGCGGAGTTGGCTTTGCTCAGCTGCTGTTGAAGAGCAGCGTTGGCTCCTGAAGAAAAGGAAGAAATACAACAGTCGTCAATAAAGTAGGTCGCCAGGGAGATCCGGCCCGACTGCTCAGCAGTCGGCCCGAATCTCGGGGACTACAGCCCGTGGGTGCGCCAGCGCGCCCCCACAGAGAAGAAAAAGAGGGACTTACTCTGGCTCTCCGCCAAGTCGGCGGTCTGCTTGCCCAGCTCTTCAACGTTACGGTTGAAGGCAGTGACGCGGAGGTTGTGGTAATCCTGCGACAAGCATTTCAGACAAAGTTAGTACCCAGAAGTTCATCAATTAGAAGTTCCGGGCTGCCTGCTCAGCAGCCGGCCCGAAACTCGGGGACTACACCCAGTGGGTGCGCTGGCGCGCCCCCACAGTGAGGAGCAAGAAAATAAAGACCAAAGAAAAGAAAAAAAAACAACATACCCGGACGGCTGCCCGCGACGCTAGGAATGCCTTGGTGCAACTCTGGAGAGCGTTGCCCTCAGCACGGAGCTTCGCCTGGACGTCCAGGAGCGCCCGGTTCAGCGGCCCTGTGCCGCCTCCTCACACCCACCCAACAGGTGCGGCGCTCGTCGCTTCGGTGTCTGGGGCCGCCGAGCTGGCGGTGCCAGCTTCTAGGGGGCGGGGTGCCGAAGTCGCCTTCTCCAGAAGACGGTGCGTTGGCGAGCCAACTTGGAGGAGTATCCTCGCCACGGCCTCTTCTTCGGTTGGCGGCACCGGAGGGTCCGCTGGCTGCTCGCCTTGCGCGCCTTCAGACGGCGGCGGAGGTGGCGGCGGAACGTTCGCCTCCGGAGCAGAGGGGTTGCCGCCTTCCCTCTCCGTGACAAGGTTCTCCCCGCCGGCTTCTCCAGTTGGCCCCGTGAGCTCCGGAGGCGGCGGCGCAGAGTTCAGCGGGGTAACGAGCAAGGCCGGCTGGCGGCGTGCGGCTTCTTCAGCCTGCTGCTTCGCCGCGGCGGCGGCTTCGGCCTCCGCTAGTTTTTTCTTAGCGGAGGCCTCCGCCCTGTCGGCCTCCGCCTTCTCTAGGCGGAGGGCCTCTTCTTCATTGTGCTTCTCCTGCGCATTCCGCTCCATCGCCTCCCAGAGGTCAGCAGCGGGGTCAATCCGCCGAGTGGTGGCGGACGTCTCCGCTGACCCCATGACGGAGGCGGCGGCGACCCGCTCAAGAGAGAGGGGAGCCCTGAAGAAAGAGGGGCAAGTAGAGACTCAGAAAACCACAAAGAAAGAATAAAACTTTGAAGACAGAGTACTTACGCGGAGACCAACGGAAGCTTCTTCACTTCCTTATGGAAGCGGATGGCCTTCGCGGATGCCTCGTCCCGCCGGGTCGCCGTAGCCGAGCCCTTGGGCTTCTTCGGCCGACTGTCGAACAAAGTCGGCGCGGCCCTGCGCTTCTTTCGCCGCCTGGAGCGCCCGGCACGGCAGAAGAGCCCGCGCCAGGCTGGCTGGCTCCTGGCCGATGGCGAGGGGCGACTTCTCCCTCGGCGTTGTCTTCAGGCCAGTCGGCGAAGGTAGCCGAGGGCCTGAAGTCGCCTGCTGTCCCTCCTCCTCCCTCGGCGTCGTCTTCCAGAGCCGCCGCCCCCAGATCGGGGTCGTCGGCGTCGCTCTCCGCCCGGTCGGCGACGAACTCATGGGCCAGCCTCGAGGTGCCGGCTGGTGGGTGAAGAAGGGGATTCTAACCAAAGCCGACTGGTCAGAACAAAACTCGACAAGAAAAGACAATCTAAAGAAATAAAAGAAAGGCGACTCACCACGAGCGGGGGGTCGGTGCGGGAGTACGGCACCTTGACGAATCGCCAGTCCTCCGGGAGCCTGCTGTCCGAAAGGTAGTTCACCATGAGGGCCACCTCTTCGTGAGGCATGTCCTTGGTGCACATCCGACTCGGGTCGCGGCGCCCGCTCATCTGGCATATCATGTGAGGGCGGCCTTGGAGTGGAAGAACTCGGCGCGACACGAAGGCGGCCAGCAGGTCCGGATCAGTCAGACCCTCTGACTGCGTTAGCTCTCGGATTCACGTGATGGCGCCAGCTCCCACAGGTGTCAGCGACCTGGCTCGGTACGACCAGTTGGGCAGTCTGCCAGCCGGCGGGCCGGCTTCGAAAGCCGGCAGATTGACCCAGTCGCCCCTCATGGCGACGTTCCTGACGTAGAAGTAGGACCTCTGCCACATCTTCACCGACTTTATCAGCGAGATGGAGGGGAAGGGGTTGTCGGCTCCTGACCTTCGCACGGCGATGAAGGCACCGCATTGAGCCGGCACGCCCGCCGCTTGGGTGCCGAGCTTGGAGAAGAAGAACTCCCCCAGAGATCGAGGGTGGGGAGGACTCCGAGGAAGCCTTCGCACAAGGCCACGAAGGCGGACAGCAGCACCACGGTGTTGGGGGTGAGGTGGTGCGGCTGGAGTCTGTAGAACTCCATGAAAGACCGGAAAAAGCTGCTCGCCGGCAGCCCCAGCCCGCGCAGGCAGTGCGAGCGGAAGATGACCCGCTCGCCCTCCTTCGGGGCGGGGGAAATCTTCCCCTTCGGCGCAAGATGCACCTGCACGCGATCCTCGCCAGGAAGCCATTGGGTCCGGCGGAGGAACTCGATGTGGTCTTCATGGACTTCGGAACTGTCCCGGGTGCCGGAGCGCACTGGGGGAGGCGCGGCAGCGGAGGAGGAACTCATCGCGAGCTGTTGCCACGGTGTTCGCTGGAGCTTGGGCATGCGGTGGAGCGAAGAAGAGAGGAGGAGAGCGAGGAGAGCGAGGAAGAAGAGAACGAGGGGTAGTGGGAAGGAGGGGCGCGCATGCCCCCTCTTCCCCCTACTTATAGCCTCGTGGGCTGCGAAGCCGAGGGGCCGGACATGGGGATTTACTGCGCCCACAACCCCACAACCCCCACGATCCCCGTAAAGTTACTGCGTGCAGTAACTCCACAGGAATCCCAACCGTCCACCGGGGCCACAGCGGATCCGCTCGGGCACCGAGGCACGGTAGTGGCTGGCCCCGCCTATGGGCGCGTAGGCTGACAGGATGGCCTGGCCACGTGCCCTCGCGTGACAAGCCAATAACGGGCGGCGGCCTGGATGCTTAGCTAGCACGCCACTTGAAATCCCGCCGCGACATTCGAAATACTGAGCAAGTCGAAATTGAGTGAAGTCCGAGTTGAGCAAGTCCGACTCCTTCTAGACGGCCCGACAGAAGTCAATCAAGACCATGTGTCGAGCACCCGGAGAGAGAAACTGCTGAGGCTTCTCGGCCGATCATCTGCGGCGCCTCACCAGCTTCGGAGACTACTGTCGGAGTAATGGGGCACGGGTAGGCTAACCCGAGTCCCATAACCTTTCAAGACATCGGGGCAGGCTGCGCCCCTCAAGACTCCGGGACGAAGAGTCGCCTCCTGAGGAGTCGACGGCAGGGCGGCCGACTGCCCGCTCACGGCCGAGTCCCAGGGACGACTTCCAGAGAAGCCGGCTTTGGGGAGTCGGCCGGCGACTCCAACAAATCATGACCTCATCGAAGGGGACGGGGCAGGGGCGTGGCTATAGTGAAGCCCACTCCCCGCCCCTGACCAAGGGCAGGCATGGCCATAGCACGCCGTACTCAGGAAGATCTCCGTGCGGCGTGGCACTGTTGCCTGGCCGGCCCTGACATCAGCACCATAGTACCGAGTCATGTGCCCACGACGGCTTGTCTGTACGGCCTGGAAGCAGCGGGGCCCACCAGCCAGCGAGACCTTGGGAGATTGCGGGAGAACCGCCAGTCGGACCCGTCGGGAGTCGGCCCGGGGGAGTCGGCCGAGCCCTCCCACGGGGCCCAGGCGCCATTAATCAAGATGAGATGGGAGTGGCCACAGTGATCGCCCGCCAGGCGGCAAGGCTGTTGCCACGACCCCATGACCAAGCCTGCGTCATCAGAAGCATGGCTACAGTAATCAGCAGCCGGCAAGACCCGCCCGCGGCGGACGCGGCCTGTCAGCTCCGTACCAGACCAGTCGGCAGGGCCCACCAGTCGGCGGAGAAGTCGGAGGCACTTACGGCTGGGCCCGTGCCCAGTCTAATTACCATTGTACCCCTGGGGGGTAGGCCTATATAAACCCCCAGGGCACCCATGCAAAGGGTTCGATGCCAGTAGTTCTAGACCAAACCAGATAAAAGGAGAGAGCTAGCCCTCCGCTCTTCTACCACCAAAACAGCTCAAGGAGCAACCGTGTAAACACTTGGCCATAGTGATCATGCGGAGACCCCGCAGAGCAGCAGTAGGGGTGTTATCTCCTTGGAGAGCCCTGAAGTTGGGTAAGATTCGTCGGCGTGCATGTCTTTGCCTCATCCCGTTTCCAGGCACCGGCGACGTTCTACTCGCCCCCACCATGATAAGCCATCAGTTGGCATATGTCGCACCAAACCCCCAACAACCCCCATCAAATGCATTTGAATTTTTAAATGCCTTCATGATCATGCAATCCTTCCACAAGTGGGTGGCTGGTTTCTCCCGGGTGCCGTGTTTTGGACAAGGTTCGTTCAACAACTGCTCAAGGGTGGGGCCTGACCCGCCCGATCGAGGGTGTTGTCTGCCCTTGCGCCGCTGATTACCATCCTGTGCATTGGCATTGGCAACAAACTCATCAGCCTTATGTTTATTACCTCCTTGATTCGCCGGGTTATGGTGGTGACCCTTGCCATTGTCGTTCTTCTTTCCCTTTGTTGCCTTTTCTTCGTCCGACACCAGGTCTTTGGTGGTACCAGAATCAGCGTACTTGACAAGAGCCTCCATCAATGTTCCCATGTCATTACAGTCACGTTTAAGCTGCCCCAACTTCTACTTCAGAGGTTCAAAACGGCAATTTTTCTCCAACATCAAAACTGCTGAGCCGGCATCCATCTTATCAGATGAATGTATTATCTCCTTGACCCGGCGCACCCAATGGGTTGTAGATTCTCCATCCTCTTGCTTGCAATTGGTCAGGTCCACAATCGACATTGGCTGCTTACAAGTATCCTTAAAGTTCTGGATGAACCGTGACTTTAACTCTGCCCATGAACCGATAGAATTGGGTGGCAATCCTTTCAACCAGGTCCGAGCCGTTCCATCCAACATCATGGTAAAATACTTGGCCATTGCAGCATCGCTACCTTCTAACAGCTCCATAGCCATCTCATAACTCTCAATCCAAGCCCCCGGCTGTAAGTCAGCCGTGTAATTAGGCACCTTACGAGGCCCCTTGAAATCCTTGGGCAACCTCTCATTGCGTATGGCTGGGACCAGGCAAGGTACGCCTCCGGTTCTTGTGGCTACTCCTGCCTCAATCGAGGTTGCAGGATAAGCCAGAAAGGTTTGGTGAGCAGCCTGGTCTGCTTCTATCTGAGCCGCCCGTTCCGCCTCTTGACGAATCCTCTCCTGATCCGCCAAGTTAAGGGCTCTAGCTCGCACCGACTCATGCCTATATGGCCGGTTGTGGCGTTGAGCGTTACCTGACATTTCTACAGACTCCATGTGCCTACTGTAGCTCGGGCTCCGGCTTGGGCGAGGGGTTGAATGAATCCTATCTCGACTGTAAGAGTATGCATCCTGCTGGGCCAGAGCTGTCTGAAGTAGCTATCTTACCCTCCGGGTTTCAATGGCTGCTGGCGAGTCGCCTTCCACTGGGAGAGCTGCCAAACGAGCCGACGCTGCGATGAGGTTTTTCATGGGGTTGGAGAAGTGACCCGGAGGTGTTGCTACATAACGAGGAGGAGCTGTATTTATGGGAGGCGGCTCCATGGTCCGTGGCTGAACCGGTGCACTGGGTGTCGCGACCCGGGTTGCTTCCGGCGGGTTGCTCCCCCCGGCTCCGGGTGTATGGAACAGGTTCCTCGGATCCAGCTTTAGAGGCAGACGCGACTGAGTTTTTTGATGCCTCCTCCTCATGACCTCGTTTGATGCATTAAGATCCACCGAGAGCCAGAAAGTTTCTGCTTGAAGCTGTTGGGCACGAGCATCCAGAGCTACTCGTTCTGCTCCCATCCGGGTTTCCTCCGCGGCTAGATTTTCCTTTGCTTGCACCATCTCCTCCCGCACGCGTGCCACTTCTGCATCATGCTGGGCTTTATTTGCCGGTTCTACAACAGCAGTTAACAGAGCCGTCAGTTCATCCATGAGGTCCATTAGAACCTAAGCTGGGGGCGCACGGGGTCTCCTGACCCGGCAGCTGCCGACCCGATAGCTGCTGTTGTCGCTGCGGTGGAGTTCTGCCCGGGCTGCGTCCCTGCCATGAAGACTCCGGCCCAATTCAGCGGCTCAAGGGGGTCCGGAATACTGCTGCCATCGGAACAGCCCCCGAGCATGCCATCTTGCAGTTGGTACAACGAGTCTGTCTCACCTATTGATGATGCAGTATCAGAGCAGATGGCCGTCTCCCCGTCTTCCATCGATCCTTCGGAGTATTCACCGCCATGGATGCAGCCTACGAAAGCAGGCTTCACAGCAGATTGAACATGGGCGGACCCAGCGCGCTGAGCCGTTTCGATGAGGTCGGTGTGGACGTCCGGCTCAGGGCCTGTCTCGCCGATCTGGCTGATGAAGACGTGAATTCCGCCGAAGGGGACCCGGTACCCGTACTCGATCGAGCTGGCCTCGGGGCCCCAGCCTTCGTCGTCGATGTAGAATTTGCTGCGATGACTCTTGGTCATCCAGCCCACAGCCTATCCCTTGAGCCCTTCGAAGTTGCCCTTCAAGAACTCAAATCCACCGTGCGCTGGCCCCACGGTGGGCGCCAACTGTCGTGGAGTTGACACGACAGATGTCCTAGAGCAAGGACTTAGTCGTAGGGCCATCGCACTAGGAAGCTTAAAGGGGTTGATCGGGACAAAGGACACGCAAGAGAGTTTTATACTAGTTCGGCCCCTTACAATGAAGGTAAAAGCCTACGTCGAGTTGGGATTGGTATTGCTGAGGTTTCGATCTCCAAGAGGCTCAACTCGCCGGCTTGGTTATCGACTTGGTTGTTTCTTGCCCTAAGCCTCCACCGGGTCGTCCCGTTATATACATGGGTTGACGCCTGGTGGCCTACAGAGTCCCGGCCGGCTCATAATCGTGTCCGGCTCGGTGACCTTCTTTACATGCCTTTCTTTACAAGTCTTTCCTTACATATGGCGGTTCATAATATCAGGCCTTAAACCACCTTCAGGCCCTTGGGCCTTCTACAATACTTAATAAACTACAATCTTGGATGTTTACTGGGCTTCTTGCGTAACCCGCCATTGGGGCTGACCCGGCCACTCCTGGGCGGGTCTCAACTGATAATAATATCCCCAACAGTATGCATGTCGGACAAATTACAACATTGGAAATACAAGCATAGTCTAGGCCAACATGAGAATGATACTCGGCGGAATATTCAAATGACGCATGCGGGAGGATGTACTAGACCGGATGGCGGCATGATCGATGGAGAAGAGGGTTGGAGAGGAATGAGAAATAAGCAACGCCGCATGATTATACTTGAACGGCTCAAATAAACAGTAAGTTGACTCGTTTTCCCTTCTGTCTTGGTCACGGAATAAGATACTCCCTCTATTTTTATTTACTCTCCATATTAGGTTTGACTGAAGTCAAACTTCATAAAATTTGACCAAGTTTATAGAAAACTAGCAAGATGCCCGTGCCTTGCACAGAACATCAAGATCTTGTGGGAGAAAAGGATGAATGAGGGAAGGCCTTATATGCTCATGTGGAGAGGATTGCGGGTAAATTGTCATAGTTTCCTTCCTATCTGTTATATATATACTGGACGACCTATATTGCAGGATGGCAGGCACACCATCATCACCAACTCTGCTTTTTATGTACACTAGCAAGATGCATGTGCGTTGCACGGAACATCAAGATGCATTTGTATGAGTAGTTTATCTTGTGGGAGAAAAGCATGAAAGGGAAGGCCTTATTTGCAAATGTGGAGAGGGGTGTGGGTATCTTTTTGCAAAATTGCCATAGTTTCCTTCCTATCCATAAGATATAAATCGGACGGACTTGTAACGCCCCGGATGTAACTTACGAGATTTGTAACTCCGACTCTGCCGTTTCCGGCTCTAAGTTATGATTTTCCCTTCGTGGTTGGTTCTTGTCTTCATTTTGCATTTTGTTCATGTCATGCATTTCATATCATGTCATCATGTGCATCGCATTTGCATACGTGTTCGTCTCATGCATCTGAGCATTTTCCCCGTTGTCCGTTTTGGAATCCGACAATCCTACGTCCTCCAGTGTCCCCCTTTCATCTCTTTTCGTGTGTGGGTGTTAAACGTTCTCGGAATGGAACGAGGTTTGCCAAGGGGCCTTGGTACACCACAGGTAGACCGCCTGTCAAGTTTCGTGCCATTTGGAGTCCGTTTGATACTCCAACGGTTAACCGGGGAAACGGAAAGGCCTCGTGTGTGTTGCAGCCCAAGACCCCATCAAAATGGCCCAATAACCCATCCAAACCTCTTCCATGTCCTCCGCCATCGGATCACGATCACGTGGTCGAAAACTACACTCCATTTGGACACTCCAAACTCCTTCTAGGTATAAATATGTGCAACCCTCTCCAAATCCCGGATGAAACCCTAGCCTTCTTCCACCCCGCGCCGCCAGTCATGTCTGTGTCCGCCGGACGCGTCCATCGGTCGCGTCACCCGATGAATCGCGGCGCGCCACATCGCCTCCACCGCCACCGGAGCCAACCGCGCCTCGCCACCTATCGCCTCCACCGCCTCCCTCCACCGCGGCCCATGGGGCCCGGAGCGGGCCCGCCGAGCCCATCGGGCGCCGCCCCGCCCACACGCATCCGCGCCGCCCTCCGCCCGACGCGCCACCACCGTCCACCGCTCCACAGGCCGCAGTCGAGCAGCCGGCGCCACCGCGCCTCCCGGCCCACGCCCGAGGCCACCGGCCGCCATCGCTGACGCGCCCCTGCGCCGCTCGCCGCCCGTGCCCACCGGAGAGACTCGCCGCCCCGCCGGTGCCTTCCTCTTGTTCTCCAGTCCCCGCGCAGCCCCAACTCCAGCGAACTCCCACTGCCCAGATCTGGATCTGGAAGACAAGGTCGACCTCGTTTTTTTCTCTGAAGTCCCGAAAACTTTGCATTCTAGTGCTATCTTTGATTTGTCGTAACTTCTTGCATGTAGCTCCGTTTTGTGCGTGTGATATATCAAAATGTTCATCATGATGTGCTCTTCATTTTGTTCCATTGTGACATGCTTGTTTGAGTCCATATTGATGCCCAAATTGTTGATGCAAGAGTGCTATAAATTGTTAGGTGTTGATTCTTATCAGAGTATGAGGATTTGTCTTTTTTGCTACATTTCTTGTGTGCATCTTATGGGCATGAGCTCTACATGTATTTTGGTCTATGCCATGCCTCTTTACAGGGGTGTATGCCATGTATTTTTGTGATCAATGTGGTGACAAGCACAAGCATGCAAAGTAGCCTTCGTGATATTGTTGATTTCAGGATATCAGGATTTTGGCTAAGTCTTTGTCTGCTGTTATTTTGATGCCATGTAACCATGTTGCTATAGTGAGATACATGCTTTATTTGAGTTGCTTCAGTAAGGATGTTTTGGACATATGGTTGTGCTCTATCCAACCATTCCCCTGTTTGCATTTATGGAGTGCCCTAGCATGACTTAATCTTGCTCTACTTTTGCTATAAAATGTTCCTGGCAGATTGTTTACATGTTAATCAATTTTGACATGGATGTTGTAGTTGGTTCATGCATGCTATGAACTTGCTCTTGCCTTGGTTAGCTTCTTGAACATGCCATCTTGCTGATGCTATGCTTATCTTTTCATGCAATGCCTTGTGTTGAGTTAATCGAGTTCGCAATGATGCCTTCATAATTCTGTTTATGCCATGCCCAGTTTTTCTGCTAAGTCTGAATCTGTTAACGAAACTTGCTATGTTTACATGGGTGTCATCATATCTTCTGTGCCTTTTTGGCTCATGGTCAGTAAGGGACTTTTGTTTTAGGCTCTGAATAGATTCATGCCATACCTTTTTTGCTACGATCTGTTCCTGTAGCATGTTGTTTGCTTGCTCTAAACATTGCTTCATGATGTTATTCCTGGCATGTTAGTATTTCCACTAAGTCTGTGATGCCAATATCTTTTGCAATTTTTCCATGCTTGGTTGAACCTGCTCTTGTATGATTTAGCCGTAGCTCAGTGTTCATCTTTTGTCAAGCATCTTGAGTAGATCACTGCCATGTGCTTTGTTACTATGTTGGAGTGCAGTAGCTTAGTTTCTTGTTGCATTGTAGATGGCATCATGCTGTTAATCGCAAAATTGTGCCATTCTTGGTTTGCTTGCCATTTGCAAACCGTGCATTTGATTCCGGTGATCTTTATATTGATTTCGACCGAAAGCAACTCATCTTTCCAGCGGCACACTTGATTTGCCAATTTGATGCCTTGTTCAATCTTTCCCTTCCGGAGCACGCATATGCATTGCATATCACGTCTCGCATATCATGCCATGTTTTGCATCATGTTGTTTGTGCATTGCGCCGTGATTGATTGTTGGTCCTTTGCTTGTGTTCTTGCTTTGGGTAGAGCCGGGAGACGAGTTCGTGATCGAGGAACCCGTTGAGTATGCTTACGAGGATCAAGCTTTCGTCAACTCGGAGAACTTTGCAGGCAAGATGACCATACCCTCGAAATCACTTCTATCTTTGCTTGCCAGTTGTTCGCTCTATTGCTATGTCGCGATACCTACCACTTGCTATATCATGCCTCCCGTATTGCCATGTCAAGCCTCTAACCCACCTTTCCTAGCAAACCATTGTTTGGCTATGTTACCGCTTTGCTCAGCCCCTCTTATAGCATTGCTAGTTGCAGGTGAAGATGGAGTTTGTTCCATGTTGGAACATGGAGATGTTGTTCCTTGTTGGAACATGTTTACTTGTTGGGATATCACAATATCCCTTATTTAATTAATGCAACTATATACTTGGTAAAGGGTGGAAGGCTCGGCCTTATGCCTGGTGTTTTGTTCCACTCTTGCCGCCCTAGTTTCCGTCATACCGGTGTTATGTTCCTTGATTTTGCGTTCCTTATGCGGTTGGGTGTTATGGGAACCCCTTGACAGTTCGCCTTGAATAAAACTCCTCCAGCAAGGCCCAACCTTGGTTTTACCATTTTCCTACCTACCACCATATACCCCTTTCCCTTGGGTTCTGCAGACTCAAGGGTCATATTTATTTTAGACCCTCCTGGGCCAGTGCTCCTCTGAGTGTTGGTCCGAAACGAGAAACCTGCGGGGCCACCTCAGGGCAACTCGAGGGTTGGTTTTACTCGTAGCTTGACCTATCCAGTGTGCCCTGAGAACGAGATACGTGCCACTCCTATCGGGATTTGTCGGCACATCGGGCGGCTTTGCTGGTCTTGTTTTACCATTGTCGAAATGTCTTGTAACCGGGATTCCGAGACTGATCGGGTCTTCCCGCTAGAAGGAATATCCTTCGTTGACCGTGAGAGCTTGTGACGAATCCTCTCCTGATCCGCCAAGTTAAGGGCTCTAGCCCGCACCGACTCATGCCTATATGGCCGGTTGTGGCGTTGAGCGTTACCTGACATTTCTACAGACTCCATGTGCCTACTGTAGCTCGGGCTCCGGCTTGGGCGAGGGGTTGAATGAATCCTATCTCGACTGTAAGAGTATGCATCCTGCTGGGCCAGAGCTGTCTGAAGTAGCTATCTTACCCTCCGGGTTTCAATGGCTGCTGGCGAGTCGCCTTCCACTGGGAGAGCTGCCAAACGAGCCGACGCTGCGATGAGGTTTTTCATGGGGTTGGAGAAGTGACCCGGAGGTGTTGCTACATAACGAGGAGGAGCTGTATTTATGGGAGGCGGCTCCATGGTCCGTGGCTGAACCGGTGCACTGGGTGTCGCGACCCGGGTTGCTTCCGGCGGGTTGCTCCCCCCGGCTCCGGGTGTATGGAACAGGTTCCTCGGATCCAGCTTTAGAGGCAGACGCGACTGAGTTTTTTGATGCCTCCTCCTCATGACCTCGTTTGATGCATTAAGATCCACCGAGAGCCAGAAAGTTTCTGCTTGAAGCTGTTGGGCACGAGCATCCAGAGCTACTCGTTCTGCTCCCATCCGGGTTTCCTCCGCGGCTAGATTTTCCTTTGCTTGCACCATCTCCTCCCGCACGCGTGCCACTTCTGCATCATGCTGGGCTTTATTTGCCGGTTCTACAACAGCAGTTAACAGAGCCGTCAGTTCATCCATGAGGTCCATTAGAACCTAAGCTGGGGGCGCACGGGGTCTCCTGACCCGGCAGCTGCCGACCCGATAGCTGCTGTTGTCGCTGCGGTGGAGTTCTGCCCGGGCTGCGTCCCTGCCATGAAGACTCCGGCCCAATTCAGCGGCTCAAGGGGGTCCGGAATACTGCTGCCATCGGAACAGCCCCCGAGCATGCCATCTTGCAGTTGGTACAACGAGTCTGTCTCACCTATTGATGATGCAGTATCAGAGCAGATGGCCGTCTCCCCGTCTTCCATCGATCCTTCGGAGTATTCACCGCCATGGATGCAGCCTACGAAAGCAGGCTTCACAGCAGATTGAACATGGGCGGACCCAGCGCGCTGAGCCGTTTCGATGAGGTCGGTGTGGACGTCCGGCTCAGGGCCTGTCTCGCCGATCTGGCTGATGAAGACGTGAATTCCGCCGAAGGGGACCCGGTACCCGTACTCGATCGAGCTGGCCTCGGGGCCCCAGCCTTCGTCGTCGATGTAGAATTTGCTGCGATGACTCTTGGTCATCCAGCCCACAGCCTATCCCTTGAGCCCTTCGAAGTTGCCCTTCAAGAACTCAAATCCACCGTGCGCTGGCCCCACGGTGGGCGCCAACTGTCGTGGAGTTGACACGACAGATGTCCTAGAGCAAGGACTTAGTCGTAGGGCCATCGCACTAGGAAGCTTAAAGGGGTTGATCGGGACAAAGGACACGCAAGAGAGTTTTATACTAGTTCGGCCCCTTACAATGAAGGTAAAAGCCTACGTTGAGTTGGGATTGGTATTGCTGAGGTTTCGATCTCCAAGAGGCTCAACTCGCCGGCTTGGTTATCGACTTGGTTGTTTCTTGCCCTAAGCCGCCACCGGGTCGTCCCGTTATATACATGGGTTGACGCCTGGTGGCCTACAGAGTCCCGGCCGGCTCATAATCGTGTCCGGCTCGGTGACCTTCTTTACATGCCTTTCTTTACAAGTCTTTCCTTACATATGGCGGTTCATAATATCAGGCCTTAAACCACCTTCAGGCCCTTGGGCCTTCTACAATACTTAATAAACTACAATCTTGGATGTTTACTGGGCTTCTTGCGTAACCCGCCATTGGGGCTGACCCGGCCACTCCTGGGCGGGTCTCAACTGATAATAATATCCCCAACAGTATGCATGTCGGACAAATTACAACATTGGAAATACAAGCATAGTCTAGGCCAACATGAGAATGATACTCGGCGGAATATTCAAATGACGCATGCGGGAGGATGTACTAGACCGGATGGCGGCATGATCGATGGAGAAGAGGGTTGGAGAGGAATGAGAAATAAGCAACGCCGCATGATTATACTTGAACGGCTCAAATAAACAGTAAGTTGACTCGTTTTCCCTTCTGTCTTGGTCACGGAATAAGATACTCCCTCTATTTTTATTTACTCTCCATATTAGGTTTGACTGAAGTCAAACTTCATAAAATTTGACCAAGTTTATAGAAAACTAGCAAGATGCCCGTGCCTTGCACAGAACATCAAGATCTTGTGGGAGAAAAGGATGAATGAGGGAAGGCCTTATATGCTCATGTGGAGAGGATTGCGGGTAAATTGTCATAGTTTCCTTCCTATCTGTTATATATATACTGGACGACCTATATTGCAGGATGGCAGGCACACCATCATCACCAACTCTGCTTTTTATGTACACTAGCAAGATGCATGTGCGTTGCACGGAACATCAAGATGCATTTGTATGAGTAGTTTATCTTGTGGGAGAAAAGCATGAAAGGGAAGGCCTTATTTGCAAATGTGGAGAGGGGTGTGGGTATCTTTTTGCAAAATTGCCATAGTTTCCTTCCTATCCATAAGATATAAATCGGACGGACTTGTAACGCCCCGGATGTAACTTACGAGATTTGTAACTCCGACTCTGCCGTTTCCGGCTCTAAGTTATGATTTTCCCTTCGTGGTTGGTTCTTGTCTTCATTTTGCATTTTGTTCATGTCATGCATTTCATATCATGTCATCATGTGCATCGCATTTGCATACGTGTTCGTCTCATGCATCTGAGCATTTTCCCCCGTTGTCCGTTTTGGAATCCGACAATCCTACGTCCTCCAGTGTCCCCCTTTCATCTCTTTTCGTGTGTGGGTGTTAAACGTTCTCGGAATGGAACGAGGTTTGCCAAGGGGCCTTGGTACACCACAGGTAGACCGCCTGTCAAGTTTCGTGCCATTTGGAGTCCGTTTGATACTCCAACGGTTAACCGGGGAAACGGAAAGGCCTCGTGTGTGTTGCAGCCCAAGACCCCATCAAAATGGCCCAATAACCCATCCAAACCTCTTCCATGTCCTCCGCCATCGGATCACGATCACGTGGTCGAAAACTACACTCCATTTGGACACTCCAAACTCCTTCTAGGTATAAATATGTGCAACCCTCTCCAAATCCCGGATGAAACCCTAGCCTTCTTCCACCCCGCGCCGCCAGTCATGTCTGTGTCCGCCGGACGCGTCCATCGGTCGCGTCACCCGATGAATCGCGGCGCGCCACATCGCCTCCACCGCCACCGGAGCCAACCGCGCCTCGCCACCTATCGCCTCCACCGCCTCCCTCCACCGCGGCCCATGGGGCCCGGAGCGGGCCCGCCGAGCCCATCGGGCGCCGCCCCGCCCACACGCATCCGCGCCGCCCTCCGCCCGACGCGCCACCACCGTCCACCGCTCCACAGGCCGCAGTCGAGCAGCCGGCGCCACCGCGCCTCCCGGCCCGCGCCCGAGGCCACCGGCCGCCATCGCTGACGCGCCCCTGCGCCGCTCGCCGCCCGTGCCCACCGGAGAGACTCGCCGCCCCGCCGGTGCCTTCCTCTTGTTCTCCAGTCCCCGCGCAGCCCCAACTCCAGCGAACTCCCACTGCCCAGATCTGGATCTGGAAGACAAGGTCGACCTCGTTTTTTTCTCTGAAGTCCCGAAAACTTTGCATTCTAGTGCTATCTTTGATTTGTCGTAACTTCTTGCATGTAGCTCCGTTTTGTGCGTGTGATATATCAAAATGTTCATCATGATGTGCTCTTCATTTTGTTCCATTGTGACATGCTTGTTTGAGTCCATATTGATGCCCAAATTGTTGATGCAAGAGTGCTATAAATTGTTAGGTGTTGATTCTTATCAGAGTATGAGGATTTGTCTTTTTTGCTACATTTCTTGTGTGCATCTTATGGGCATGAGCTCTACATGTATTTTGGTCTATGCCATGCCTCTTTACAGGGGTGTATGCCATGTATTTTTGTGATCAATGTGGTGACAAGCACAAGCATGCAAAGTAGCCTTCGTGATATTGTTGATTTCAGGATATCAGGGATTTTGGCTAAGTCTTTGTCTGCTGTTATTTTGATGCCATGTAACCATGTTGCTATAGTGAGATACATGCTTTATTTGAGTTGCTTCAGTAAGGATGTTTTGGACATATGGTTGTGCTCTATCCAACCATTCCCCTGTTTGCATTTATGGAGTGCCCTAGCATGACTTAATCTTGCTCTACTTTTGCTATAAAATGTTCCTGGCAGATTGTTTACATGTTAATCAATTTTGACATGGATGTTGTAGTTGGTTCATGCATGCTATGAACTTGCTCTTGCCTTGGTTAGCTTCTTGAACATGCCATCTTGCTGATGCTATGCTTATCTTTTCATGCAATGCCTTGTGTTGAGTTAATCGAGTTCGCAATGATGCCTTCATAATTCTGTTTATGCCATGCCCAGTTTTTCTGCTAAGTCTGAATCTGTTAACGAAACTTGCTATGTTTACATGGGTGTCATCATATCTTCTGTGCCTTTTTGGCTCATGGTCAGTAAGGGACTTTTGTTTTAGGCTCTGAATAGATTCATGCCATACCTTTTTTTGCTACGATCTGTTCCTGTAGCATGTTGTTTGCTTGCTCTAAACATTGCTTCATGATGTTATTCCTGGCATGTTAGTATTTCCACTAAGTCTGTGATGCCAATATCTTTTGCACTTTTTCCATGCTTGGTTGAACCTGCTCTTGTATGATTTAGCCGTAGCTCAGTGTTCATCCTTTTGTCAAGCATCTTGAGTAGATCACTGCCATGTGCTTTGTTACTATGTTGGAGTGCAGTAGCTTAGTTTCTTGTTGCATTGTAGATGGCATCATGCTGTTAATTGCAAAATTGTGCCATTCTTGGTTTGCTTGCCATTTGCAAACCGTGCATCCGATTCCGGTGATCTTTATATTGATTTCGACCGAAAGCAACTCATCTTTCCAGCGGCACACTTGATTTGCCAATTTGATGCCTTGTTCAATCTTTCCCTTCCGGAGCACGCATATGCATTGCATATCACGTCTCGCATATCATGCCATGTTTTGCATCATGTTGTTTGTGCATTGCGCCGTGATTGATTGTTGGTCCTTTGCTTGTGTTCTTGCTTTGGGTAGAGCCGGGAGACGAGTTCGTGATCGAGGAACCCGTTGAGTATGCTTACGAGGATCAAGCTTTCGTCAACTCGGAGAACTTTGCAGGCAAGATGACCATACCCTCGAAATCACTTCTATCTTTGCTTGCCAGTTGTTCGCTCTATTGCTATGCCGCGGATACCTACCACTTGCTATATCATGCCTCCCGTATTGCCATGTCAAGCCTCTAACCCACCTTTCCTAGCAAACCATTGTTGGCTATGTTACCGCTTTGCTCAGCCCCTCTTATAGCATTGCTAGTTGCAGGTGAAGATGGAGTTTGTTCCATGTTGGAACATGGAGATGTTGTTCCTTGTTGGAACATGTTTACTTGTTGGGATATCACAATATCCCTTATTTAATTAATGCAACTATATACTTGGTAAAGGGTGGAAGGCTCGGCCTTATGCCTGGTGTTTTGTTCCACTCTTGCCGCCCTAGTTTCCGTCATACCGGTGTTATGTTCCTTGATTTTGCGTTCCTTATGCGGTTGGGTGTTATGGGAACCCCTTGACAGTTCGCCTTGAATAAAACTCCTCCAGCAAGGCCCAACCTTGGTTTTACCATTTTCCTACCTACCACCATATACCCCTTTCCCTTGGGTTCTGCAGACTCAAGGGTCATATTTATTTTAGACCCTCCTAGGCCAGTGCTCCTCTGAGTGTTGGTCCGAAACGAGAAACCTGCGGGGCCACCTCAGGGCAACTCGAGGGTTGGTTTTACTCGTAGCTTGACCTATCCAGTGTGCCCTGAGAACGAGATACGTGCCACTCCTATCGGGATTTGTCGGCACATCGGGCGGCTTTGCTGGTCTTGTTTTACCATTGTCGAAATCTCTTGTAACCGGGATTCCGAGACTGATCGGGTCTTCCCGCTAGAAGGAATATCCTTCGTTGACCGTGAGAGCTTGTGATGGTCTAAGTTGGGACACCCTTGTAGGGTTTTGAACTTTTGAAAGCCGTGCCCGCGGTTATGGGTAGATGGGAATTTGTTAATGTCCGGTTGTAGAGAACTTGAAACTTAACTTAATTAAAATGAATCAACCGCGTGTGTTGCCGTGATGGTCTCTTTTCGGCGGAGTTTGGGAAGAGAACACGGTCTCGTGTTATGCTTGAACGTAAGTAGCCTCAGGATCACTTTTTGATCATTATTAGATTCTCGACCGTGATTTGCTTCTCTTCTCGCTCTCTTTTGCATAAGTTAGCCACCATATATGCTAGTGCTTGCTATAGCTCCACCTCACTACCCTTTTCCTACCCTTAAGCTTAAACAGTCTTGATCGCGAGGGTATGAGATTGCTGAGTCCCTGTGACTCACAGATACTTCCAACAAATGCAGGTGCCGATGATGCTAGTGCAGGGGATGCTACCGAACTCAAGTGGGAGTTCGACGAGGATTCGGGTCGTTACTATGTGTCTTTTCCAGATGATCAGTAGAGGAGCCCAGTTGGGGCGATCGGGGATCTAGCATTTGGGGTTGTCTTTCTTTATTTTGGTTCCGTAGTCGGACCTTGATTGTATTGTGGATGTTGTATGCTATATTTATGTATTGTGTGAAGTGGCAATTGTAAGCGAACTCTTTATCCCCTTCTTATTCAGTACATGGGATGTGTAAAGATTACCCCTCTTGCGACATGCCTACCATGCGGTTATGCCTCTAAGTCGTGCCCCGCCATGTGGGAGATATAGCCACATCGTGGGTGTTACAAGTTGGTAATCAAAGCCTTCCCTGACTTAGGAGCCCCTTGCTTGATCGAATCGCTGACGTTGTTGAGTCTAGAAAAATGTTTTGAGTCTTATAGGGTTATATATATCGGAGAGTAGGATTCTTTTTACTCCTTAGTCCCTTCCTCGCTCTGCTGAGGCTTCCTGACGTGGAGTTTTGACTCTTCTCTCCTCAAATTTCACGAAAAAAAATTTAGGATCACGCGGGTATCTTGGAATCATTTCGATGGTTTTGTGATGACAACATTGTTCTTGGTGCCTCCTGACATTTAGGGGTTGTGGCAGTGTACCGGGGAGTTGAGCTCCGAGGTGTTGTCGTCGCAATTTTATCGTTGTAGTACTGGGGCGGGAGTTCGAGAGTATTGCCATAACTCGTATAACGGATGCTTTTCGAAGGTTGAGGTAAATGATTTCCGAAGGTTTCTTGGTTATGTGTTGAAGGATGGATACAGCTGGATGTAGGATTTGCTAGTTTTTGGTGAGATATTATGATTCCCCTGTATCCCCAACACATGATTGCATAACTAGAAAGTTTCGGGAGTTTTATAGGTGGGAATTCGTGTAGCTCCAGTATTTCTTCCCGCAGATATTTGGTTTGTGATTGGGTAATCCTTACCAATTATTTTTTTCATGTCCGTACCTTGTTGTTTTTTTCCATCTATCTCTATCAAAGTGGCTTCTCAATTTATGGAAGTGTGATGATTTACTTTGGAATTCATCCGTTCATTCTTGTTTGAATGTTAAGGCTATATGTTGCAATTTCGATCCATTGATTCAGCTTGAATATATGTCTTTCAAGATGCTAACGGATGTCAACCTCTTCAGGATCGCTCCTCCAACGCGTTAGAATCCGGAACCTCCACCACCACCTCCACCTCCGAAGGCATGGCAAGCTGTCATGGCCGCCACCAACGCCAACACTCAGATGCTTTTACCACTCTTGCAAGAGCGCAACCAAGAAAATCAAGGCCAAGGCAACAATCAAGCTCATTTTGCTACCCTCAATCAGTTCCTCGCAAACTAGCCGAAGTCCTTCAGTAACTGTGTCGAGGCCACAGACGCTGAAGATTGGCTCGTGAATATCTGCAAACATTTTGAGTGTAGCAATGTCAGGCCTGAGGACTTTGTCAAGTTTGCTTCGTTCTAACTCAAAGACCAAGCTGCTGAGTGGTATCAACAATACATGGATTCCCGAGGAGGTCGTGTGATTACCTGGGATGATTTCCGCCGAGACTTCAAAGCTCACCACATTCCACAAAGTGTTGCTGAGAGTAAGTGCGAGGAGTTCCGCAATATCAAGCAAGGCAACATGTCTGTTTACCAATACAACATCCTGTTTCAGAGGCTCGCTCGCTTCGCTAAACAGGACGTCCCTGACGAAAAGAGCATGATTTATCAATTCAGAGGTGGCCTCAGAGAAGATCTGCAACTAGCTCTCGTGCTTTTTGAGCCGACTGTCGATGTCAAAACCGGCGGATCTCGGGTAGGGGGTCCCGAACTGTGCATCTAGGCCGGATGGTAATAGGAGGCAGGGGACACGATGTTTTACCCAGGTCCGGGCCCTCTTGATGGAGGTAAAACCCTACGTCCTGCTTGATTAATATTGATGATATGGGTAGTACAAGAGTAGATCTACCACGAGATCAGAGAGGCTCAACCCTAGAAGCTAGCCTATGGTATGATTGTATGTTGTGATTGTTGTCCTATGGACTAAAACCCTTTGGTTTATATAGACACCGGAGAGGGTTAGGGTTACACAAGGTCGGTTACAAAGGAGGAGATATCCATATACGTATTGCCTAGCTTGCCTTCCATGCCAAGTAGAGTCCCATCCGGACACGAAACAAAGTCTTCAATCTTGTATCTTCATAGTCCAATAGTCCGGCCAATGGAGATAGTCCGGCTGTCAGGAGACCCCCTAATCCAGGACTCCCTCAGTAGCCCCCGAACCAGGCTTCAATGACGATGAGTCCGGCGTGCAGTATTGTCTTCGGCATTGCAAGGCGGGTTCCTCTCCAAATTCTGTGTACCTGTCGAAATAGTGTCTGGTCTCTTGTCAATGTTGCACTCCTTTGCTTCCACGCCTAATAATGGCCACTTTCCACGTGTCGAGCGAATGTGAAGAGCCAGGGAGTTTTCACATTTACCCCCCTAGCTGTATGAATGAACCGCCTATTAAAAAGACGAGGATTCAGATCCAAACCACATCATCCTCCCTTGGCGAGCCTTCATCGGAGCGCACCCGACAGAGATACATTCCATCATGGCCGGTCAACGCAGCTCCTCCTCTCGCCCCCTAGCTCCAAGCCTGGAGATTGGGAGAGATGTTCCGTCCCGCACAGCAAATTAGTGATGCTTCAGACCAAGGGATTTCTTCCCCCAGCGTACCTGGTCCTGGTTCGTGCCGGGCTTGCCACCTATAATGGCGGAGAGCAAGCGGAGAGCCTTCCCAATCCCTCCAAGGGAGAGCGGGTATGCCTTGTCCCTTATTTGGTAAGAGGGCTCGGATTCACAATTCATCCATTTCTCCGGGGGCACCTGGAGTTCTACGGCCTCCAGTTGCACAACCTTATGCCTGTCTCCATGCTGCATATTGCGGGATTCGTAGCCCTTTGCGAGTTGTTTTTGGGCTGTGAGGCTCATTTTGCTTTGTGGAAGAAGCTGTTCTGCCTTGTGCCCCGTTCTCAGAAGGGGTCAATATATCAAGTGGGCGGAGCCAAAGTGTGGTGTATTGCCGGGACCAGATACCTGTCCGGGACCCCAAAGAAGATGTCCGAAGACTGGCCTTCAGAATGGTTTTATATAGAAGACGTCCCCCTCCCGGATCCTATTCGGATCGGGCTTCCTGAGTTCGACAACGCCCCTTTGAAGAAGCGCCGGAGCTGGCGTCCACGGAGCTTCCTAGAGGAAGATGACAGGGACATTCTTTACCTGATGAGCCGGATAAGTTTTTTAGCTCGATCCGGATTGACCATGATCGAGGTCATGGCCATATGTATCATGCGGGGGTGTAGCCGCTTCAATATAGAGGCCACCCCATGTGGGATTTCAACGGGGAGGATGACGCCACCCGCTACGGCCGTAAAGGGTCGGGATCGGTTGCTGATTTAATAAAGATCTTATCCACTTTGTACAAGGGAGAAGAGGAGGAATTCCTTCATGTCAACCCCCAGGGCGGATTTTCTATGTACAATCCTCCGAGCTGGGTAAGCGGAGACTTTTTCTCGCCCATCCGTTTCATACTTCCGCAGTTAAGTATTCAGTCTAGCGATTTCTACGCAGGAACTGCACCAGGCTGTAAGGGAGATAAACAACTCCCCTCCACAACCCGAGGACCCTGGACGGTCCCTCGACCCGGCCTCCCAGGAGGATCCGGACATATCTGTGGAGCTGATCGATGCGGTGTTTTACCAATTAAGCAATGATAATGCTTTGGTGGCCATTACGGCCGATTACCCCGGGCTAGTTCCAGCCTCACAGGTGACTGAGACCGAAGTCCCAACACTTCAAAAAGGGATTCGTCCTTGCGTGTTTTTGATCGCCGTATAACAGTCGTGTTTTGCAGGGGAGGTCCTCGAGGCAGAAGGCCGAGCCTGCGGCGACTGGCCAACAAGGGGCCGCGAGGCCAGTCAGGCTGAAAAGACCTGCAGTCCAGACTGAGACATCGGCGCACCAGTATGGCGCGTCATCTTTATTGCAAGACATTATTCGCATAGGCGTATTAATGCCCATGCCCTCTTTTCAGGAAAAAGAGCGCTCGCCGGACTATACCCGGAGAGGCTACCAATCGCGCCTCCACAAGCCAGGCTCCAAGGCCGGATTTAGAGGCAGGAACGAATACGAGGCGTGCGTCGGGTGCTCCTCCGACAGAGGATGTGGATAAATTGTCCGCCACCAATTCCGAGGTGGAAAGTGTCATGAACCACATGCGTCGCCGGACTGTTCTTCGTGACACTTATTTCTCCCAAGAGGCATTGGATGCCTTCAACTCGGGAGACGCGCACCTCTATGCCGCTCAAAATGGTCTAGCCAGAGCCACGGAGCAGTATGTAAAAGACATACGGGTGAGAAAATTTGGTGATTATATATATATATATATATATATATCAATAGCCCCTGAGACTTGAAACAGTTAGGATAACTGATTTAAGGATCATTTGTTATGCAGGTTCTTACAGGAAAGAATAGTCAACTGTCCCAGGAGCTGGAAGAGTTCAAAGCCCAACTTCAGGCCGCACTGGCCACAGCAGGGGAGCCCAAAGAGACCCCCTCTAGTAACATATCCTTCGAATGATAAGTATCATATAGAATGCAGCGTATATGCAGATTTGACGATAAAATTGCAGATGACGCTGGAGTAAATCCGGATAAGCAACAGCTCATACGCCAGCTGAAGGCCGGTGAGAGCGTGCTTACGAGGGTGAGGCAGGAGAAAAATGATCTCCTAGATGCCAACACCAAGCTGGGCGTGGAACTACAAGATGTTCGTGCCCAACTATCGGACTCTGTTAAGGAAAATCGGCGGCTTCGACGCGGCATATTTAGTAAGTGCTTGAACGAACTTTGAAAAGGAGTTCGGCGAGGAAGCTGGCTGACAGAGTTATGTCTGTAGGTATGCTAACAGGTCGTCCTGCCGAGGAGATGCCCGGTTCAACGGGTGACCTTCTTCCCGAGCTCTCAAAGCTGCACGAACGAGTTCGGCAGGTGATGCAAGGCGTCGCCCAGGCATTGTGGCCATCCGTCTCCATACCCGAAGGCCTTGGAGAGCTTGCAGAAAAACTAAAGGGAGCGCGGCGGCGCTTCCGATTATGGAAGATATCGGCCTGCTGTCAGGGCGCCAGGGAAGCCTGGGCAATGCTGAAGACACGGTACACGAAGGCTGACCCGAACCATATGGCCGAAGTTGGACCTGTGGGGCCCGATGGGAAGGAGATCCCTGTGAGCTTAGTGTACGGCCAAGTAGAATTGGCCGCAAAGTATTCCCAACAGGACTATAGACTAGACAGCCTGTTGGATGGTATTAAAGAGGAATTCAACCAGTCAAATTGACTATGTAATTTTAAAGTGACATGTATAATGCCTTCTAGCCGGATTGTAGATCATTTGTCGTGGCGGACCTTTTCGCTTTGACCTCAGGACCCCACGGTTCGGAGTGTATCTGAATACCCTCTCAGTTATGTAAGAACCGGGGCATGCGTGCAGACCAGGCATAGGGGTCATTACTGCTTTATCAGACAAGTGCCCAACTAGTTATGTTATATTACATGGGTAGTAAGAAACATCTTCCAGGGAGAATAGTTTCGTTAAGGGTTCCTTTCCCTGGGTAAGCATGCCCTAAAGTGCATGTCCGGACTGCGACAAGAAGCGCAGAAAAAGCATCTGGGGGCAGATATGGATAATAAATAAAAGTCATCTTTTGTTCACTGACCGAATATTCCCTTAAGAGCGCTAGCTTTCGGCTTCACCCAGTCTAAGGTACACGTCCGGCTGACCCGGCGGTAACAATCGCAGAGGTGCTCCCCTTATGCCCTAGCCAAATTAATGGGAACGTAGGGCATAAATACAAGAGCCAGGCAACCCAGCTTGGCCAAAACATAAGTCATATCGATGCATATAATGGTGAAAAAAGGTACATGCGGAAGTATAACACATGTGTTGGGCGTGAGGCCCAGGTAAATAATTTAAGATTCTGTGAAAGAAGCCCCCAAGTATGAAGAGTGCAGCTAGCGCATCTGTAATGTATGAGTGAGGCACAAGGTGACCCTTGAAGGCCTGGAGAAATAAAAGAAAGAAAGGGAAACAAGACAGATGATGCATATGCAGAAAATGGACAAAGGGAGGGGACTAACATAAAGTCCGGTGCTAGGCGTAGAATCTTCAGAGCCTGGCTGCGTTCCATGGGTTCGGCTCAAGTCGACTAGTCGATGCATCCCGCAGTCGGTACGCTCCACCGGTTAGAACTTGGTCGATAATGAAGGGACCTTTCCATTTGGGCTCGAGCTTGTTCTTTTTCTTATCCGACAGTCGTAGAACTAGTTCGCCAACGTTATAAGTTTTGGCCCGTACTTCTCTGCTTTGGTATCTGCGAGCCTGTTGCTGGTAAAATGCGGAACGGGCTTTGGCTATGTCGCGCTCTTCCTCCAAGGTGTCCAGACTGTCCTGCCGATCGAGCTCGGCTTCTCTTTCTTCGTACATGCGCACTCGAGGTAAATCATGAATTATGTCATAGGGCAGGACTGCCTCTGCGTCGTACACCATAAAAAATGGTGTATATCTGGTACTACGATTTGGCATGGTCCGCAGCGCCCAGAGTACAGAGTCGAGCTCCTCTACCCAGTGCGTGTAAGACTCCGTTAAGGAGCGCACTAATCTGGGTTTAATGCCGCTCATTATAAGACCATTTGCTTATTCGACTTGACCGTTGGTTTGTGGGTGATAGACTAAAGCATAATCGAGCTTGATGCCCATTTTGCTGCACCAGAGTTTTACCTCGTCGGCCGTGAAGTTCGTGTCGTTATTAGTGATGATGTTGTGGGGGACGCCGTAACGGTGTACAACCCCGGATATGAAATCTATCACCGGTCCAGATTCGACTGTTTTAACCGGTTTAGCCTCTATCCATTTGGTGAATTTATCCACCATGACCAATAAGTATTTTTTTTCTTGTGGGTTCCCCCTTTAAGGGGTCCAACCATGTCAAGCCCCCAGACCGTGAAGGGCCATGTGGGCGGTGGGTGGCATGTGGCTTTGATTGGCAAAGAGCTGGGAACCGGCGTAACGTTGGACCAAGTCCTGTGCATCTGCCCGGGCCGTTGGCCAATAGAATCCTGTACGGGTGATGACCGCCGAGTCCGGCGTGAATTTCTGCCAAAAGGTTCCGCCCTTCCTCTTCGGAGATGCACCTTTGAAGGACTCCGGTAGCGCTTTATTTGTAAAATTCTCCCTCATGGACCCTGTAGGCCTTGGATCGCCGCACTATGCAGCGTGCCTCATTTTGGTCCTCCGGAAGTTCCTGTCTAGTTAGGTAGGCCAGGAATGGTTCTGTCCACGGGGCAATAATGGACATTATTTCGTGGGCTGGTTGTGTTATTTCGGTGGTGGAGCCTCCGATTGTGTCAGAGAGTTCGGTATCGGGTATTTTGGCCGGGTCCGGAATGTTGTTACCGGTGTCCCCTTCCCATGCTACGGATGGCTTAAAAAGCCTTTCCAGAAATATGTTGGGAGGGACCACGTCACATTTTGCGCTGATGCGGGCGAGGATTTCCGCCGCCTGATTGTTTTCCCGAGCCACATGGTGAAATTCGAGCCCCTCGAACCGAGCTGACATTTTTAGGACGACATTGCGATAAGCTGCCATTTTAGGATCCATGGCATCAAAGTCTCCATTTATTTGGTATATCGCGAGGTTCGAATCCCCGCGCACCTCTAGGCGTTGAATGCCCATGGATACTGCCATCCGGAGACCATGTAGAAGGGCCTCATATTCGGCTGCGTTGTTGGAGTCCGTATACATTATCTGTAGTACGTATTGAACGGTGTCTCCTGTTGGGGCCGTCAAAATGACGCTAGCCCCCAGACCAGCCAACATTTTGGAGCCATCGAAGTGCATGATCTAGTTTGAATATGTGCCGTACTCTTTAGGGAGTTCGGCTTCCGTCCACTCAGCGACGAAGTCAGCCAAAACTTGCGACTTAATAGCTCGTCGTGGCTTGTAAGTTATGTCGAACGGGAGGAGCTCAATGTCCCATTTGGCAATCCAGCCCGTCGCGTCGCGGCTGTTTATAATATCGTTAAGTGGTACTTCCGAGGCTACCGTTATCGAACACTCTTGAAAGTAGTGTTGCAGCTTCCGGGATGCCATAAATACCGCGTACGCTATCTTTTGATAATGCAGGTACCGTGATATGCATGGAGTAAGGACAGTGGACACATAGTAAACCGGCTTTTGAAGGGGGAATTTGTGTCCGTCCACTTCTCGCTCGACGACGACCACTGCGCTTACTACTTGATGAGTTGCCGCAATGTATAATAACATTGGTTCACCAATGTTTGGCGCGGCCAGGACTGGGTTTGTTGCCAATATGGCTTTTATTTCGTTGAGTCTGGTCGTGGTGGCGTCCGTCCACTCGAAGTGTTCAGTGCACCGGAGGAGGTGATAAAGGGGTAATGCCTTTTCTCCCAAGCGGGAGATAAAGCGGCTTAGAGCTGCCACACATCTAGTCAATTTTTGTATTTGTTTGAGGTCTGTTGGGGTAGCCAACTGTGACAACGCTCGGATTTAGGCCGGATTAGCTTCAATACCTCTACTGGAGACAATGAATCCCAGGAGCTTTCCGGCTGGTACGCCGAAAACACATTTTCTCGGATTGAGCTTGATGTCATAAGTTCGGAGGTTGTCGAATGTGAGCCTCAAGTCGTCTACTAGAATTTCGACATGCTTGGTTTTAACGACCACGTCATCCACCTATGCATCTACTGTTTTGCCGATCTGGTTTGCCAGACATGTCTAAATCATGCGCTGATATGTTGCACCGGTGTTTTGGAGCCCGAAGGGCATTGTGTTGAAGCAGAATGGGCCGTATGGTGTGATGAATGTCGTTGCGGCTTGGTCTGGCTCTGCCATTTTAATTTGATGGTAGCCGGAGTATGCGTCGAGGAAACACAATGAATCGTGTCCTGCGGTAGCATTGATGATTTGATCGATGCGGGTGAGGGGGAATGGATCCTTTGGGCAGGCCTTGTTAAGGTCCTTAAAATCGACGCACAAGCGCCAGGATTTGTCCTTCTTTGGTACCATTACCAGGTTTGCTAGCCAGTCCATATGATTTATGTCTCTGATGAATCCGGCCTCCAATAGCTTGGCTAGTTCCTCTCCCATGGCTTGTCTCTTAGGTCCGGAGAAACGTCGAAGAGCCTGCTTGACTGGCTTAAATCCTTTTAGGATATTTAGGCTGTGCTCAGCCAGCCTGCGTGGGATTCCTGGCATGTCTGAAGGGTGCCAGGAAAAAATGTCCCAGTTCTCGCGTAGGAACTCTCGCAGTGCGGCATCGACATCAGGGTTTAATTGTGCCCCGATGGAAGCTGTTTTTGTAGGGTCCATTGGATGGACTTGGAATTTGACTATTCCGTCCGCCGGTTTAAAGGAGGTGGACTTGGATCTTTTATCGAGTATCACGTCGTCCCTGTTCACCATGGTGCGCAACGCAGTTAGTTCCTCGGCCGCTAGGGCTTCGGATAGTGCCTCAAGGGCCAATGCAGCTGTCTTATTTTCGGCGCGGAGTGCTATGTCTGGATCACTAGTAAGAGTGATGATTCCGTTGGGCCCGGGCATTTTGAGCTTCATGTACCCGTAATGGGGTATGGCTTGGAAGATTGTAAATGCCTCCCGCCCTAATAGAGTGTGGTATCCGCTGCTGAATGGGGCCACTTGGAATGTAATTTCTTCGGACCTGTAATTATCCGGCGTGCCGAATACCACGTCTAGTGTGATTTTTCTAGCACAGCGTGCTTCCCAACTGGGGATGATTCCTCTAAAGGTTGTGCTACTTTGCTCAATGTGGCTCCAGTCTATTTCCATCTTTTGAAGAGTTTCCTCATAGATGAGGTTTAATCCGCTGCCGCCGTCCATGAGTACCTTGGTGAGTCGAAAGCCGTCCACGATTGGACTGAGGACCAGTGCGGCTGGTGCTCGGGCTGTTCGGAATTTAGGTTCGTCACTGGCATTGAAGGTAATAGCCGTGTCACTCCAAGGATATATTTCTGCTATGTGGAAGATTTCGGCCATGCTGCGGAGTGTTCGCTTGCATCTATTATTTGACGCAAAGGTCTCAAAGACCGTTAACACCGTATTATTGTCCACGGGATGATGCTCTGTTGTCTTTGGGAGGAGTAGATCCTCACCACTTTTGGCCACCTGCCGGAGTATCCAACATGCTCTAAGGCTGTGCGTTGGTATTGCATCTGCTGTACTATGAATTTTGCAGGGTCCGTTGAGCCATCCCTCCAGTACGGTTCCTTCCCCCGTAGAGGGCATTTGCTTTTTGGTAGTTAACCCAGGTGTATTGTGATAATGCATCCTTTTATTTCGGACTGGGTTTGTATCCAGGGCCGGATTATCCCAAAATTTTATTTCGGCTTTCCAGGCGCTTTCAATCGCACGGTACTTTCATACTATGGACACCTAGTCGGCAAAGCGTGTAATTTCGCGACGACTTATGGCGTTGAGGATTCCCTTGTCCATGCAATTATTACAAAAGAATGAAATTGCGTCTTCCTCGCGGCAGTCCTTTATCATGTTCATGACCAGGAGGAATCTGTCCCAGTAATGGTGTACTGTTTCTTCGGGCTCTTGCCTATTTTGGGATCAAGGTTGTTAGAATCGTGATTCTGTTATACGATTCTACGACTTTACGATCCAAACATACCCATCTGATTCTATGATTTTAGTTCATAAAATCTATGTTTCTACGATCCTGGTAGTGAAGATTCTATGATTTATGATTCTACCATCAGAGCTCCGATCCGATTCGAAATTGCGATTCTGACAACCTTGTTTGGGATAGATCGCATATGTTTGGGTGGGTGGGTGGAATTGAATCCGAATCCTTACCCAATCTGAGAGTCAGGGGCTAAGGAGTTTCCGAACTCGGAAGTTTGGATTCTTGGATGTTTTCCGATAAATCTAGCCTGCTACCTGATTCTAGGTTCAGGCCTTGAGTGACGTCCTCCCCTCCGCGGGTATCCGGCTTGGAGGGATCGGGAATCCGGACATAGCTAGTCCTTAAGATAGATGAAGGGTTGCCGCATTGTTCCTCCACCACTGCAACGTGATGGGTGACCTGGGGAGAGTTGATCTCTCTCAGATCGGGTTTAGGCCCAATCTGATCGTAGTCTGTAGCGACTCCCAGGGCGGCGATGCGATCCAAGAGCTCATTCAGGGAAGAGAGCTCCATTGGATCTAACTGCTCGGCGAGTTTCGAGTTGACATGAAGATTGCTTTCGATGACCCGAGAAGTCATCCTCGGCGCAGCGGCCGAACAAGCGGTCATAAGAAAACCACCTAGCCGGAGAGTTTGGCCGATAGCCAAAGCTCCCTCAACAATAGGGCCGTCTTTAAAGACGGGATGAGACATCCTTCCTGGTGGCGACGGCACAGCGGAACTCTCAATGAAAGCACCAATGTCGGTGTTAAAACCGGCGGATCTCGGGTAGGGGGTCCCGAACTGTGCGTCTAGGCCGGATGGTAACAGGAGGCAGGGGACATGATGTTTTACCCATGTTCTGGCCCTCTTGATGGAGGTAAAACCCTACGTCCTGCTTGATTAATATTGATGATATGGGTAGTACAAGAGTAGATCTACCACGAGATCAGAGAGGCTAAACCCTAGAAGCTAGCCTATGGTATGATTGTATGTTGTGATTGCTGTCCTACAGACTAAAACCCTTCGGTTTATATAGACACCGGAGAGGGTTACACAAGGTCGGTTACAAAGGAGGAGATATACATATACGTATTTCCTAGCTTGCCTTCCACGCCAAGTAGAGTCCCAAGTCTTCAATCTTGTATCTTCATAGTCCAATAGTCCGGCCAATGGAGATAGTCCGGCTGTCCGGAGAACCCCTAATCCAGGACTCCCTCACCGACCAAGTATGATGAATTACACAACATGGCACTAAATCAAGAGGCCGCTCAAGTCAACTGTGATGCTTCTAAGAAGAGAGTCAGGGATGAAACTCCATCGTCTTCTTCAACTCAAGTGGCAGCTAAGCAACAGAAGTTCTGGTTGCCTCCTCCTCCTCCGTTCCGTCAGTCTTACCAGCAGAAGAGTAAAGGTGGCAATGGATCTTCCCACCCACCCAACCTAGGCTATCAGAACAAAGCTCTATCTCATACTCCAAGGTCAAGTGCTCCTTATCACCATCCGCTCTCAGAGGTTACTTGCAACAAGTGTCAGCAGAAAGGGCACTATGCAAACAAATTCTTCAACCAAAGGTGCCTTCCGCCTCCTCCTCCTGTGAGATCTGCCAGAAATGCAGTGGTCAAGCATAATCCCAAGCATGCCAAGGTCAACATGATGAACGTAGCTCAGGCAGAGGACTCTTCAAAAGTGATCATGGGTAACCTTCCAGTTAACTCTTTTCCTGCAAAAGTTCTTTTTGATACTGGTGCATCGCATTGTTTCATGTCAAGACCGTTTTTTTGCCAAACATGACTTCAACACTTCACTTTTGGTTAAACCCATGGTTGTCATTTCTCCGGGTAAACGTTTGAGCTCTAGCATGATAGCTCCTGATGTGTCAATCAAGATGGGCGACTACAAATTTATGGCTTCTCCTATTGTTCTTGGTGACTCGGATATTGATCTAATTCTCGGGATGGACTGGCTTTCTAAGCACAAGGCTCAGCTTGATTGTGCTTCCAGGCAAATTCAATTGACACACTCTTCTAAGGATGTGATCATCTTTGCCGCTCGGGATGATACCATTCGACTGTTTTCTCTCAATGAGAAGGGCGAGTTGGATGCCATCTCTCAGATTCCAGTAGTTTGTGAATATCAAGATGTTTTTCCAGAAGAAATTCTAGGAATGCCTCCTCACCGGCCAGTTGAATTCGTCATTGATCTTGAGCCTGGCACGGAACCTGTTTGCAAATGTCCTTACAAGCTTGGGCCAAAGGAATTGAAGGAATTGAAGAAACAGCTCGATGAACAAGAGCGTCTGGGTCTGATCAGACCGAGTTCATCCCCATGGGGTTGTGGTGTTCTTTTTGTCCAGAAGTAGGATGGCACGGACTGACTTTGTGTCGACTACCACCCATTGAACAAGAAAACAATAAAGAACAAGTACCCTCTTCCCAACATCAATGAGCTATTCAAGCAACTTAAAGGTGCTCAAGTATTCTCCAAGCTTGACCTCTGTATGGGTTATCATCAGATTCACATTCGTGAACAAGATATTCGCAAGACAGCATTCAGATCAAGCTATGGTTCGTACGAATATACTGTCATGTCTTTCGTCCTTGTCAATGCTCCTCCAACGTCCTCTCGCATGATGAACTTCATCTTCAACCCTTACACAAATGACTTCGTCTTGGTGTATCTCAATGATATTTTGGTCTTTTCCAAGAATAAGGAGGATCAAGCCAAGCATTTGAGATTGGTTCTCGACAAACTCGGAGAACATCAATTCTATGCGAAGTTTTCAAAGTGTGAGTTTTGGCTCGATGAGGTTCTCTACCTTGGCCATATCATCTCCGCCAGAGGTATAGCTGTTAATCCTGAGAAGGTGTCTGCAATTGTGAATTGGGAACCGCCTCAGAATGTCAAGCAACTCCATATTTCCTTGGGCTTGCAAGTTATTGTCGAAGATTCATTGAGAATTTCTCTAAGATTGCAAAGCCTCTTTAAAACCTCCTCCAGAAGGACATCAAGTATGTCTGGACGCCTGAGTGTGACATTTCTTTCAACACCCTCAAAGAGAAGTTAGTCACAGCTCCTGTTTTGACTCCTCCTGATGAATCCAAACCATTCAAAGTTTTCTGTGATGCTTCCCTGCAAGGTCTCAGTGTTGTGTTAATGCAAGGGAAGAAAGTTGTGGCTTATACCTCTCGTCAGTTGAAGCCCAACGAAAAGAACTACCCCACTCATGACCTCGAGTTGGCGGCAGTTGTCCATGCTCTTTTATCTTCACTGATCATAAGAGCCTCAAGTACATCTTCACTCAGCCCAACCTCAACCTCAGGCAGACTCGTTGGGTTGAAATGATTCAAGAGTATAATGGAATATTGAATATACTCCAGGCAAGGCCAATGTCATTGCAGACGCTTTGAGCAGGAAGGCTTACTGCAACAGCCTAATTCTCAAGCCCTTCCAACCAGACCTTTGTGAAGCTTTCCGCAAACTTAATCTCCAAGTTGTTCCTCAAGGATTTCTTGCCAACCTCCAAGTCTCTCCTACTTTGGAAGATCAAATTCGTGAGGCATAACTTCTTGATGCCATGGTGAAGAAGGTGAAAAATGGGATTGCCAAGAGCCAACCCCAGTACAAGTGCTATCGCCTTGATGGCAAAGATACTCTATTCTTCAAGGATCGAATTGTAGTTCCTAAGGGTGATCTACGTAAAGTCATCATGAATGAGGTTCACAATTCCCTCCCATCCATTCATCCTAGAAGTACAAAGATGTACCATGACCTCAAGCAGACATATTGGTGGACTCGAATGAAGCGAGAAATTGCTAATTTCGTGAATGAATGTGATGTTTGCAGAAGAGTGAAGGCAGAACACCAACGGCCAGCTGGTCTCCTCAAACCTCTTGCCATTCCAGAATGGAAGTTTGACCATATTGAGATGGACTTCGTGACTGGATTTCCCAAGTACAAGCGTGGCAATGATGCTATCTTTGTTGTCATCGACAAGCTTACTAAAGTGGCTCATTTTCTTCCTATCAAAGAATCTATCACAGCAGCTCAGTTGGCAAAGCTATACACCTCCAGGATTGTCTCCTTGCACGGCATTCCGCAGTTGATATCTTCAGATCGTGGACCAACATTCACTTCAGTACAGCCTTCCATCCTCAAACAAGTGGCCAAGTCGAGCGAGTCAATCAAATTCTTGAAGATATGCTCAGGGCTTGTGTCATTTCCTTCGGTATGAAGTGGGAAGATTGGCTTCCATATGTCGATTTCTCCTACAACAACAGCTTCCAAGCGAGTTCGGGCAAGGCCCCATTCGAGATTCTCTATGGCAGGAAGTGTCGTACTCCTCTTAATTGGTCAGAGACTGGTGAACGCCAACTTCTTGGCAATGACTTAATCACAGAGGCTGAAGAAATGTGCAAAGTCATTCATGAAAATCTCAAATCCGCGCAATCGCGCCAAAAACGTTACTATGGTAGCAAGCATCGTGACTTGGCTTTCGAGATCGGAGACTATGTCTACCTCCGCATCTCTCCAATGAAAGGCACTCGTCGCTTCGGTATCAAAGGGAAGCTTGCCCCTAGATACGTGGGTCCTTACAAGATCATTGGCAAAAGAGGCGACCTCGCCTATCAACTTGAGCTTCCGTCCAACTTTGCAAACGTGCACGACGTGTTTCACGTGTCACAGCTTCGCAAGTGCTTCAAGACTCCTGACCACACCATCAACTTCGAAGAGATTGATCTCCAAGAAGACATGTCTTATCATGAGCACCCCGTTTATATTCTTAAAGAAACCGAGCGCAAGACTCGAACAAGTCTATCAAATTCCTGAAAGTGAAGTGGTCACATCATTCCGACCGAGAAGCCACCTGGGAACGCGAGGACCACCTCCGTTTCGAATATCTGGAGTTCTTTCAGTCCTAGATCTCGAGACGAGATCCTTTCGTAGTGGTGGAGTGTTATAACGCCCCGGATGTAACTTACCAGATTTGCATCGGGCCCTAAGTTATGATTTTCCCTTCATGGTTGGGAATTGTCTTCGTTTCGCATTTTGTTCATGCCATGCATTTCATATCATGTCATCATGTGCATCGCATTTGCATACGTGTTCGTCTCATGCATCCGAGCATTTTCCCCGTTGTCCGTTTTGCAATCCGACACTACTACGTCCTCCGGCGTCCCGCTTTTATTTTTCGTGTGTGGGTGTTAAACGTTCTCGGAATGGACCGATATTTGCCAAGTGGCCTTGGTACACCACCGGTAGACCGCCTGTCAAGTTTCGTGCCATTTGGAGTCCGTTTGATACTCCAACGGTTAATCGGGGAACCGGAAAGGCCTCGTGTTTGTTGCAGCCCAACACCCCTCCAAAATGGCCCAATAACCCATCCAACCTCTTCCATGTCCTCCGTCATCGGGTCACGATCGCGTCGTCGAAAACTACACTCCATTTGGACACTCCAAACTCCTTCTAGGTATAAATATGTGCAACCCTCTCCAAATCCCGGACGAAACCCTAGCCTTCTTCCACCCCGCGCCGCCGGACATGTCCGCGTCCACGACGCGTCCACCGACCGTGTCACCCCAATGAATCATGGCGCGCCACGTCTCCACCACCGCCGCTAGAGCCAACCGTGCCTCGCCACCTATCGCCTCCGCCACCTCCCTCCACCGCGGCCCGCGGGGCCCGGAGCAGGCCCGCCGAGCCCATTGGGCGCCGCCCCGCAACCGCGCATCCGCGCCGCCCTCCGCCAGATGCGCCGCTCCATAGGCCGCCGTTGAGCAGCCCTCGCCATCGCGCCTCCCGGCCCGCGCCCAAGGCCACCGGCCGCCGTCGCCGACGGGCCCCTGCGCCACCCGTGCCCACCGGAGAGACTCGCCGCCCCGCCGGCGCCTTCCTCCTCTTCTCCGGTCCCCACGCAGCCCCAACTCCGGCGAACTCCCACCGCCTAGATCTGGATCTGGAAGACAAGGTCGACCTCGTTTTTTGTCTAAGTCCCGAAAACTTTGCATTCGGGTGCTATCTTTGACCTGCTGTAACTTCTTGCATGTAGCTCCGTTTTGAGTGTGTGATATGTCAAAATGTTCATCATGATGTGCTCTTCATTTTGTTCCATTGTGACATGCTCGTTTGAGTCCATCTTGATGCCCAAATCGTTGATGCAAGAGTGCTATAAATTTTTAGGTGTTGATTCTTATCAGAGTATGAGGATTTCTCATTTTTGCTACATTTGTTGTGTGCATCTTATGGGCATGAGCTCTACATGTATTTTGGTCTATGCCACGCCATCTTTACAGGGGTGTATGCCGTGCATTTTTGTGATCAATGTGGTGACTAGTACAAGCATGCAAAGTAGCCTTCGTGATATTGTTGATTTCACGATCTCAGGATTTTGGCTAAGTCTTCGTCCGCTGTTATTTTGATGCCATGTAACCATGTTGCTATAGTGAGATACATGCTTTATTTGAGTTGCTTCAGTAAGGATGATTTGTACATATGGTTGTGCTCTATCCATCCATGCCCCTGTTTGCATTTATGGAGTGCCCTAGCATGACTTACTCTTGCTCTACTTTCGCTATAAAATGTTCCTGGCAGATTGTTTACATGTTAATCAATTTTGCCATGGATGTTGTAGTTGATCCATCCATGCTATGAACTTGCTCTTGCCTTGGTTAGCTTCTTGAACATGCCATCTTGCTAATGATATGCTTATCTTGTAATGCAATGCCTTGTGTTGAGTGAATCAAGTTCGCAAAGATGCCTTTATAATTCTGTTTATGCCATGCCCAGTTTTTCTGCTAAGTTTGAATTTGTTAATGAAACTTGCTATGTTTACATGGGTTTCATCATATCTTCTGTGCCTTTTTGGCTTATGGTTAGTAAGGGACTTTTGTTTTAGGATTTGAATAGATTCATGCCATGCCTTTGTTTGCTATGATCTGTTCCTGTAGCGTTTGCTTGCTCTAAATATTGCTTCATGATGTTATTCCTGGCATGTTAGTATTTCCACTAAGTCTGTGATGTCGATATCTTTTGCACTTTTGCCATGCTTGGTTGAACCTAATCTTGTGTGATTTAGCCGTAGCTCAGTGTTCATCTTTTGTCAAGAATCTTGATTAGATCACTTCCAAGTGCTTTGTTTCTATGTTGGAGTGCAGTAGCTTAGTTTCTTGTTGCATTCTAGATGGTATCGTGTTGTTAATCGCAGAATTGTGCCATTCTTGTTTTGCTTGCCATTTGCAAACCGTGCATCTGATTCTGGTGATATTTATATCGATTTCGACCGAAAGCAACTCATCTTTCTAGCGGCACACTTGGTTTGCCAATTTGATGCCTTGTTCAATCTTTCCCTTCTGGAGAACGCATATGCATTGCATATCACATCTCGCTTATCATGCCATGTTTTGCATCATGTTGTTTGTGCATTGCACTGTGATTGATTATTGGTCCTTTGCTTGTGTTCTTGATTTGGGTAGAGCCGGGAGACGAGTTCGCGATCGAGGAACCCGTTGAGTACGCTTACGAGGATCAAGCTTTCGTCAACTCTGAGAACTTTGCAGGCAAGATGACCATACCCTCGAAATCACTTCTATCTTTGCTTGCTAGTTGTTCACTCTATTGCTATGCCGCAATACCTACCACTTGCTATATCATGCCTCCCATATTGCCATGTCAAGCCTCTAACCCACCTTTCCTAGCAAACCGTTGTTTGGCTATGTTACCGCTTTGCTCAGCCCCTCATATAGCGTTGCTAGTTGCAGGTGAAGATGGAGTTTGTTCCGTGTTGGAACATGGTTATTGTTGGGATATCATTATTATATCTCGTTTACTTTAATGCATCTATATACTTGGTAAAGGGTGGAAGGCTCAGCCTTATGCCTGGTGTTTTGTTCCACTCTTGCCGCCCTAGTTTCCGTCATACCGGTGTTATGTTCCTTGATTTTGCGTTCCTTACGCGGTTGGGTGTTATGGGAACCCCTTGACAGTTCGCCTTGAATAAAACTCCTCCAGCAAGGCCCAACCTTGGATTTACCATTTGCCTACCTACCACCATATACCCCTTTCCCTTGGGTTCTGTAGACTCAAGGGTCATCTTTGTTTTACCCCCCCCCCCCCCCGCTAGTGCCCCTCTGAGTGTTGGTCCGAAACGGGCAACCTGTGGGGCCACCTCGGGGCAACTCGAGGGTTGGTTTTAATCGTAGCTTGACCTATCCGGTGTGCCCTGAGAACGAGATACGTGCGACTCCTATCGGGATTTGTCGGCACATCGGGCGGCTTTGCTGGTCTTGTTTTACCATTGTCGAAATGTCTTGTAACCGGGATTCCGAGACTGATCGGGTCTTCCCGCTAGAAGGAATATCCTTCGTTGACCGTGAGAGCTTGCGATGGGCTAAGTTGGGACACCCCTGCAGGGTTTTGAACTTTCGAAAGCCATGCCCACAGTTATGGGCAGATGGGAATTTGTTAATGTCTGGTTGTAGAGAACTTGAAACTTAACTTAATTAAAATGAATCAACCACGTGTGTTGCCGTGATGGTCTCTTTTCGGCGGAGTCCGGGAAGAGAACACGGTCTCATGTTATGCTTGAACATAAGTAGCCTTAGGATCACTTCTTGATCATTATTAGCTTCTTGACCGTGCTTTGCTTCTCTTCTCGCTCTCTTTTGCGTAAGTTAGCCACCATATATGCTAGTGCTTGCTGCAGCTCCACCTCACTACCCTTTTCCTACCCTTAAGCTTAAATAGTCTTGATCGTGAGGGTATGAGATTGCTGAGTCCCCATGACTCACAGATACTTCCAACAGATGCAGGTGTCGATGATGCCAGTGCAGGGGATGCTACCGACCTAAAGTGGGAGTTCGACGAGGATTCGGGTCGTTACTATGTGTCTTTTCCGGATGATCAGTAGAGGAGCCCGATACGTCTCCAACGTATCTATAATTTTTGATTGCTCCATGCTATATTATCTACTGTTTTGGGCAATATTGGGCTTTATTTTCCACTTTTATATTATTTTTGGGACTAACCTATTAACCGGAGGCCCAGCCTAGATTTGCTGTTTTTTTGCCTATTTCAGTGTTTCAAAGAAAAGGAATATCAAACGGAGTCGAAACGGAACAAAATCAATTGGAGAAGTTATTTTTGGAACGAAAGCCACCAGATAGACTTGGACCCAACGTCAGGAGATACGGGAGGTGCTCATGAGGGTGGGGGCGCCCCCCTAGGGCGTGCCCCCTGCCTCGTGGGGCCCCCGTAGCTCCTCCGACGTACCCCCTTCACCCATATATACCTACGTATCGTAAAACTTCCAAAACAGACAATAGATCGGGAGTTCCGCCGCCAGAAGCCTCCGTAGCCACCAAAAGCCAATCTAGACCCGTTCCGGCACCCTGCCGGAGGGGGCAATCCCTCTCCGGTGGCCATCTTCATCATCCCGGTGCTCTCCATGACGAGGAGGGAGTAGTTCTCCCTCGGGGCTGAGGGTATTTACCAGTAGCTATGTGTTTGATCTCTCTCTCTCGTGTTCTTGATTTGGCACGATCTTGATGCATCGCAAGCTTTGCTATTATAGTTGGATCTTATGTTTCTCCTCCCCCTCTTCTCTCTTGTAATGAATTGAATTTCCCCTTTGAAGTAATCCTATCGGATTGAGTCTTTAAATATTTGAGAACACTTGATGTATGTCTTGCCATGCGTATCTGTGGTGACAATGGGATATCACGTGATTCACTTGATGTATGTTTTGGTGATCAACTTGCGGGTTCCGCCCATGAACCTATGCATAGGGGTTGGCACACGTTTTTGTCATGATTCTCCGGTAGAACTTCGGGGCACTCTTTGAGGTCCTTTGTGTTGGTTGAATAGATGAATCTGAGATTGTGTGATGCATATCATATAATCATACCCACGGATACTTGAGGTGACATTGGAGTATCTAGGTGACATTAGGGTTTTGGTTGATTTGTGTCTTAAGGTGTTATTCTAGTACGTACTCTAGGGCTGTTTGTGACACCTATAGGAATAGCCCAACGGATTGATTGGAAAGAATAACTTTGAGGTGGTTCTGTACCCTACCATAATCTCTTCGTTTGTTCTCCGCTATTAGTGACTTTGGAGTGACTCTTTGTTGCATGTTGAGGGATAGTAATATGATCCAATTATGTTATTATTGTTGAGGGAACTTACACTAGCGAAAGTATGAACCCTAGGGCTTATTTCCACGCATTGCAATACCGTTTACGCTCTCTTTTATCATTCATTACCTTGCTGTTTTTATAATTTCAGATTACAAAAACCTATATCTACCATCCATATTACACTTGTATCACCATCTCTTCGCCGAACTAGTGCACCTATACAATTTACCATTGTATTGGGTGTGTTGGGGACACAAGAGACTCTTTGTTATTTGGTTGCAGGGTTGCTTGAGAGAGACCATCTTCATCCTACGCCTCCTACGGATTGATAAACCTTAGGTCATCCACTTGAGGAAAATTTGCTACTGTCCTACAAACCTCTGCACTTGCAGGCCCAACAACGTCTACAAGAAGAAGGTTGTGTAGTAGACATCAAGCTCTTTTCTGGCACCATTGCTGGGGAGGTGAGTGCTTGAAGGTATATCTTTAGATCTTGCAATCCAGTCTTTTAGTTTCTTATTTTATCACTAGTTTACTTTATAAAAGAAAACTATAAAAATGGAATTGAGTTTGTCTCATACGCTTCACCTTTTTAATATCTTTCGTGAGTATGATGGAAAGGAAAATTGTGCTGAAGTGTTAGAAGAAGAATGCATTAAAAAAATTGGCACTAAATCTTTGAATGATGAGCATGATTGCAATGTTGTTAGTATGAATTCTTTGAATACCGATGATGCTAATGCTGATTGCACTAGTTATGATGAAAATGCCTCCTATAAACATGTCAATTTTTGTGGAGTAGACTGGGTTTGCAAGTACACACCAAATAGGGAAGATAGATATTGCAAGAGGCATAAGTACTTAGAAACCAAATTGTTGCAAGAAGAGCTAGATGAATGTGCTAAAAATTTAAGATATCTTACCCATACTTGCGAACTTTGCAATGAACATGGTCATTTAAATATTAAATGCAAATTGTTTCATGACCGTATCGTGTCCAAAAATTGTGATGACTTGATTTCCCTTGCACATCATAATGAACTTAGTTTGCTCTTGGGTTATGAAGAAATGAAACGTATAACTGAGGGTATTCCAAAACTTAATCTCGATAAACTTCTTGGTTTTGATCTAGAGAAGATTTATATGTATTGTGCGGTGAATTGCATTGAAAATCCTTATATTGCCAATTACATAAAGAAAATAAAACAAATAGAGGATGAAGAGAATACTAATGAAAGGGAAGAGACTTCCCAATATCCTCCTATTATTTCTTATGATGAATCAGGTAACGAGGAGGAGCTTTCTATCCAACCAATCTCATTAATAAGGAGCTCCAAAAGGAGGATTGAACCCACACATGATGTGGTGAAGAAGAATAAAAGAAAAAGGAAGAGAGGTAAAAAGGTATCTCTCCCAAATAAAGTTGCTCCTATTATTGTTGTGCCTCATGAAAATGAAGATGATACACTTGATGATGATCTCGTTATGCCTGTTGCTTGTTGTGATGATTATGATTGGGAAGATAATGATACTTCTTATGATCTTGAAAATCTTTTTGGTACTTGCTTGGAAGAATATAATAATTGCTATACTATCGGTGCTATCTATACTATTAATGATGAGAGTGATTATGCTTATGATATGAAAAGGCCCAAGCTTGGGGAAGCTATGTTTGATGAGGATGACATATTTGAGAATATATTTGCTGCAATTAATGTTTGTCCCAAGCTGGGGGATGCTATGTTTAATAATGATGATATTTTTAGTATCCCAAGTTTAGATATCCAAATTTATAATGATGATAGCATGCCTCCTACTTATGATAATTATTGCGATGATACATATGCTATAAAAAGTAGTAATGATTATATTTATAAAACTTGTCATGATTATGGTTACCCATTTTCTGAACATTACTATTTTAATGTGGAAACAATTTATATTATTCGAGTCTATTATGATACTCCCACTATTCCGAATAAGAAGAATTTTGCTTATGTGGAGAGTAATAAAATTTCTATGCTTGTAGATCATGAAAAGAATGCTTTAGGTACTGTTTATATTGTTAAATTCATTCATGATGCTACTGAAAATTATTATGAGGGAGGAATATATGCTTGTAGGAATTGCAATAATATCAAGTTTCCTCTCCATGTGCTTAAAGTTTTGAAGTTATGCTTGTTTTGCCTTCCTATGCTAGTTGATTATTGCTCCCATAAGTTGTTTTCTCACAAAATCCCTATGCATAGGAAGTGGGTTAGACTTAAATGTGCTAGTCATATTCTTCATGATGCTCTCTTTATGTTTCAATTATTATCCTTTATGTGAGCATCATTGAAATCATCATGCCTAGCTAGGGGCATTAAACGACAGTGCTTGTTGGAAGGCAACACAATTTTATTTTTATCCCTTGCTTTTTGTTCCTGTTTAGTAATAAATAATTCATCTAGCCTATTCTTAGATGTGGTTTTATGCTTTTAATTAGTGTTTGTGCTAGGTAGAACCTTTGGGAAGACTTGGGGAAAGTCTTGTTGATCATGCTGTAAAAAAACAGAAACTTTAGCGCTCACGAGAATTGCTGCCATTTTTATTTGGAGAGTGCTATTTAGTTAATTATTTTTTTGCAGATGATAAATAGATAAATTCCTCAGGTCCAGCAATTTATTTGAGAATTTTATGAGTTCCAGAAGTATACGTTTGATCCATATTACTACAGACTGTTCTGTTTTTTGGCAGATTCTGTTTTTCGTGTGTTGTTTACTTATTTTGATGAATCTATGGCTAGTAAAATAGTTTATAAACCATAGAGAAGTTGGAATACATTAGGTTTAACACCAATATAAATAAATAATGAGTTCATTACAGTACCTTGAAGTGGTGATTTATTTCTTGTACTAATGGAGCTTACGAGTTTTCTGTTAAGTTTTGTGTTGTGATGTTTTCAAGTTTTGGGTAAAGATTCGATGGACTATGGAATAAGGAGTGGCAAGAGCCTAAGCTTGGGGATGCCCAAGGCACCCCAAGGTAATATTCAAGGATAGCCAAGAGCCTAAGCTTGGGGATGCCCCGAAAGGCATCCCCTCTTTCGTCTTCGTTCATCGGTAACTTTACTTGGAGCTATATTTTTATTTACCACATGATATGTGTTTGGCTTGGAGCGTCAATTTATTTTGTTAGAATTTGCTTACTGTTATTTAGAACAATGTTTTGCATCTTTTATTTCAATAAAAGTGGCATTGATAGTCTTTACTATGCCTATTTTAGAAGTCCACTTGTTGCTGTTTGAAAACAGAAAGTTTACCGCTGTTGCAATAATTCCCTAGAAAATTCAGAATGTGATAAAATGTTGAAACCTTTTGAATATTAAGATCTGATAAATTTACTACAGTGGGAATTTTATTTCATAATTTTTGGAGCTAGGGAAGTATGGATGTTGCATCATTCTTTACAGACTATCCTGTTTAGGCGGATTGCTGTTATGTTTGCATTGTTTGCATATGTTTGCTTCTTTAATGATTCTATTTGAGGATAGGACTATTAAATATGCAGAGGCATTTAGTATGCAATGTTGAATAATAATTTTAGTGATTTGCTGCAGTAGAGTATGATAAGGTTTTTGCAATGGTTTATACTAACTTATCTCACGAGTCCTTGTTGAGTTTTGTGTGGATGAAGCTTTTGAGATTTAGGGAGACCATGATATGAGAGGAATTAAGGAGACACAAAAGCTCAAGCTTGGGGATGCCCCTGTTGGCATCCCACCTTTCTTCTTCAACAACCATCGGTTAGTATTGGTTGATCCTAAGTTTTTGCTTCTTCACATGATGTTTGCTATTCTTAGAATGTCATTTTATTTTGCTTTGCTTGCTGTTTGAATAGAATACCAAGATCTGAAATTATTAAATGTTAGAGAGTCTTCACATAGTTGCATAATTATTCGACTACTCATTGATCTTCAGTTATATCTTTCGGAGTAGTTTGTCATTTGCTCTAGTGCTTCACTTATATCTTTTAGAGCATGGTGGTAGTTTTATTTTGACGAAATAGATGAACTGTCATGATTCACTTAGATTATTTTGAGAGTCTTAATATCATGGTAATTTGCTTAAAATCCTAATATGCTAGGTATTCAAGAATAATAAAATTCTCTTATGAGTGTGTTGAATACTAAGAGAAGTTTGATACTTGATGATTGTTTTGAGATATGAGGATGGTAATATTAGAGTCATGCTAGTTGAGTAGTTGTGAATTTGAGAAATACTTGTGTTGAAGTTTGTGATTCCCGTAGCATGCACGTATGGTGAACCGTTATGTGATGAAGTTGGAGCATGATTTATTTATTGATTGTCTTCCTTATGAGTGGCGGTCGGGGACGAGCGATGGTCTTCTCCTACCAATCTATCCCCCTAGGAGCATGCGCGTAATACTTTTCTTTGATAAATTCTAGATTTTTGCAATAAGTATATGAGTTCTTTATGACTAATGTTGAGTCCATGGATCATACGCACTCTCACCCTTCCACCTTTGCTAGACTCTCTAATATTGCGCACCTTTCGCCGGTATCATACACCTACCATATACCTTCCTCAAAACAGCCACCATACCTACCTATTATGGCATTTCCATAGCCATTCCACGATATATTGCCATGCAACTTTCCACCATCTAGTTCATCATGACACATTCATCATTGTCATATTACTTAGCATGATCATGTAGTTGACATAGTATTTGTGGCAAAGGCCACCGTTCATAATTTTTTCATACTTGTCACTCTTGATTCATTGCATATCCCGGTACACCGCCGGAGGCATCCATATAGAGTCATACTTTGTTTTAGAATCGAGTTGTAATCATTGAGTTGTAAATAAATAAAAGTGTGATGATCATCATTTAATAGAGCATTGTCCCAAAAAAAGAGAGAGAAAGGCCAAAGAAAAAAAGAAGGCCCAAAAAAAGAGAAAAAAAATAAAAGGGGCAATGCTACTATCCTTTTACCACACTTGTGCTTCAAAGTAGCACCATGATCTTCATAGTAGAGAGTCTCTCATGCTATCACTTTCATATACTAGTGGGAATTCTACATTATAGAACTTGGCTTGTATATTCCAATGATGGGCTTCCTCAAATTGCCCTAGGTCTTCATGAGCAAGGAAGTTGGATGCACACCCACTTAGTTTCTCTTTTTGAGCTTTCATACACTTATAGCTCTAGTGCATCCGTTGCATGGCAATCCCTACTCACTCACATTGATATCTATTGATAGGCATCTCCATAGCCCGTTGATACGCCTAGTCGATGTGAGACTATCTTCTCCCTTTTTGTCTTCTCCACAACCACCATTCTATTCCACCTATAGTGCTATGTCCATGGCTCATGCTCATGTATTGCGTGATGATTGAAAAAGTTTGAGAACATCAAAAGTATGAAACAATTGCTTGGCTTGTCATCGGGGTTGTGCATGATTTAAATATTTTGTGTGGTGAAGATGGAGCATAGCCAGACTATATGATTTTGTAGGGATAGCTTTCTTTAGCCATGTTATTTTGAGAAGACATGATTGCTTAGTTAGTATGCTTGAAGTATTATTATTTTTATGCCAAAATGAACTTTTGTCTTGAATCTTTCGGATCTGAATATTCATATCACAAGTAGGAAGAATTACATTGAAATTATGCCAATTAGCATTCCACATCAAAAATTATCTTTTTTATCATTTACCTACTCGAGGACGAGCAGGAATTAAGCTTGGGGATGCTTGATACGTCTCCAACGTATCTATAATTTTTGATTGCTCCATGCTATATTATCTACTGTTTTGGGCCATATTGGGCTTTATTTTCCAATTTTATATTATTTTTGGGACTAACCTATTAACTGGAGGCCCAACCCAGATTTGTTGTTTTATGCCTATTTCAGTGTTTCAAAGAAAAGGAATATCAAACGAAGTCGAAACGGGACGAAATCAACTAGAGAAGTTATTTTTGGAACGAAAGCCACCAGATAGACTTGGACCCCACGTCAGGAGATACGATGGTGCTCACGAGGGTGGGGGGTGCCCCCCTAGGGCGTGCCCCCTGCCTCGTGGGGCCCCCGTAGCTCCTCCGACGTACCCCCTGCACCCATATATACCTACGTATCATAAAACTTCCAGAGCGGACAATAGATCGGGAGTTCCGCCGCCAGAAGCCTCCGTAGCCACCAAAAGCCTATCTAGACCCGTTCCGGCACCCTGCCGGAGGGGGCAATCCCTCTCTGGTGGCCATCTTCATCATCCCGGTGCTCTCCATGACGAGGAGGGAGTAGTTCTCCCTCGGGGCTGAGGGTATTTACCAGTAGCTATGTGTTTGATCTCTCTCTCTCTCTCGTGTTCTTGATTTGGCACGATCTTGATGCATCGTGAGCTTTGCTATTATAGTTGGATCTTATGTTTGTCCTCCCCCTCTTGTCTCTTGTAATGAATTGAGTTTCCCCTTTGAAGTAATCTTATCGGATTGAGTTTTTAAAGATTTGAGAACACTTGATGTATGTCTTGCCATGCGTATCTGTGGTGACAATGGGATATCACGTGATTCACTTGATGTATGTTTTGGTGATCAACTTGCGGGTTCCGCCCATGAACCTATGCATAGGGGTTGGCACACTTTTTCGTCGTGATTCTCCGGTTGAACTTTGGGGCACTCTTTGAGGTCCTTTGTGTTGGTTGAATAGATGAATCTGAGATTGTGTGATGCATATCGTATAATCATACCCACGGATACTTGAGGTGACATTGGAGTATCTAGGTGACATTAGGGTTTTGGTTCATTTGTGTCTTAAGGTGTTATTCTAGTACGAACTCTAGGGCTGTTTGTGACACCTATAGGAATAGCCCAATACGGATTGATTGGAAAGAATAACTTTGAGGTGGTTTCGTACCCTACCATAATCTCTTCTTTTGTTCTCCGCTATTAGTGACTTTGGAGTGACTCTTTGTTGCATGTTGAGGGATAGTTATATGATCCAATTATGTTATTATTGTTGAGGGAACTTACACTAGCAAAAGTATGAACCCTAGGCCTTATTTCCACGCATTGCAATACTGTTTACGCTCTCTTTTATCATTCATTACCTTGCTGTTTTTATAATTTCAGATTACAAAAACCTATATCTACCATCCATATTACACTTGTATCACCATCTCTTCGCCGAACTAGTGCACCTATACAATTTACCATTGTATTGGGTGTGTTGGGGACACAAGAGACTCTTTGTTATTTGGTTGCAGGGTTGCTTGAGAGAGACCATCTTCATCCTACGCCTCCTACGGATTGATAAACCTTAGGTCATCCACTTGAGGGAAATTTGCTACTGTCCTCCAAACCTCTGCACTTGCAGGCCCAACAACGTCTACAAGAAGAAGGTTGTGTAGTAGACATCATAGCCCAGTTGGGGCGATCTGGGATCTAGCATTTGGGGTTGTCTTTCTTTATTTTGGTTCCGTAGTCGGACCTTGATTGTATTCTGGATGATGTATGATATATTTATGTATTGTGTGAAGTGGCTGTAAGCCAACTCTTTATCCCCTTCTTATTCAGTACATGGGATGTGTAAAGATTACCCCTCTTGGGACATGCTTACCATGCGGTTATGCCTCTAAGTCATGCCCCGACATGTGGGAGATATAGCCGCATCGTGGGTGTTACAGGACTCTTATAAAAACAGAGTTGGTGATGATTGTGTGCCTGCCATCCTGCAATATAGGCCCTCCGATTTTATATCTGACGGATAGGAAGGAAACTATGGCAATTTTGCAAAAAGGTACCCACACACCTCTCCACAATTGCAAATAAGGCCTTCCCTCGTTCATCCTTTTCTCTCACATGATAAACTAGTCATACAAATGCATCTTAATGTTACATGCAACGCACGGGAATCTTGCTAGTAAGAGTAGAAATATGAACATTTACAATAGCAAATATATATGATGTGAAAGTATATTCAATAATGAATCTAATGGTATTGATTTGTTATTGTATATGTTATTATTTATGTCTATGAACTTTGTCAAAGTTTACAAAGTTTGACTTTGAGCAAAGCTAAAATGCGGAGTAAATAAAAACAGAGGGAGTACGCTGGGACTAGTATAGTTACTACTGCCGGAACATGGTAAGTTGGACCCCTAAATGCGGGCACGGACTGGGCACACCTCAATTATTCTTTCAAATAATCGGACACCTACATTTAGCGCACCATCCAGCTACTTAATCAAGTGTTATGCTTCACTACTTGAAAAGGAAAAGGGTGGTACCGTACCCAAAACCACCACACTTGGGGCTAGGGTAACAACTTGGTACTGTACCACATTTGAACCGGGGCACAAAAACCACCTGTTCTACGCCTAATGCACAATGCGGAGCACTGACGCTCGAATATGGCCGGGAAACAGGGAAACCAACATGTGGGGCACACCTGTCGGGATGACGTGGCGCAGACTAGTCCAATGGAGGAGCTGGCCCATGACCTCCTCACCACTGGCAACCATTCATGTGGGTCGTGGGGGCCAGCAACGTGGCGCAGTTCCAGCACCGCCTCTGGACAGGGCGATTGCGGTGAGCGACACACTCATCTTCGCTGGACACGGTCGGTTTCAGTGTGCGGAGGGTGGCGTTAGCGCTATGACACGACCAACAGATCAACACCCGACTCGTCAAGGATGCACGGGGTACCGAAGTGCGTGTGTGCTGCGACGCGTCTGCGGAGTGGTGTAGCGCGGCCAACTGCATCCCCAGGACCAGAGACCATGCCGGGTCATCTTACTTTTTCAATGACATGTGGGGTCACATGTGAGCAAAGGGCATCTCCAACGTTGCCACGAACACAACTGACTACCCTGGCACACCAAAAACCCTCGTCCCTTGCGCTGTCGGGTGGTGCATTCCCAGCCAGCGCCAGCTGCCCCCATTCATGCCATTCGTCTGTATGCCATCGTTAAGAGGCTCGGTGCCCGAGGAACAAACTCCGGTGACTTAATGACGCGCCCGGATGCTTTGGCCTCACCGGAATGCGCTACTTAAAGTAGCAATGCCCGGCTAACCTCCACACCATAGCGCATCGTCCTGCTACCTGGCACCACATCCACCATGATAGCGAGCGCGAACGCTCTGCGCGAGAGCTTTGTCTTCAGGGATGAAGTTCGAGGTCGATGTCCTCGCTCAAGTCGCCGCTCGCAACGCAATAGCGGCATAGCCGGACGTGGATGTGACCACACAAGCTGTGGCCATGATGGCGGCCGACGACGGGAGCACCGTCAGCCACGCGTCCTACTTGCTGCCGTCCAATGTCCGGCACTGCCGAGGGCATGGTGTGCCAACTGGCCGCACCTTCATCTTGAATCCCGCCCCCATATGGAGATCGCAGATGGAGGACGTCGATCGCCACCATAGAATAGGTTTAGGGTCGGGTTTCTTTTATTTTTCTATCCTATAAAAGTTCGAAATGTAATGAAAATATGACGTGTTTGCATTAATCTCGGCCGGTGTATATGAACTTTCACAATAATATAGTATATTGTAGGAGTACTAGCAAGATGCCCGTACGTTGCACGGAACATAAAGATCTTGTGGGAGAAAAGGATGAACGAGGGAAGGCCTTATCTACAAATGTGGAGAGGAGTGCGGGTAAATTGTCATAGTTTCCTTCCTATCCGTTAGATATAGATCGGACAGCCTATATTGCAGGATGGTAGGCACACCATCATCACCAACTCTACTTTTTATTTTCATTGAACCAAGATGAAGCTACATGCGAAGTAAATAAACACATAGGGTCTACATACACAATTTATCTTAGGAAATCCAATAGTACATCCACTACACATTCACGCATTTCACATCTTTCTACATCTACGAGAACCTACAAAAGGGTTAACGTAAATTTCCTCTCTCTCTCTCTCCTCCTTGATTTTCATGGTGGTGGGCCCCTCCTCCCCCCAATCTACAATCAACAGCTCACACGTTTCACATTACGTTAATTACGTAACTGGGATTACGTAGGTGTAGCATTACTCGTCCAAAAAAACAACTAAGCCAACCTCCCAGCATATCGCGCGCGAAAAGACCTGATCACGCTGTTTAGTCGGGATTATCGGATTACTAGTAATAGTATCGATGGATCGCGCGAAGCACCAAGTTTTTTTAGGAGGCGAAGCACCTAGTTTAAAAGGAAAAAAGGGGTACACTCACAATGTCGGATTTCGGGTTTCGGCAAAATCCTTGAGGTTCGAACACTGGGGTGCGCATGAAGATCTCTCCTCCCTCCACTCACGCCCTCACCGTGATCTCAAGGCTTAGCGCGTCGAACTCACAGAACAAAGGGACACAAGATTTATACTAGTTCAGGCCACCGATGTGGTGTAATACCCTACTCCAGTGTGGTGTGGTGGATTGCCTCTAGGGCTGAGGATGAACAGTTACAAGGGAAGAACAGCCTCTTGAGGAGAGTTGTTCTTGTGCTTGGTGGGCTTGTCTGGTGGCCTTGGTGGGATGGATCCAGTCCAAGATGAGATGCCTCCCTATGGTGGTGGCTAGTCCTATTTATAGAGGCCCGGGTCCTCTCCCCAAATATTAGGTGGGAAGGGATCCCACAACGGCCAGATTGAAGGGGGACAACTAGTACAAGCTATCCTGACAAAAGATGGTCTTCGCCTGCCAAAGGCTCTGGTGGTGACGCCATCCTGGGCTCCATAGTGAACTCCGTCCTGCCGTCCTGCTGGCCTTGGTCTCGTTGCACCGATATGGAAACCTTTGCTTGACACCCCCGGACTCCGCGCCTGCGCTTGCTTCTTTAGCACCAAAGGGGAAATGAGGACATTGCACGCGCTGGCGCCCGCTTGGTGCTCGCCTGGCCTTGGTCGTCATGGCTTGCATCACAGGAACCTCGCGAAGTGCTCCTTGCCTTGATCTATCCGCCCCTCGCGAGCCAGCCTGGTGAGCCCCCCCCCCCTGAGGAGGTCTTGCATCGTCTGCCTCGCGAGGGTCTTGAGTGTTTGCTAGTGAAGATGGGTCGTATAGGGCCGCTGGTGGAGGCACGTCGTGGGCCGCAGGCAGGCAAGTCTGGGGACCCCTGGTCCCAGGACGCCGACAGTAGCCCCCGGGCCCAAGGCGCGCTCGGGCTTGGCTTCGAGGCGAAGCCAAGGGGCAAGTACGAAGCGCCGCGGGCCATAACAGCCTACGGCCTCGGTTGACGCGTGGCGGTTGATTGGTCATGGGCGTCTCCGCTTCCCCATGCTACCACGACAACTGCCCGACTTGACGAGTCATCGCTGCATGCAGAGAAAGATCATTATTACCTTAGATCATGGAAGCCGGCGGTTGGCCTCCCCTTGGCTATAAATGGGAAGGGGGAGCAAAGCCCCCATCACCCATCTCTCCCTCGCTCCTCCTCTTCCTTCTTCTTCCTCTCTTAATCGCTTGCTGCATTGACCATGGCGCCGATACGGAGGTTCTCAGCCGCAGAGAAGGGAAAGACCCCCCTCGACGAGCCTGAGCCACTTCCGCCGAAGAAGAGACTGTCCCAGCGCCGCGACATAGTCATGGGGCCGGAGGTGTCGAGGCCCTGGTGCGAGCGACCACCTCCCGGGTATCCACTGCCTCTGTATGCCCGAGCCGAGGGCTCCGAAGGGATAGGCGGCGAACGGCTCCGCCCATGCCGTGGCCGTGGTCGCCGTGCCGTGGCGACGCACGCCATCGCCCCAGGAGCCCACGCCGCGGACTCCTCGCGTGAACTCGTGATGTGGGTGGCGATGCCTCTGCGCACTTGGATTCGCTTCCCGCAGTTCTTCGCCACCGAGGGGCCCCCTCGAGCTTTGGTTGCAGCACGCCGACTGCGATGCCGCGGCGACTGGAGCAGAGGTCGAAGCCGTCTCTCCAGGGAAGATCTTCATGACCCATGGCTGGGGCGAGGTCGCCCGAGTCTGCCATGCGGATGGCGCCCCCGACATCCACTTTGAGTACGACAACGCCTCCACGATGTTCTTGAATGTCTTCAACGAAGAAGGCCGCCGCTTGGAGTGCTGCCCTGAAGGGGGTCATCAGGACGGCGCAGCGGCCAACGCCGAGCCTGCCACTGGCTTCGCCAGCAGCTCCTCCAGCAGTAGCGGCGACTCCTGGTGGTCCAGCGATTCTCCCGAGCCCGACGAGACTCCGGAGACAAGCGATGACAGCTACGTGCCCCCGAGCTCTCACCGCATCTGGAGCAAGGCGGCAGCGTCCGGCCGCCGCCGTCGCTGATCTGGATGGGGTTGGTGCCGGCCTTCCGTGGCCCACTATTGATGATGGCGTCGGTGGCGCGGGCACATGTAGATAGGGCCCCTAAAAACTCCCTTCTTTTGTTCCCTGCGAGGAATCAAGACGGACCCCCTGGAGGCGTGTAGGGTCTGTAATGTCTTTTGTTGATATTATCCTTATTATGAAAATTTGCGAACGCATGTCCTGCTTCGGCTCGGTCTCTCCTTTCCAACCCCGCGGCAGCTTGGTGCTCTACGCCGACAGGTCCCGGTCCCCAGGCAGGCTGCAGCCGTCGCTGGTATGCCAGGTCGCGATGCCGTGGTCAAGGCCAGGAGGTGAGCGGCCTGAGGTCCAGTAAGAGCTCCTAAGGCGCGATGCTCAAGAGGTCCCCTTTAGCACGCAAGCAGCTGCCTGAAGGTGGGAAAGGGAGGCGACACCGCCGCAGCAGGGCTGCGAGAGGTGGGAATCTTATGCCGTAGCGCTCGGCCGACCCGGGTGCGAAACTTATCTTGGTAGTCAGGAGTTGTTTCATCGTGCTGCACCAGACTCGCGTGCCGACGGTTGTAGTGTAGCCAGGTTAGGCCCGTGCAAGCCTCCCCCTCTTCTCCATGCTCTTCTATGTGCTCTATGTCCTCAGGTCCCAGCCCTCGAGCAAGCTCAGCCGCCGCTGGTATGCCAGGTCGCGGTGTCGTGGTCAAGGCAAGGGGTGAGGGCTGGAGAGCCAGTAAGAGCTCCTGAGTCGCAATGCTCAAGAGCCCCCCTTTTAATGCACAGGCGAATTCCATGGGAGAAGAGGGAGCCCGCAGTACCGCCCGCTGTTGCCCTTAGGAGGTTCCTGCAGGTTAGCGTGAGGAGGGACACAAATTGCCGCTATGACCGCCGGTCTACCACTAGTCACTCTGCGAGAAGGTGAAGGCACTAAGGGTCCGGTGAGGTGATGTGTGCAGGCATGCCGCGAGCCAGAGCTCGACCGCTCAGATTTGTCAGTGTTGTAGGGATGGACCCGAGCAAAAGCGGCGTGCCGGCTTGAGTGGCTGCCGTGGTGGGTGATAATCAAGCAGGTAATGACCATGAATAACTCGTGCATGGAGAGCAAACTAGCTTAGGTAAATGCAAGAACGATACATGCCAATGGGTCGGACCCGAGCGGCCTGGGGATGATACAGCCCGAGGGGCGCCCCGGTAGGGTAAACTAAAGATGCAAGAGGATACATGCCGCAGGGATAGGCCCATGCGACCTGGGAAGAATGCAGCCCGAGGGGCACTCCCAGCTGAATGAACTAGGAAAATGTCACCTGGTTTTGTTGTCGAAGGAGCATTGGGGTAGCTGAAGGTGCGCGCTAAAGAAGCCGCTCCTCACGAGCCATTGAGACCCTGAGCCTCGGGAGGCTCTGGAGGCTCAGGTGGCCTCCTGGGGATCGTCTCCATCTTTGCCAGGACCGCGTGAATCCTGGCTTCCTGGGTCGCCAGGATGCTCCGTAGATTGTGCTGGAAGGCGGCTGCCACGCTCGGCAGGCCAAACAGCATGCGCACGTAGCTATGAGGTGGACCCTCACACTGGCCAGCACGCGAAGGCCAGAAACGCTCCTGAGATGCAGCCCTGTTGAGCCCTGGGATGTGGACGCAGATGCGCAGCTCGCCACCCTCGCCCGGGTGGGGAGCTGCACTAGGTGGGCGGCGGTCGCCGCATATTTCCCGTGCTTCCTGAAGCTCCTGAGTGGCCTTGACGATGAACTCCTGAGCGCCGGGCCCTCCTTGCCCTGTGTCCTCTTGAGGGAAATGTGTCGCGAAGCACGCCTCCATGTGGTGCCCGAGCGCCTCCCTCGTGATGTTGGCCAGGTCAGAGGCCCTCCAAAAGAGAGCCCCCGAGCCCTGCCCGAGGAGGGCAACGGGCGCGCCTTCCTATGCGAGGGAGGGAGGCACCCCAGGTGCGGGCGCCAATCCTGAGGTGGCACCGCTAGAGGCGTCGCTCCACTGAGGCCCTGTGTGGAGTAGCTGCATCTTCTTCTTAGGGTTGGCCTCAGGAGGGTACTGCACACCTGCGTTGTCGCAGTCTTCGATTGCTGCAGCTTGGAAGGCGCGCTCGAGGGAGCACACCCCATCTCTTTCTTCGCAGGGTGATACGTCTCCAATGTATCTATAATTTTTGATTACTCCATGCTATATTATCTACTGTTTTGGACATTATTGGGCTTTATTATCCACTTTTATATTATTTTGTGGAGTAACCTATTAACCTGAGGCCCAGCCCAGAATTGCTATTTTTTTTTGCCTATTTTGGGGTCTCGAAGAAAAGGAATATCAAACGGAGTCCAAATGGAATGAAACCTTCGGGAACGTGATTTTCTCAACAAATAAGACCAGGGAGACTTGGACCCTACGTCAAGAAATAAAATAGGAGGCCACGAGGTAGGGGGCGCGCCCACCCCCACCAGGCGCGCCCTCCACCCTCGTGGGCCCCCTGTTGCTCCACCGATGTACTCCTTCCTCCTATATATATCCACGTACCCCCAAACGATCAAAAACGGAGCCAAAACCCTCATTCCACCGTCGTCACTTTTTGTATCCACAAGATCCCATCTTGGGGCCTATTCCGGAGCTCCGCCGGAGGGGGCATCGATCACGGAGGGCTTCTACATCGACACCATAGCCCCTCCGATGAAGTGTGAGTAGTTCACCTCAGACCTACGGGTCCATAGTTAGTAGCTAGATGGTTTCTTCTCTCTTTTTGGATCTCAATACAATGTTCTCCCCCTCTCTCGTGGAGATCTATTCGATGTAATCTTCTTTTTGCGGTGTGTTTGTTGAGACCGATGAATTGTGGGTTTATGATCAAGTCTATCTATGAATAATATTTGAATCTTCTCTGAATTCTTTTATGTATGATTGGTTATCTTTGCAAGTCTCTTCGAATTATCAGTTTGGTTTGGCCTACTAGATTGATCTTTCTTGCAATGGGAGAAGTGCTTAGCTTTGGGTTCAATCTTGCAGTGTCCTTTCCCGGTGACAGTAAGGGCAGCAAGGCACGTATTGTATTATTGCCATCGAGGATAACAAGATGGGGTTTTCTTCATATTGCATGAGTCTATCCCTCTACATCATGTCATCTTGCTTAAGGCGTTACTCTATTTTTAACTTAATACTCTAGATGCGTGCTGGATAGCGGTCGATGAGTGGAGTAATAGTAGTACATGCAGGCAGGAGTCGGTCTACTTGTCTCGGACGTGATGCCTATATACATGATCATACCTAGACATTCTCATAACTATGCTCAATTCTGTCAATTGCTCAACTGTAATTTGTTCACCCACCGTAGAATACTTATGCTCTTGAGAAAAGCCACTAGTGAAACCTATGGCCCCCGGATCTATCTTTATCATATTGATCTCCTACTACTTAGTTATTTCCTTTGCTATTTACTTTGCCTTTATTTTACTTTGCATCTTTATCATAAAAATACCAAAAATATTATCTTATAATATCTATCAGATCTCACTCTCGTAAGTGGCCTTATAGGGATTGACAACCCCTATTTGCGTTGGTTGCGAGGATTTATTTGTTTTGTGCAGGTACGAGGGACTCGCGCGTAGCCTCCTACTGGATTGATACCTTGGTTCTCAAAAACTGAGGGAAATACTTACGCTACTTTGCTGCATCATCCCTTCCTCTTCGGGGAAAACCAACGCAGTGCTCAAGAGGTAGCAAGAAGGATTTCTGGCGCCGTTGACGGGGAGGTCTACGCAAAAGTCAACATACCAAGTACCCATCACATACCCTTATCTCCCGCATTACATTATTTGTCATTTGCCTCTCGTTTTCCTCTCTCCCACTTCACCCATGTCGTTTTATTCGCCCTCTCTCTCTATCCTCCCTCTCTTTCTCTATTTGCCTCTTTTTGCCCGCTTGCTTTTTGTTTGCTTGTGTGTTAATTTGCTTGCTCGTCACGATGGCTCAAGATAATACTAAGTTGTGTGACTTCACCAATACCAACAACAATGATTTTATTAGCACTCTGATTGCTCCTCTTACCGATGCTGAATCTTGTGAAATTAATGTTGCTTTGCTGAATCTTGTCATGAAAGATCCGTTCTCGGGCCTTCCCAGTGAAGATGCCGCTACCCATCTTAATAGCTTCGTTGATTTATGTGATATGCAAAAGTAGAAAGATGTGGATAATGATATTGTTAAATTGAAGCTATTTCCTTTTTCGCTTAGAGATCGTGCTAAAGCTTGGTTTTCGTCTTTGCCTAAAAATAGTATTGATTCATGGAACAAGTGCAAAGATGTTTTTATCTCTAAGTATTTTCCTCCCACTAAGATCATCTTTCTTAGAAACGATATTATGAATTTTAAGCAACTTGATCATGAACATGTTGCACAAGCTTGGGAGAGAATGAAACTAATGATACGTAATTGCCCTACTCATGGTTTAAATTTGTGGATGATTTTACAAAATAATTATGCCGGATTGAATTTTGCTTCTAGAAATCTTTTAGATTCGGCCGCGGGAGGCACTTTTATGGAAATCACTTTAGGAGAAGCTACTAAACTCCTAGATAATATTATGGTAAATTATTCTCAATGGCATACTGAAAGATCTACTAATAAAAAGGTGCATGCGATAGAAGAAATTAATGTTTTGAGTGGAAAGATGGATGAACTTATGAAATTATTTGCTAATAAGAGTGTTTCTTCTAATCCTGATGATATGCCCTTGTCTACTTTGATTGAGAATAATAATGAATCTATGGATGTGAATTTTGTTGGTAGGAACAATTTTAGTAACAACGCGTATAGAGGAAATTTCAATCCTAGGCCTTATCCTAGTAATCCCTCTAATAATTATGGTAATTCCTACAACAATTCTTATGTAAATTATAATAAGATGCCCTCTGATTTTGAATCTAATATTAAAGAATTTATTACTTCACAAAATAATTTTAATGCTATGATTGAAGAAAAATTGCTTAAGATTGATGATTTGGCTAGAAACGTTGATAGAATTTCTCTTGATCTTGATTCTTTGAAACTTAGATCTATTCCACCTAAGCATGATATCAATGAGTCTCTCAAAGCCATGAGAATTTCCATTGATGAGTGCAAAGAAAGAACCGCTAGGATGCGTGCTAAGAAAGATGCCTTTATAAGAGCGTGTTCTTCTAGTTGCTATGAAAATAAAGATGAAGATCTAAAAGTTATTGATGTGTCCCCTATTAAATCTTTGTTTTGCAATATGAATCTTGATAATGATGGGACTGAATATGATCCACCTTTACCTAGAAGGCGTTCCAAGAATTCGGAATTTGTTGATCTTGATGCTAAATTTGATAAAAGTGGGATTGAAGAAATTAAAACCCTAGATGTTGCTAAACCCACTATTATGGATTTCAAGGAATTTAACTATGAAAATTGCTCTTTGATTGATTGTATTTCCTTGTTGCAATCCGTGCTAAATTCTCCTCACGCTTATAGTCAAAATAAAGCGTTTACTAAACATATCGTTGATGCCTTAATGCAATCTTATGAAGAAAAACTTGAATTGGAAGTTTCTATACCTAGAAAACTTTATGATGAGTGGGAACCAACTATTAAAATTAAAATTAAAGATCATGAATGCTATGCTTTATGTGATTTGGGTGCTAGTGTTTCCACGATTCCAAAGACTTTGTGTGATTTGTTAGGTTTCCGTGATTTTGATGATTGCTCTCTAAACTTGCACCTTGCGGATTCCACTATTAAGAAACCTATGGGAATAATTAATGATGTTCTTATTGTTGCAAATAGGAATTATGTGCCCATCGATTTTATTGTTCTTGACATAGATTGCAATCCTTCATGCCCTATTATTCTCGGTAGACCTTTCCTTAGAATGATTGGTGCAATTATTGATATGAAGGAAGGAAATATTAGATTCCAATTCCCATTAAGGAAAGGCATGGAACACTTTCCTAGAAATAAAATTAAATTACCTTATGAATCTATTATGAGAGCCACTTATGGATTGCCTACCAAAGATGGCAATACCTAGATCTATTCTTGCTTATTATGCCTAGCTAGGGGCGTTAAAAGATAGCGCTTGTTGGGAGGCAACCCAATTTTATTTTTATTCCTTGCTTTTTGCTCCTGTTTAGTAATAAATAATTTATCTATCCTCTGTTTTGGTTGTGTGTTTTGTGTTTAATTAGTGTTTGTGCCAAGTAGAACCGTTGGGAAGACTTGGGGAAAGTCTTGTTGAACTTGCTGTAAGAAACAGAAACTTTAGCGCTCACGAGAACTGCTGTAATTTTTATTTGGAGAGCGATATTTAGTTAATTATTTTTGCAGATCATTAATAGATAAATTCCTCACGTCCAGAAATTTATTTTAGAATTTTTGGGGTTCCAGATCTTGCGCTAGCTACAGATTACTACAGACTGTTCTGTTTCTGACAGATTCTGTTTTTCGTGTGTTGTTTGCTTATTTTGCTGAATCTATGGCTAGTAAAATAGTTTATAAACCATAGAGAAGTTGGAATACAGTAGGTATAATACAAATATAAATAAATAATGAGTTCATTACAGTACCTTGAAGTGGTCTTTTATTTTCTTTCGCTAACGGAGCTCACGAGATTTTCTACTTTAAGTTTTGTGGTGTGAAGTTTTCAAGTTTTGGGTAAAGATTTGATGGATTATGGAACAAGGGGTGGCAAGAGCCTAAGCTTGGGGATGCCCATGGCACCCCAAGATAATCTAAGGACACCTAAAAGCCAAAGCTCGGGGATGCCCCGGAAGGCATCCCCTCTTTCGTCTACTTCTATCGGTAACTTTACTTGGAGCTATATTTTTATTCGCCACATGATATGTGTTTTGCTTGGAGCGTCTTGTATGATTTGAGTCTTTGCTTGTTAGTTTACCACAATCATCCTTTCTGTACACACCTTTTGAGAGAGCCATACATGATTTGGAATTTGTTAGAATACTCTATGTGCTTCGCTTATATCTTTTGAGTTATATAGTTTTGCTCTAGTACTTCACTTATATCTTTTAGAGCACGGTGGTGGATTTGTTTTATAGAAACTATTGATCTCTCATGCTTCACTTAGATTATTTTGAGAGTCTTAATAGCATGGTAATTTGCTTAAAATCCTAATATGCTAGGTATTCAAGATTAGTAAAATTTTCTTAAGAGTGTTTTGAATACTAAGAGAAGTTTGATGCTTGATGATTGTTTTGAGATATGGAGGTAATAATATCAAAGTCGTGCTAGTTGAGTAGTTGTGAAATTGAGAAATGCTTGTGTTGAAGTTTGCAAGTCCCGTAGCATGCACGTATGGTAAACGTTATGCAACAAATTTGAAACATGAGGTGTTATTTGATTGTCTTCCTTATGAGTGGCGGTCGGGGACGAGCGATGGTCTTTTCCTACCAATCTATCCCCCTAGGAGCATGCGCGTAGTACCGAGGTTTTTGATGACTTGTAGATTTTTGCAATAAGTATGTGAGTTCTTTATGACTAATGTTGAGTCCATGGATTATACGCACTCTCACCCTTCCATCCTTGCTAGCCTCTTCGGTACCGTGCATTGCCCTTTCTCACATTGAGAGTTGGCGCAAACTTCGCCGGTGCATCCAAACCCCGTGATATGATACGCTCTTTCACACATAAACCTCCTTATATCTTCCTCAAAACAGCCACCATACCTACCTATTATGGCATTTCCATAGCCATTCCGAGATATATTGTCATGCAACTTTCCATCATTCTGTTCATCATGACACATTCATCATTGTCATATTGCTTAGCATGATCATGTAGTTGACATAGTATTTGTGGCAAAGCCACCGTTCATAATTCTTTCATACATGTCACTCTTGGTCCATTGCATATCCCGGTACACCACCGGAGGCATTCATATAGAGTCATCTTTTGTTCTAGTATCGAGTTGTAATCATTGAGTTGTAAATAAATAGAAGTGTGATGATCATCATTTTCTAGAGCATTGTCCCAAGTGAGGAATAAAAAAAGGCCATAAAAAGGCCATAAAAAAGATAAACGCCATAAAAAAGAGAAGGCCCAAAAAATGAGAGAAAAAGAGAGAAGGGACAATGTTACTATCCATTGCCACACTTGTGCTTCAGAGTAGCACCATAATCTTCATGTTAGAGAGTCTCTTGTTTTGTCACTTCCATATACTAGTGGGAATTTTCATTATAGAACTTGGCTTGTATATTCCAACAATGAGCCTCCTCAAGTGCCCTAGGTATTCATGAGCAAGCAAGTTGGATGCACACCCACTAGTTTCTTTTGTTGAGCTTTCATACATTTATAGCTCTAATGCATCCGTTGCATGGCAATCCCTACTCCTTGCATTAACATCAATCGGTGGGCATCTCCATAGCCCATTGATTAGCCTCGTTGATGTGAGACTTTCTCCTTTTTTGTCTTCTCCACATAACCCCCCTCATTATATTCTATTCCACCTATAGTGCTATGTCCATAGCTCGCGCTCATATATTACATGAAAGTTTATAGGTTTGAGATTACTAAAGTATGAAACAATTGCTTGGATTGTCATCGGGGTTGTGCATGATGAGAGCATTCTTGTGTGACGAAAATGAAACATGACTAAACCATATGATTTTGTAGGGATGAACTTTCTTTGGCCATGTTATTTTGAGAAGACATAATTGCTTAGTTAGTATGCTTGAAGTATTATTTTTTTATGTCAATATGAACTTTTGTCTTGAATCTTTCGGATCTGAATATTCATACCACCATTAAGAAGAATTACATTAAAATTATGCCAAGTAGCACTCCGCATCAAAAATTCTGTTTTTATCATTTACCTACTCGAGGATGAGCAGGAATTAAGCTTGGGAATGCTTGATACGTCTCCAACGTATCTATAATATTTCATTGCTCCATGCTATATTATCTACTGTTTTGGACATTATTGGGCTTTATTATCCACTTTTATATTATTTTTGGGACTAACCTATTAACCGGAGGCCCAACCCAGAATTGTTGTTTTTTGCTTGTTTTAGGGTTTCGAAGAAAAGGAATATCAAATGGGGTCCAAATGGAATGAAACCTTCGGGAATGTGATTTTCTCAACAAATAAGACCAGGGAGACTTGGACCCTACATCAAGAAATAAAACAGGAGGCCACGAGGTAGGGGGCGCGCCCACCCCCACCAGGCGCGCCCTCCACCCTCGTGGGCCCCCTGTTGCTCCACCGACGTTCTCCTTCCTCCTATATATCCACGTACCCCCAAAGATCAAAAACGGAGCCAAAACCCTAATTCCACCGCCGTAACTTTCTGTATCCACGAGATCCCATCTTGGGGCATGTTCCGGAGCTCCGCCGGAGGGGGCATCGATCACGGAGGGCTTCTACATCAACACCATAACCCCTCCGATGAAGTGTGAGTAGTTCACCTCAGACCTACAGGTCCATAGTTAGTAGCTAGATTGCTTCTTCTCTCTTTTTGGATCTCAATACAATGTTCGCCCCCTATCTTGTGGAGATCTATTCGATGTAATCTTCTTTTTGCGGTGTGTTCATTGAGACCGATGGATTGTGGGTTTATGATCATGTCTATCTATGAATAATATTTGAATCTTCTCTGAATTCTTTTATGCATGATTGGTTATGTTTGCAAGTCTCTTCGAATTATCAGTTTGGTTTGGCCTACTAGATTGATCTTTCTTGCAATGGGAGAAGTGCTTAGCTTTGGGTTCAATCTTGCGGTGTCCTTTCCCAGTGATAGTAAGGGCAGCAAGGCACGTATTGTATTGTTGCCATCAAGGATAACAAGATGCGGTTTTCTTCATATTGCATGAGTCTATCCCTCTACATCATGTCATCTTGCTTAAGGTGTTACTCTGTTTTAACTAAATACTCTAGATGCATGCTGGATAGCGGTCAATGAGTGGAGTAATAGTAGTAGATGCAGGCAGGAGTCGGTCTACTTGTCTTGGACGTGATGCCTATATACATAATCATACCTAGATATTCTCATAACTATGCTCAATTCTGTCAATTGCTCAACATTAATTTGTTCACCCACCGTAGAATACTTATGCTCTTGAGAAAAGCCACTAGTGAAACCTATGGCCCCCGGGGTCTATCTTTATCATATTGAGTACGACAACGCCTCCACGATGTTCATGAATGTCTTCGACGAAGAAGGCCACCGCTTGGAGTGCTGCCCTAAAGGGGGTTGTCAGGACGGTGCAGCAGCCAACGCCAAGCCTGCCACTGGCTTCGCCAGCAGCTCCTCTAGCAGTAGCGGCGACTCCTGGTGGTCCAGTGATTCTCCCGAGCCCGATGAGACTCCGGAGACAAGCGACGATAGCTACGTGCCCCCGAGCTCTCGCCGCATCTGGAGCAAGGCGGCAGCGTCCGGCCGCCGCCGTCGCTGATCTGGATGGGGTTGGCGCCGGACTTCCGTGGCCCACTGTTGATGATGGCGTCGGCGGCGCGGGCGCATGTAGATAGGGCCCCTAAAAACTCCCTTCTTTTGTTCCCTGCGAGGAATCAAGATGGACCCCCTGGGGGCGTGTAGGGTCTGTAATGTCTTTTGTTGATATTATCCTTATTATGAAAATTTGCGAACGCATGTCCTGCTTCGGCTCGGTCTCTCCTTTCCAACCCCATGGCAGCTTGGTGCTCTAGCCGACAGGTCTCGGTCCCCAGGCAGGCTGCAGCCGTCGCTGGTATGCCAGGTCGCGATGCCGTGGTAAAGGCCAGGAGGTGAGCGGCCTGAGGTCCAGTAAGAGCTCCTGAGGCGCGATGCTCAAGAGGTCCCCTTTAGCACGCAAGCAGCTGCCTAAAGGTGGGAAAGGGAGGCGACACCACCGCAGCAGGGCTGCGAGAGGTGGGAATCTTATGCTGTAGCGCTCGGCCGACCAGGGTGCGAAACTTATCTTGGTAGTCAGGAGTTGTTTCCTCGTGCTGCGCCAGACTCGCGTGCCGACGGTTGTAGTGTAGCCAGGTTAGGCCCGTGCAAGCCTCCCCCTCTTCTCCATGCTCTTCTATGTGCTCTATGTCCTCAGGTCCGAGCCCTCGAGCAAGCTCAGCCGCCGCTGGTATGCCAGGTCGCGGTGTCGTGGTCAAGGCAAGGGGGTGAGGGCTGGAGAGCCAGTAAGAGCTCCTGAGTCGCAATGCTCAAGAGCCCCCCTTTTAATGCACAAGCAAATTGAATGGGAGAAGAGGGAGCCGGTAGTACCGCTCGTTGTTGCCCTTAGGAGGTTCCTGCAGGTTAGCGTGAGGAGGGACACAAATTGCCGCTATGACCGCCGGTCTACCACTAGTCACTCCGCGAGAAGGTGAAGGCACTAAGGGTCCGGTGAGGTGATGTGTGCAGGCATGCCGCGAGCCAGAGCTCGACCGCTCAGATTTGTCAGCATTACAGGGACGGACCCGAGCACAAGTGGCGTGCCGGCTCGAGTGGCTGCCGTGGTGGGTGATAATCAAGCAGGTAATGACCATGAATAACTCGTGCATGGAGAGCAAACTAGCTTAGGTAAATGCAAGAACGATACATGCCATTGGGTCGGACCCGAGCGGCCTAGGGATGATTCATGCCGCAGGGACAGGCCCATGCGACCTGGGAAGAATGCAGCCCGAGGGGCACTCCCAGCTGAATGAACTTGGAAGATGTCACCTGGTTTTGTTGTCGAAGGTGCATTGGGGTAGCTGAAGGTGCGCGCTAAAGAAGCCACTCCTCACGAGCCATCGAGACCCTGAGCCTCGGGAGGCTCTGGGGGCTCAGGTGGCCTCCTGGGGATCATCTCCATCTCTGCCAGGACCGCGTGAAGCCTGGCTTCCTAGGTCGCCAGGATGCTCCGTAGATTGTGCTGGAAGGCGGCTGCCACGCTCGGCAGGCCGAACAGCATGCGCACGTAGCTTTGAGGTGGACCCTCACACTGGCCAGCACGCGAAGGCCAGAAACGCTCCTGAGATGCAGCCCTGTTGAGCCCTGGGATGTGGACGCAGATGCGCAGCTCACCACCCTCGCCTGGGTAGGGAGCTGCACCAGGTGGGCGGCGGTCGTCGCGTATTGCCCGTGCTTCCTGAAGCTCCTGAGTGGCCTTGACGATGAACTCCTGAGCGCCGAGCCCTCCTTGCCCTGTGTCCTCTTGAGGGAAATGTGTCGCGAAGCACGCCTCCATGTGGTGCCCGAGCGCCTCCCTCGTGATGTTGGCCAGGTCGGAGGCCCTCCAAAAGAGAGCCCCCGAGCCCTGCCCGAGGAGGGCGTCGGGCGCGCCTTCCTATGCGAGGGAGGGAGGCACCCCAGGTGTGGGCGCCAATCCTGAGGTGGCACCGCTAGAGGCGTCGCTCCACTGAGGCCCTGTGTGGAGTAGCTGCATCTTCTTCTTAGGGTTGGACTCAGGAGGGTACTGCACACCTGCGTTGTCGCGGTCTTCGATTGCTGCAGCTTGGAAGGCGCGCTCGAGGGAGCACACCCCATCTCTTTCTTCGCAGGGTGATACGTCTCCAATGTATCTATAATTTTTTGATTACTCCATGCTATATTATCTACTGTTTTGGACATTATTGGGCTTTATTATCCACTTTTATATTATTTTGTGGACTAACCTATTAACCAGAGGCCCAACCCAGAATTGCTATTTTTTGCCTATTTTAGGGTCTCGAAGAAAAGGAATATCAAACGGAGTCCAAACGGAATGAAACCTTCGGGAACGTGATTTTCTCAACAAATAAGACCAGGGAGACTTGGACCCTACATCAAGAAATAAAACAGGAGGCCACGAGGTAGGGGGCGAGCCCACCCCCACCAGGCGCGCCCTCCACCCTCGTGGGCCCCCTGTTGCTCCACCGATGTACTCCTTCCTCCTATATATATCCACATACCCCCAAACGATCAAAAACGGAGCCAAAACCCTGATTCCACCGCCGTCACTTTTTGTATCCACAAGATCCCATCTTGGGGCCTGTTCCGGAGCTCCACCGGAGGGGGCATCGATCACGGAGGGCTTCTACATCGACACCATAGCCCCTCCGATGAAGTGTGAGTAGTTCACCTCAGACCTACGGGTCCATAGTTAGTAGCTAGATGGTTTCTTCTCTCTTTTTGGATCTCAATACAATGTTCTCCCCCTCTCTTGTGGAGATCTATTCGATGTAATCTTCTTTTTGCGGTGTGTTTGTTGAGACTAATGAATTGTGGGTTTATGATTAAATCTATCTATGAATAATATTTGAATCTTCTCTGAATTCTTTTATGTATGATTGGTTATCTTTGCAAGTCTCTTCGAATTATCAGTTTGGTTTGGCCTACTAGATTGATCTTTCTTGCAATGGGAGAAGTGCTTAGCTTTGGGTTCAATCTTGCGGTGTCCTTTCCCGGTGACAGTAAGGGCAGCAAGGCACGTATTGTATTTTTGCCATCGAGGATAACAAGATGGGGTTTTCTTCATATTGCATGAGTCTATCCCTCTACATCATGTCATCTTGCTTAAGGCATTACTCTACTTTTAACTTAATACTCTAGATGCGTGCTGGATAGCGGTCGATGAGTGGAGTAATAGTAGTAGATGCAGGCAGGAGTCGGTCTACTTGTCTCGGACGTGATGCCTATATACATGATCATACCTAGACATTCTCATAACTATGCTCAATTCTGTCAATTGCTCAACAGTAATTTGTTCACCCACCGTAGAATACTTATGCTCATGAGAAAAGCCACTAGTGAAACCTATGGCCCCAGGATCTATCTTTATCATATTGATCTCCTACTACTTAGTTATTTCCTTTGCTATTTACTTTTCCTTTATTTTACTTTGCATCTTTATCATAAAAATACCAAAAAAATTATCTTATCATATCTATCAGATCTCACTCTCGTAAGTGGCCGTAAAGGGATTGACAACCCCTATTTGCGTTGGTTGCGAGGATTTATTTGTTTTGTGCAGGTACAGGGACTCGCGCGTAGCCTCCTACTGGATTGATACCTTGGTTCTCAAAAACTATGGGAAATACTTATGCTACTTTGTTGCATCATCCCTTCCTCTTCGGAGAAAACCAATGTAGTGCTCAAGGGGTAGCATAGGGGACTGTGATGATTCCGCCGCTTCCTGGCATCTTGAGGACGTTGTTGCCATGGTGGGTCACTGGCATGAATTTGGCTAACGCTGGGTACCCGAGGATGGCATTGTACGGCAGAAGGATGTGGGCGACGTCAAAGTAGACAAGCTCGGTGTGGTAGTTGTCGCGCTGACCGAAGGTGACAGGGAGACGAACTTGCCCTATCGGGGTGGTGGAGCCATTGGTCACTCCTGAGAAAGGCTTGGTGGGCTGAAGCTGATCGTATGGCACTTGAAGGTTGTCGAATGTCTCGACGGACAGGACACTGAGCCCTATGCCGCCGTTGATGTCTACTACGCAACCTTCTTCTTGTAGACGTTGTTGGGCCTCCAAGTGCAGAGGTTTGTAGGACAGTAGCAAATTTCCCTCAAGTGGATGACCTAAGGTTTATCAATCCGTGGGAGGCGTAGGTTGAAGATGGTCTCTCTCAAACAACCCTGCAACCAAATAACAAAGAGTCTCTTGTGTCCCCAACACACCCAATACAATGGTAAATTGTATAGGTGCACTAGTTCGGCGAAGAGATGGTGATACAAGTGCAATATGGATAGTAGATAATGGTTTTTGTAATCTGAAAATATAAAAACAGCGAGGTAACTAATGATAAAAGTGAGCGTAAACAGTATTGTAATGAGTTGAAACAAGGCCTAGGGTTCATACTTTCACTGGTGCAAGTTCTCTCAACAATAATAACATAATTGGATCATATAACTATCCCTCAACATGCAAAAAAGAGTCACTCCAAAGTCACTAATAGCGGAGAACAAACGAAGAGATTATGGTAGGGTACGAAACCACCTCAAAGTTATCCTTTCTGATCGATCTATTCAAGAGTCCGTAGTAAAATAAACGAAGCTATTCTTTCTGTTCGATCTATCATAGAGTTCGTACTAGAATAACACCTTAAGACACAAATCAACCAAAACCCTAATGTCACCTAGATACTCCAATGTCACCTCAAGTATCCGTGGGTATGATTATACGATATGCATCACAAAATCTCAGATTCATCTATTCAACCAACACAAAGAACTTCAAAGAGTGCCCCAAAGTTTCTACCGGAGAGTCAAGACAAAAACGTGTGCCAACCCCTATGCATAAGTTCATGAGGTCACGAAACTCACAAGTTGATCACCAAAACATACATCAAGTGGATCACATGATATCCCATTGTCACCATAGATAAGCACGTGCAAGACATACATCAAGTGTTCTCAAATCCTTAAAGACTCAATCCGATAAGATAACTTCAAAGGGAAAACTCAATCCATTACAAGAGAGTAGAGGGGGAGAAACATCATAAGATCCAAATATAATAGCAAAGCTCGCGATACATCAAGATCATACCAACTCAAGAACACGAGAGAGAGAGAGAGAGATCAAACACATAGCTATCGGTACATACCCTCAGCCCCGAGGGTGAACTACTCCCTCCTCGTCATGGAGAGCGCCAGGATAATGAAGATGGCCACCGAAGAGGGATTCCCCCCTCCGGCAGGGTGCCGGAACGGGTCTAGATTGGTTTTTGGTGGCAATGGAGGCTTCTAGCGGTGGAACTCCCGATCTATTCTGTTCCCCAATGTTTTCAGGGTATATGGACATATATAGGTGAAAGAAGTTGGTCAGGGGAGCCACGAGGGGCCCATGAGGGTGGGGGTGCGCCCAGGGGGTAGGGCGCGCCTCCCTGCCTTGTGGCTTCCTCGAAGCTTCCCTGACGTCTACTCCAAGTCTCCTGGATTGCTTTCGTTCCAAAAATAACTCTCCCGAAGGTTCAATTCCGTTTGGACTCCGTTTGATATTCCTTTTCTTCGAAACACTAAAATAGGCAAGAAAACATCTATTTGGGCTGGGCCTCCGGTTAATAGGTTAGTCCCAAAAATAATACAAAAGTGTTTAGTAAATCCCATAAACAACCAAAACAGATAATATAATAGCATGAATACTTCATAAATTATAGATACGTTGGAGACGTATCAGCATCCCCAAGCTTATTCTTGCTCGTCCTCGAGTAGGTAAATGATAAAAGAAATAATTTATGAAGTGTGAATGCTAGCAGGTGCACAAGTTTGATCAATGGTAATTTCAATCACCTTTTCTAACATCATCATAACAGTAGCTCAACTCATAGGACTTCTCATGATCAAGTAACAAGCTATTCACATGTTAAAGTATAGATCATAAAGTTTCTTGAAAACTAACAAACCGTGTTATTAGTCATCAAACAATTACAATTCATCTTATTTTCAGGAAGGGTCTATGTCAGAGCTTTGATTCAGCAAACTTCACATACTCAACTATCATTTAGTCTTTCACAATTGCTAACACTCACGTGATATTTATGGGTTCAAAGTTTTAATCAGTCACAGAGAAAGATAGGGGCTTATAGATTCGCCTCCCAACCTTTTACCTCAAGGGTAATGTCAACAACAATAGTTCATGATGCCTTACATCCAATTGGATATATATATATATATATATATATATATATATATATATATATATATATATCAGGATCTTTCCAACACAATGTGATTGCCAAAGGATAAAATGTAAAAGGAAAGGTGAAGATCACCATGACTCTTGCATAAGGTATAAGACAAGAATAAAAGATAGGCCCTTTGCAGAGGGAAGCATAGGTTGTCATGCGCTTTTATAGTTGGATGCACAAAATCTTAGTGCTAAAGAACGTCACTTTATATTGCCACTTGTGAAGACTCTCCATTTAATAATTTTTTATCTTGATATTTTATTCAAACAGCAAGCAAGACAAAATAAAATGACATTCTAATAATAGCAAACATCATGTGCAGAAGCAAAAACTTAGGATCAACCGATACTAACCGATAGTTGTTGAAGAAGAAAGGTGGGATGCCAACCGGGGCATCCCCAAGCTTAGATGCTTGAGACTTCTTGAAATATTATCTTGGGATTCCTTGGGTATCCCCAAGCTTGAGCTTTTGTGTCTCCTTAATTCCTCTCATATCACGGTCTCCCTAAATCTCAAAAGCTTCGTCAACACAAAACTCAACAAGGACTCGTGAGATAAGTTAGTATAAACCAATGCAAAAACCTTATCATACTCTTCTGTAGCAAATCACTAAAATTAGTAATAAACATTGCATACTAAATGCCTCCGCATATTTAATAGCCCTATCCTCAAATAGAATCATTAAACAAGCAAACATATGCAAACATAACAACAAACTGCCTAAACAGGACAATCTGTGAAGGATGCGGCAAGATCCATACTTTCCTAGCTCCAAAAATTATGAAAGAAAATTCCCACTGTAGTAAATTTATCAGAGATTATTATCCAAAAGTTTTCCACATTTTATCACATTCTGACTTTTCTAGTGAATTTTTGCAACAGCGGTAAACTTTCTGTTTTCAAACAGCAACATGAAGACTTGTAAAATAGGCATAGCAAAGGCTATCAATGCCACTTTTATTGAAATAAAATATGAAAAACATTGTCCTAAATAACAGCAAGCAAATCCTAACAAAACAAATTGATGCTCCAAGCAAAACACATATCATGTGGTGAATAAAAATATAGCTCCAAGTAAAGTTACCGATGAACGAAGACGAAAGAGGGGATGCCTTCCGGGGCATCCCCAAGATTAGGCTCTTGGTTGTCCTTGAATATTACCTTGGGGTGCCTTGGGCATCCCCAAATTTAGGCTCTTTCCACTCCTTATTTCATAGTCCAGCGAATCTTTACCCAAAACTTGAAAACTTCACAACACAAAACTTAACAGAAAACTCGCAAGCTCCGTTCAAGGTACTGTAATGAACTCATTATTTATTTATATTGGTGTTAAACCTACTGTGTTCCAACTTTTCTATGGTTCATAAACTCTATCACTAGCCATAGATTCATCAAAATAAGCAAACAACACACGAAAAACAGAATCTGTCAAAAACAGAACAGTCTGTAGTAATCTGTAGGTTTCGAATACTTCTGGAACCCCAAAAATTCTAAAATAAATTTCTGCACGTGAGTAATTTATCTATTAATCATATTCAAAAATAATTAACTAAATATCACTCTCCATTAAAAAATTGCAGCAAATCTCGTGAGCGCTAAAGTTTCTGTTTTTTACAGCAAGATCGCAAAGACTTTCCCCAAGTCTTCCCAAAGGTTTTACTTGGCACAAACACTAATTAAAATCATAAAACCACATCTAAACAGAGGCTAGATGAATTATTTATTACTAAACAGGAGAAAAAAGTAAGTAACAAAAATAAAATTGGGTTGCCTCCCAACAAGTGCTAACGTTTAACGCCCCTAGCTAGGCATGATGATTTCAATGATGCCCACATAAAAGATAAGAATTGAAACATAAAGAGAGCATCATGAAGAATATGACTAGCACATTTAAGTCTAACCCACTTCCTATGCATAGGGATTTTGTGAGCAAACAATTTATGGGAACAAGAATCAACTTGCATAGGAAGGTAAAACAAGCATAGCTTCAGAACTTTAAGCATATAGAGAGGAAACTTGATATTATTGCAATTCCTACAAGCATATATTCCTACCTCATAATAATTTTCAATAACATCATGAATGAATTCAACAATATAACCAGCACCTAAAGCATTCTTTTCATGATCTACAAGCATAGAAATTTTATTACTCTCCACATAAGCAAAATTCTTCTCATTCGGAATAGTGGGAGTATCATAAGAAACACGAATACTATAAATTGTTTCCACATTAAAGGAGTAATGTTCAGAAAAAGGGTAATCATAATCATGACAAGTTTTAATATAATCATCACTACTTTTTATAGCATACATATCATCACAATAATCATCATAAGTAGCAACTTTGTTCTCATCATAATCGATTGAAACCTCCTCCAAGATAGTGGAATCATTACTAAATAAAGTCATGACCTCCCCAAATCCACTTTCATAATTATCACAATAAGATTCAACATCCTCCAAAATAGTGGGATCATTACTTCCTAAAGTTGACACTCTTCCAAACCCACTTTCATCAATATAATCATCATAAGTAGGAGGCATGCTATCATCATAACAAATTTGCATATCAAAACTTGGGAGGCTAGAAATATCATCTTCATTAAACATAGCATCCCCAAGCTTGGGACAAACATTAATTGCAGCAAATATATTCTCAAACATGTCATTCTCATCAAACATAGCATCCCCAAGCTTGGGCCTTTTCATATCATAAGTATAATCACTCTCATCATTAATAGTATGGATAGCACCAATAGTATAGCAATTATCATCATCACAATGAGTAATAGGGGCAACAACATTTGGGAGGGATACCTTTTCACCTTTGCTCCTTCGTCTTTTCTTTTTCTTCTTCACATTATGTGTGGGTTCAATCCTATTTTTAGAGCTCCTTATTGATGAGATTGGTTGATTAGAAGGCTCCTCCTCGTTACCTAATTCATCATAAGAAATAATAGGAGGATATTGAGAAGCCTCTTCCCTTTCATTAGTATTCTCTTCATCCTCTATTTGTTTTCTTTTATTTATGTAATTGGCAATATAAGGATTTTCAATGCAATTCACCGCACAGTACATAAAAATTTCTTCTAGATCAATATCGAGGAATTTCTCAAGGTTATATTCTGGAATATGCTTAGTTATATGTTTCATTTCTTCATAACCCAAAAGCAAACTAAGTTCATTATGATGTGCAAGGGAAATCAAATCATCATAATTTTTGGACACTATAAAATCATGGAACAATTTGCATCGGAGATTTAAATGACCATGTTCATTGCAAAGTTCATAAGTATGGTGAAGAAATTTTAAATTTTCAGCACAAACATCTAGCCTCTCTTGCAACCATTTGGTTTCTAAATACTTATGCCTCTTGCAAAATTTATCTTCCCTATTTGGTGTGTACTTGCAAACTCTATGCACTCCACAAAAGTTGACATGCTTATAAGAGACATTTTCATCATGACTAGTGCAATAATCATTAGTACTATGGATATTCAAGGAGTTCATACTAACAACATTGCAATCATGCTCATTATTCAAAGATTTAGTGCCAAGCATTTTATATACTTCTTCTTCTAGCACTTGAGCACAATTTTCCTTTCCATCATTCTCACGAAAAATATTAAAAAGATGAAGCGTATGAGGCAAACTCAATTCCATTTTTTGTAATTTTCTTTTATAAACTAAACTACTGATAAAACAAGAAACAAAAAGATTCGATTGCAAGATCTGAAGATATACCTTCAAGCGCTAACCTCCCCGGCAATGGCGCCAAAAAAGAGCTTGATGTCTACTACGCAACCTTCTTCTTGTAGACATTGTTGGGCCTCCAAGTGCAGAGGTTTGTAGGACAGTAGCAAATTTCCCTCAAGTCGATGACCTAACGTTTATCAATCCGTGGGAAGCGTAGGATGAAGATGGTTTCTCTCAAACAACCTAGCAACCAAATAACAAAGAGTCTCTTGTGTCCCCAACACACCCAATACAATGGTAAATTATATAGGTGCACTAGTTCGGCGAAGAGATGGTGATACAAGTGCAATATGGATAGTAGATAATGGTTTTTGTAATCTGAAAATATAAAAACAGCAAGGTAACTAATGATAAAAGTGAGCGTAAACGGTATTGCAATGAGTTGAAACAAGGCCTAGGGTTCATACTTTCACTAGTGCAAGTTCTCTCAAAAATAATAACATAATTGGATCATATAACTATCCCTCAACATGCAACAAAGAGTCACTCCAAAGTCACTAATAGCTCAGAACAAACGAAGAGATTATGGTAGGGTACGAAACCACCTCAAAGTTATCCTTTCTGATCGATCTATTCAAGAGTCCGTAGTAAAATAACACGAAGCTATTCTTTCCGTTCGATATATCATAGAGTTCGTACTAGAATAACAACTTAAGATACAAATCAACCAAAACCCTAATGTCACCTAGATACTCGAATGTCACCTCAAGTATCCGTGGGTATGATTATACAATAGGCATCACACAATCTCAGATTCATCTAGTCAACCAACACAAAGAACTTCAAAGAGTGCTCCAAAGTTTCTACCGGAGAGTCAAGACAAAAACGTGTGCCAAACCCTATGCATAAGTTCACGAGGTCACAGAACTCGCAAGTTGATCGCCAAAACATACATCAAGTGGATCACATGATATCCCATTGTCACCATAGATAAGCACGTGCAAGACATACATCAAGTGTTCTCAAATCCTTAAAGACTCAATCCGATAAGATAACTTCAAAGGGAAAACTCAATCCATTACAAGAGAGTAGAGGGGTAGAAACATCATAAGATCCAAATATAATAGCAAAGCTCGTGATACATCAAGATCGTACCAACTCAAGAACACGAGAGAAAGAGAGATCAAACACATAGCTACTGGTACATACCCTCAGCCCCAATGGTGAACTACTCCCTCCTTGTCATGGAGAGCACCGGGATGATGAAGATGGCCACCAGAGAGGGATTCCCCCCTCCGGCAGCGTGCCGGAACGGGTCTAGATTGGTTTTTGGTGGCTACGGAGGCTTCTGGCGGTGGAACTCCCGATCTATTCTGTTCCCCGATGTTTTTAGGGTATACGAACATATATAGGTGAAAGAAGTCCGCCAGGGGAGCCATGAGGGGCCCACGAGGGTGGGGGCGCGTCCAGGGGGTAGGGCGCGCCTCCCTACCCCGTGGCTTCCTCGAAGCTTCCCTGACGTCTACTCCAAGTCTCCTGGATTGCTTCCATTCCAAAAATAACTCTCCCAAAGGTTTCATTCCGTTTGGACTCCGTTTGATATTCCTTTTCTTCGAAACACTAAAATATGCAAGAAAACGGCAATTTGGGTTGGGCCTCCGGTTACTAGGTTAGTCCCAAAAATAATATAAAAGTGTTTAGTAAATCCCATAAATATCCAAAACAGATAATATAATAGCATGAATACTTCATAAATTATAGATACGTTGGAGACGTATCAGCATCCCCAAGCTTATTCCTGCTCGTCCTCGAGTAGGTAAATGATAAAAGGAAGAGTTTATGAAGTGTGAATGCTAGCAGGTGCACAAGTTTGATCAATGGTAATTTCAATCACCTTTTCTAGCATCATCATAACAGTAGCTCAACTCGTAGGACTTCTCATGATCAAGTAACAAGCTATTCACATGTTAAAGTATAGATCATAAACTTTCTTGAAAACCAACAAACCATGTTATTAGTCATCAAAACATTACAATTCATCTTATTTTCAGGAAGGGTCTATGCCAGAGCTTTGATTCAGCAAACTTCACATACTCAACTTTCATTTAGTCTTTCCCAATTGCTAACACTCACGTGATATTTATGGGTTCAATGTTTTAATCAGATACAGAGAAAGATAGGGGCTTATAGATTCGCCTCCCAACCTTTTACCTCAAGGGTAATGTCAACAATAATAGTTCATGATGCCTTACATCCAATTGGATATATATATATATATATATATATATATCAGGATCTTTCCAACACAATGTGCTTGCCAAAGGATAAAATGTAAAAAGGAAAGGTGAAGATCACCATGACTCTTGCATAAGGTATAAGACAAGAATAAAATATAGGCCCTTTGCAGAGGGAAGCAGAGGTTGTCATGCGCTTTTATAGTTGGATGCACAAAATCTTAGTGCGAAAGAACGTCACTTTATATTGCCACTTGTGATAGGGACCTTTATTATGCAGTCCGTCGCTTTTATTGCTTCCACAACACAAGATCATATAAAGCTTATTTTCTCCACACTAATAGATCATACATATTTAGAGAGCAATTTTTATTGCATGCACCGATGACAACTTGCTTGAAGTATCTTACTTAATCCATAGGTAGGTATGGTGGACTCTCATGGCAATACTGGTTTAAGGAATGTTTGGAAGCACAAGTAGTATCTCTACTTGGTGCAAATAATTTGGCAAGCATGAGGGGGAAAAGCAAGCTCAGCATGTTGAATGATCCATGACAATATACTTTATTTCAGATATAATAAAACATAACCCATTACGTTGTCTTTCTTGTCCAACATCAACCTTTTAACATGTCATATTTTAATGAGTGCTAACAATTACAAAAGATGTCCAATGTAGTATATTTATGTGTGAAATCTCTCTTCCCTCAATATTCTTTCATGAATTGTTCAAGTGACCAATACAATGTTTGCTAACCTTCAATAAATTTACCACCTCTACTTCTTATATGTGAAGTCATTACTCCCCATGGGATAAGCATATGAAACATGTATAATTTCAGATTTATTATATTCAGTTCATTCAACTATTTACTCATAGGATATAAGTGAAGCATATGAGTAAATGACAAACTACTCCAAAAGATATAAGTGAAGCTCAATGAGTAGTCGAATAATTTTGCAACTATGTGAAGACTCTCCATTTAATAATTTCAGATATTGATATTTTATTCAAACAGAAAGCAAAACAAAATAAAATTACATTCTAAGAATATCAAACATGATGTGCAGAAGCAAAAACTTAGGATCAACCGATACTAACCGATAGTTGTCGAAGAAGAAAGGTGGGATGCCAACCAGGGCATCCCCAAGCTTAGATGCTTGAGACTTCTTGAAATATTATCTTGGGATGCCTTGGGCATCCCCAAGCTTGAGATTTTGTGTCTCCTTAATTCCTCTCATATCACGGTCTCCCTAAATCTCAAAAGCTTCATCCACACAAAACTCAACAAGGACTCGTGAGATAAGTTAGTATAAACCAATGCAAAAACCTTATCATACTCTTCTGTAGCAAATCACTAAAATTATTAATCAACATTGCATACTAAATGCCTCCGCATATTTCATAGTCCTATCCTCAAATAGAATCATTAGACAAGCAAACATATGCAAACAATGCAAACATAACAGCAATCTGCCTAAACAGGACAGTCTGTGAAGAATGCAGCAAGATCCATACTTCCCTAGATCCAAAAATTATGAAAGAAAATTCCCACTGTAGTAAATTTGTCAGAGATTATTATGTAAAAGGTTTCAATATTTTATCACATTCTGACTTTTATAGGGAATTTTTGCAACAGTGGTAAACTTTCTGTTTTCAAACAGCAACATGAAGACTTGTAAAATAGGCATAGTAAAGGCTATCAATGCCACTTTTATTGAAATAAAAGATGCAAAACATTGTCCTAAATAACAGCAAGAAAATCCTAACAAAATAAATAGATGCTCCAAGCAAAACACATATCGTGTGGTGAATAAAAATATAGCTCCAAGTAAAGTTACCGATGAACGAAGACGAAAGAGGGGATGTCTTCCGGGGCATCCCCAAGCTTAAGCTCTTGGTTGTCCTTGAATATTACCTTGGGATGCCTTGGGCATCACCAAGTTTAGGCTCTTGCCATTCCTTATTCCATAGTCCATCAAATCTTTACCCAAAACTTCAAAACTTCACAACACAAAACTTAACAGAAAACTCGCGAGCTCCGTTAGTAAAAGAAAACAAACCACCACTTCAAGGTACTGTAATGAACTTATTATTTATTTATATTTGTGTTAAACCTACTATATTCCAACTTTTCTATGGTTCATAAACTCTATTACTAGCCATAGATTCATCAAAATAAGCAAACAACACACGAAAAACAGAATCTGTCAAAAACTGGCGGGTGTTCGAAATTCAAGCTACCTTTTCATCCACAATCAACCGCCCCTCCCCCACCTCTAGAATCTCGATTCCTACTCCAGTTCCCCAAAATCCCCCTCATGTACTCCCTGTACTCAAGCGCACTATCACGCCGGTCCATGCGGATCTCCGAGCCGGAGATCCTGAGGTCCGTCCTACCTCCGGGCACTGCGTGCTGTCGCTCAACAGTGGCATGGCGGCGCTTGACGAACAGTTTGCCGGCAAAGTGCTGATGGTAACCATCAACGGCGACCGGCCTCCCGTCTTGTTGGACGACCTTGTCAAAGCTCTTGGCATTGCACACGACATCCAAATAAGTGACTTGCTCGTTAACTCTGTCCGCCATCGGTTGATTTCTTCGTCAGGTTCCGGACAACTTTCGACTACAGTCGTGTGTTCGAATCTTCCCGGCGTTTGTTCTGCGATGGCTCGCTGGTGAGCTTTGATCGGTGGCACCCAGGATGGGGCTCAGTGCCCTCTGAGCTTGAGTTTTTAACAAATCTTACCTTCCATGGCATGCCTCGACGTGCTTGGAACAGCGAGTCCATGAATAAGCTTATCAAAGACCTTGGAGGTGAGCTCGTAAGTATGTTTGTTCCTCCAAACAACTAGGCTCTGACGGTTATGGCATGGATGAAGAACCGTCCACCATACCGATGGTGATTGGTGTTGAGATACCGGTGTAGGAACCGGGGTTGTACTATTCGTCGCCACCAAGGCCGTCGCGGACCACGTTAGGGATGTACCTGTATCGAGTGTTCGTGCATGTCGAAGAAGTGGTCAATCCATCAATCGAAGTCCTGCCGCCGCTGCTGGTGCCCGGGTCCATCGACGGCGTCCATTACAGGAGTCAAGGTCAGACTTTCCCCTTGTTGCTCGGAACGATGGATGGCACAAGGCCTACTCCATCGCGCAGCGGAGGCCACTGCTTCTTTGGGAGAAGAGGCAGGGTTGGCTGTCTGGATGTGCTCTAATTTGAGCTAACAACTGAATCTTGTCAAATGACCTGTTATATTTTTTTACCTGAACTTTTTTTAGAAAGGTCTATATGTCAACTTAATGTTCTAGAAGAACTTATATATTGTGTTTTCTGTCTGTTTTCTTTGCACAGCATTCAAGATATTTCCCTATCATTGATAAAGATGATGAACCGTTATGTACGAGTTCGTTGGTTTCAACATAGCCCTACCCGTAGCGATCCACTGCTTCCACCCTGATTGTGCTGCCTGCGTGAAATTTTTGTATGCAAGTTCAGTGTGCTATGATATTCTATATGATTGTGTCAACTATATAGGTTTTTACTGAGCATCATCAATGCATATGGCTGAAAGATGTATTTACGAGCATCGACCTATGGGTCTCTCTCTCTCTCACACACACACACACGCACAAGTGGGACCCGTTGAATTATTTCTTCGCTCGTGACAGCTTTTAATTAGGTTCCACTGTACTCTAACTTTTTTCTTAAGTTATTAATTGAGCTCACTGACTTCAAAAAGTTGTACAGAAGCCTTGTTTGGGCCTTTCTGGCGTCGCTGAATGTGGGCTGAGTAGCCATGTAAGCTTGTATTGTACTACACAGGCCTTTTTTCAACATCAGCAATGCAACTGGGCCGATAGTTGTACACAATCTGGGTCAACTTCTTATTCTCTGCTCCGCTGGGCTGCAAATCTTTCCTAGTAGGGATGAATTAGGCTTAACAAGAAAATGGGCTTTAAGGAATAATAAATGGGATGTAATTATAAAAACTGGGCTGTAACTATAAAAAATGCACCAAACACGTAATTAGTTTATAACATATTACTTTTGAATTTTGAAAATTTTAATTTCATTAATTTTTACGTAATACAATTTATATTGAAATTGTATTTAATCTGACTAGAAATTTCAGGACAAAAATATTTCAGATCCTATCAAAATGTTGGAAATTTTATTGAATTCTATTTTGAACGGTTGGTTGAAATTATTAATCGTTGTCCTAGATAGAAAATGGGTTGTACTTTTAACAAACTATAAATGGGTTGTAGTAAATTCCATTAGAATTCAAAAATGGGTTGTGCATTCTTACAAATTGCAAATGGGCTATAAGTTCTCTGCCACACACTTGTGGGCCTACTAAGTTGACGCGTATGCAAGGCTTTGTCAACTATAGTCAACACACGGTTCTAGCAGCAGTGTCCATTGGATGTCCATCCAACGGATGTCGTGCTTCTTCTTCAATCTCGAATATTCTAGCTTCAGCCGCCCAAAAAATGATTCCTCCCCCTGACATCTGGGGTGCACCGCTTCGGAGGCTGACCTGTGGGCCTACTAAGTTGACGCGTACTAAGGGCTTTGTCAACTTAGTCAATATAAATGATTCTAGCTGCAGTGACCGTACGATGTCCATCCAACGGCCGTTGTGAATCTTCAACCTTTGGTCTTCTTGCTCCAGCCGCCCAAAGCAGCGCCGGTCGCGCCACATGCTCCTGCCTCCCGTGGCCGGTTGTGCTGCCGTGGAGGCCTCACCTCCCCCTACCACTCCCACCGCTGGCCAGGCCCTGCGGCGACAGTGTCCTCACACTACAGCCGAACCAGTGAACCCTCATACTCCTCGCCGTGTGGGCATACACTACCGTGTCTTCCCCGGCTCCGCGTCGTCCCCTTCCTAGGCCTCACCGTCGTCCATCGCCTTGGTGCTCTCGGCGGGGCATGGTCAATGTGGTCAACGACCGACTTCCATCGGAAGATTAATGTATGTGGAGAGGCTGACAACTGGGTCCACGGCCGCAGCAAGGAAGTGCCTCCTTATTACGGGGAAAATAATTATTCCTCCACCTGACAGTAGGTACCCACCGGATGGGCCACCGTATTTCATGAAAAAACGTTTCCCCCTGACTGTTGGGACCCACCAGCTACATCTTCGCATGCAAGAAAGTGCGTCCATATTATGGGCAAAAAAATGATTCGCCCCCTGATTGCTGGGACCCACCAGCTACATCTTCGCACGCAAGGAAGTGCGTCCATATTACGGGAAAAAATGATTCGCCCCCTGACTGCTGGGACCCACCAGCTACATCTTCGCATGCAAGGAAGTGCCTTACAGTCGGGACCCACCCGGTCGAAGCATATGTAGCGTTGTCATTCTGGTCGCGAACGTGTATGTACATACTGGTCGATCGGTCTGTCTGCAGGCTGCATCGATGAACCGTGGCCGTGTAAGGAAGGGCACGTGTGGTAGTAGAGGTGCGCACGTGTGGTAGTAGAGGCACGCATGTAGCATGTACACGTACGTACAGCGGCGAGGGTGCAAGAAAGTAAATATGGCCACGTACGTACATACGGGTGGGGTCTCAAACGCCTACTCACGCATACGTACGACCAGGGCTCGTGTACATGGTTGTGGCTGGGTCAGAATGGAGAAACTGCATCGTCGTCGTGTTCATGGGGAGGTAATGGAATGCGTCGTGTTCATCGGGAGGCAACAGAACGCATGCTGTTCATCGGGAGCCAACCGCCTTGGATGGAACAGCCGATGGAAACGAGGCCTGGCTTATCGTAGAACGGAGGAAACGGCCTTTTGTTCGACCGGCCACGATCGAAACAGGATCCTGTTCATCGGGAGGGGTCTGGCGTACCGCAAAACGGAGGAAACGGACCTCCTATGGTCGAAACGGGGTCCTGTTGATCGGGAGGGGTGTGGCATACCGCAAAACGGAGGAAACAGACTTGTGTTGGAGCGCTATGGTCAAAAAGGGGGTCGTGTTCATCAGGAGGGGTATGGCGTACCGCAAAACGGGACTCCATGGGATATTGTTCATCTCCAACGTTGACTGCCTCCATGGGCTACTGTTCATCCACCTTTGGCTGCCTCCACGGTCTCCTGTTCATCCATCGTCGACCTCCTCCAGCCTCCATCTGTGATTGTTCATCCACGGGCTCCTGTTCATCTAGCCTCCACCGCGCGCCCGTCCTCCGGCTACTGTTCAACCAGCCCTCTCCACGGGGGTCCTGTTCAACCACCCCTCCACGAGCTACTGTTCATCCAACCCTCCACTGGCTACTGTTCAACCAGCCCTCCACTGGCTACTGTTCAACCAGCCCTCCACGGGGTCCTGTTCATCCACCGGCTCGATCGATCGGGGTACTGTTCATCCAGCGGTAACGGCCCCTACTACCACGGGGTCTTGTTCATCCAACACCCCACCGGGAACTGATCATCCAAACCCCCTAAACAATGCTCATTGTTCATCCAGAGGCAGCATCGATCAACTTCAGTTAGCAGCACTAGTGAAGGAATCACACTCAGGTTCAGTTAACAACAAGGGATTGATCGATTGCTCGGGTTCAGTAACAGCCTGCAATGCAATCGCTCCGGTTCAATTAGAGCCCAACGCCTCGCACACACGCGCATATGTACGAGAGGAACACGCATCACTCGGCCCCCGACCACCCACCGTAACCGGGAACTCCCCGATATTTTCCTCGCCCTCGCTTCTACCACGATTTTTTCCGTCATGGACGACCCAAAGAATGTCATGCAACTGCGTCTCCGGCCCGCCCAGGATGAAAAGCCCATTTTCTGTCATGATTTTTTGTCATAGAAGTAGGACCCCACCATATTTATGATGATACCAGGTTTTTTCACAATTATTGTCATAGAAGTGTCATAAGTATGACAGAAAAAAAATTGTTCAGCCAAAAATGTCACGGATGTGTCTTTTTTTGTAGTGTTGTGGATGCGCGGGGTGGCGCCTGGGCCAACTCCTGGGGCTTGGCGACCTCACCCTTGGTTAACTGTAGGCAAAGTAGCACTGTTCGAGGCGTGCTTTGTACAGTTGAACCTGTATAAGTACTCATACTGCTTTTAGCTATGGTTGTTAAGTGCCCCTGCTGGTTTCAGTTAAGGTTGTTAAGTACTCCTACTGCTTTTACAGCTTGTCGTGTTTCTTCAGTCCTGTCTTCCTCCAGCCGCCAAAACCAAACTAGCACCGACAGGGCCGCCTACTTCCGCCTCCCACGGCTGGCTGTGCCTTAGCGCACGCATCGCTACCCCACCGTCTCCTAAATCGTTAACACCAACGTCCAAGGTCTCGTCGTCGTCCTCCGCGCGCTTTGGTGTGCTCGCCGCGCCGCCACCCTCTCGCGTTGTCAACATGGTCAACAAACAACAGGAATCGGCAGAAGTACGTGGAGAGGATGACAATAGGGGCCCACCATGTCAGCGTATGGAAAAAGAAAATGCTTCCTGCTAGTGGTTTCCTGACATCTGGGACCCATGACATCGTCAGCGTATATAGTCAATAGGCAAGAGAACATCACAAGATCGGCTGACACCTAGGATGTAGCTACTCGAGTAGTATTTTTTCTATTGTTGAGATGGAGCAGGGTTTCAACTGGGCTATGGCCCATCTAGCCCAGGCTTATATTTTATGTCCATCATATGACCAGCCCAGCTATTTTTTCTTTGTGAAAATGAGCCCAGTTTATTTTTTCTGAAGAATCTCCAATCCAGGCCTACTTATTTTTCTAAGCCCTGATGGACTACAACTCTTTCAAGACGCCTGTGAATCTTGAAAGTAATATGAAATGGGTTGTAAATGTAAAAACCGATGACAAATTGGCAATTACTTTATAATTTCTGATTTTTTTTCACATTTCAGATTCCTATTTCACTAGGCTTTAACCTAATTTAAATATATCTTCAAAGTACTTTAAATCTGGCTTGACATTTCAGTATTAAAAATAGTTTGCAACCCACAAAAATATGCGAAATTTTGTTTAAATTTTTAACCCTGTCCCTAGCCAACAAAAAACGAACTGCAATAAATTGCATAAGAAGTTGCAATGAGCTATATATAAATTATTAAAAAAATAGGGAATGGTCTGACTTGTGGGCCTATTAAGTTGACGCGTATGCAAGATTTTTTTACTTATTATATATGTCAACAAACGATTCTAGCAGACATAACCGTTGGATGTCAATCCAACGACTGTCGTGTTTCTTCAATCTCTGATCTTCTTTCTCCAGCCGCCAAATCCAGCAACGGCGGGACCGCCTGCTCCTGCCTCCCGTGGTCGGCTATGCTGCCGCGCAGGCCTCACCGCACCCTACTACTCCCACCACTGGCCAGGCCATCCCTCTACTCACCCACATCCCTCCATTGTTGTGGCTTCGTCGCCTCTGGGTCATTCCCTTCCTGGGTCTCGCCGTCGTCCATCGCACTGGTGTTCTCGGCACAGCGTGGTCAACATTGTCAACAAACAATAACATCGGAAGAGGGATGTACATGGAGAGGCTGACAGTTGGGACCCACATGGTCCATGGCCACACGCAAGTAAGTACCTCCTTATTACGCCAAAAAGAATGAATACTCCTGCTGACAGCTCAGACCCACTAGCTATATCTTCGCACGCAAGGAAGTGCCTCCTTATTACACACACAAAAATGAATACTCCCCTTGCTAGCTGGGACCCACCATAGTGGGAGGCTGACTTGTGGGCCTACTAAGTTGCCGCAGACGGAGGGCTTTGTCAACTAAGTCAAGAAACGATTATATCACCAGTGACCATTGGATTGTTAACATCCAACGGTCGTCCTGCTTCTTCAACCTCTGATTTTCTTGCTTCAACCGTCCAAACCACCACATGCTCTTGCCTCCCGTGGTTGGCTGTGCTGCCGCGGAGGCCTCACCGCCCCCTAATACTCCCGCTGCTGGCCAGGCCCTGCGGCGACGGCAACCTCACACCGCAGTCGAACCAGTGAACCCTCGTACTCCTCTCCGCGTGGGCATCCACTGCCGCATCTTCCCCGGCTCCGTATCGTCCCCTTTCTAGGCCTCACCATCGTCCACCGCCTTGGTGCTCTCGGCGTGGCGTGGTCAATGTGGTCAACGAACGACTTCCATCAGAGGAGTACTGTACGTGGAGAGGCTGACGGCTAGGTCCACGGCCGCAGCAAGGAAGTGCCTCCTTATTACGCGGAAAATAATGATTCCTCCACCTGACAGCAGGGACCCACCAGACGGGCCACCGTATTTCATGAAAAAAAATGTTTCCCCCCTGACTGCTGGGGCCCACCAGCTACATCTTCACATGCAAGGAAGTGCCTGACAGTCGGGACCCACCTGGTCGAAGCATACTGATAACCCACAAGTATAGGGGATCGCAACAGTTTTCGAGGGTAGAGTATTCAACCCAAATTTATTGATTCGACACAAGGGGAGCCAAAGAATATTCTCGAGTATTAGCAGCTGAGTTGTCAATTCAACCACACCTGGAAACTTAATATCTACAACACGTCTATTTGGAAAACAGCGTTAGTCCGGGTTAGTTCCATTCAAATCATGCAAGTTAGAGTCCAAAACAAGGGTAAAAGTGTTTGGAAAAGTAGATACCACGGAGACGTATCAACTCCCCCAAGCTTAAACTTTTGCTTGTCCTCAAGCAATTCAGTTGACAAACTAAAAGTGATAAAGAAGAACTTTTACAAACTCCGTTTGCTCTTGTTGTTGTAAATATGTAAAGCCAGCATTCAAGTTTTCAGCAAAGATTATGAACTAACCATATTCACAATAACGCATAGGTCTCATGTTTACTCATATCAATGGCATAATCAACTAGCGAGCAATAATAATAAATCTCGGATGACAACACTTTCTCAAAACAATCATAATATGATATAACAAGATGGTATCTCGCTAGCCCTTTCTGAGACCGCAAAACATAAATGCAGAGCACCTTTAAAGATCAAGGACTGACTAGACATTGTAATTCATGGTAAAAGAGATCCAATCAAGTCATACTCAATGTAAACTAACAGTAATGAATGCAAATGACAGCGGCGCTCTCCAACTGGTGCTTTTTAATAAGAGGATGATGACTCAACATGAAAGTAAATAGATAGGCCCTTCGCAGAGGGAAGCAGGGATTTGTAGAGGTGCCAGAACTCGGTTGTGAAATAGAGGTGAATAATATTTTGAGCGGTATACTTTCATTGTCAACATAACAACCAAGAGATGGCGATATCTTCCATGCTACACACATTATAGGCAGTTTCCAAAAAGAATGGTAAAGTTTATACTCCCCCTCCACCAAAAAGCATCAATCCATGGCTTGCTCGAAACAACGAGTGCCTCCAACTAACAAGAGTCCCAGGGGGAGTTTTGTTTGCAATTATTTTCATTTAGTTTGCATAAAGCATTGGACTGGGCATCCCGGTGACCAGCCACTTTCTCGCGAGTGAGGAGCGGAGTCCACTCCTCTTGAGAATAACCCGCCTAACATGGAAGATACGGACAACCCTAGTTGATACATGAGCTATTCGAGCATACAAAACATGATATTTATTTGAAGGTTTAGAATTTGGCACATACAAATTTACTTGGAATGGCAGGTAGATATCGTATATAGGTAGGTATGGTGGACTCATATGGAACAACTTTGGGGTTTATGGAATTGGATGCACAAGTAGTATTCCTGCTTAGTACAAGTGAAGGCTAGCAAAAGACTGGGAAGCGACCAGCTAGAGAACGACAACAGTCATGAACATGCATTAAAATTAATCAACACCGAATGCAAGCATGAGTAGGATATAATCCACCATGAACATAAATATTGTGAAGGCTATGTTGATTTTGTTTCAACTACATGCGTGAACATGTGCCAAGTCAAGCCACTCGAATCGTTCAAAAGAGGATACCACCCTATCATACCACATCACAACCATTTTAATAGCATGTTGGCACGCAAGGTAAACCATTAAGCTCCTAGATAATTAAGCATGGCATAAGCAACCATAATCTCTAATTGTCATTGCAAACATGTTTATTCATAATAGGCTGAATCAGGAACGATGAACTGATCATATTTACAAAAACAAGAGAGGTCGACTTCATACCAGCTTTTCTCATCTCAATCAGTCCATCATATATCGTCATAATTGCCTTTCACTTGCACGACCAAATGATGTGAATAATAATAATAGTGCGCATGCATTGGACTAAGCTGGAATCTGCAAGCATTCAATAAACAAGAGAAGACAAAGCAATATGGGCTCTTTTGTTAGATCAACAATAATGCATATAAGAGTCACTTCAACAATTTAATTATGGTTGAGGGAGTCCTGGATTAGGGGGTCTCCGGACAGCCGGACTGTTAGACTATGAAGATACAAGATTGAAGACTTCGTCTCATGTCCGGATGGGACTCTACTTGGCGTGGAAGGCAAGCTAGGCAATTCGGATACGGATATCTCCTCCTTTGTAACCGACCTTGTGTAACCCTAACCCTCTCCGGTGTCTATATAAATCGGAGAGCTTTAGTGCGTAGGACACAACAACTACAACATACAATCATACCATAGGCTAGCTTCTAGGGTTTAGCCTCTTTGATCTCGTGGTAGATCTACTCTTGTACTACCCATATCATCAATATTAATCAAGCAGGACGTAGGGCTTTACCTCCATCAAGAGGGCCCGAACCTGGGTAAAACATTGTGTCCCCTGCCTCCTGTTACCATCCAGCCTAGACACACAGTTCGGGACCCCCTACCCAAGATCCGCCGGTTTTGACACCGACATTGGTGCTTTCATTGAGAGTTCCTCTGTGTCGTCGCCATTAGGCTTGATGGCTCCTACTATCATCAATAGCGATGCGGTCCAGGGTGAGACTTTTCTCCCCAACAGATCTTCGTCTTCGGCGGCTTTGCACTGCGGGCCAATTCGCTTGGCCATCTGGAGCAGATTGAAAGTTACTCCCCTGGCCACCAGGTCAGGTTTGGAAGCTTAAACTACATGGCCGATATTCGTGGAGACTTGACCTTCGACGGATTCGAGCCTCTGCCTTGTGCGTCACGCGGTCATGATGAGTACGATTTAGCTCTACCATCAGACAGTGTTCAGGAGATCGCACCGGCAGCCACTCCGACCCTCAATTCGGAGCCAGTTGCGCCTTCCGTGGACGGGTGGATGGACCCTGCCACGGAGGCCTTACCCTCAGCGGCGATCAAGCCGAACATCGACCTTACCTTGCACGAGAGCCGTGTTGATAAACTATCGGATCCTTCTCCGGCCACGGACTCCGAACCGCCTGCGCCTGTTCCTATCGAATCTGATTGGGCGCCGATCATGGAGTTTACCTCCGCGGATATTTTTCAGCACTCACACTTTGGTGACATACTGAAATCGTTAAGGTCTCTCTCCTTATCAGGAGGATCCTGCCCGAACTATGTCCGGCAGGACTGGGATGCGGACGACGAAGAAATTCGAGGCCCACCCACCACCCACTTAGTAGCCACTGTCGATGACTTAACCGACATGCTCGACTTTGACTCCGAAGACATCAACGGCATGGACGACGATGCGGGAGGCGAAGAGGAACCACCGCCCACAGGGCACTAGACAGCCACCTCATCATATGATATATACATGGTGGATACACCCAAAGAAGGCAATGGCAACGAGACAGCGGAGGATGACCCCTCCAAGAAGCAACCCAAGCGCCAACGTCAGCGGCGCCGCTCTAAGTCCCGCCAAAGCAAAAGTGGTGATACCGGCACAAGAGATAATAATACTCCAGATAGTGCCGAAGACAACAACAATCCCCTCCAGCAAGAGCAGGAGGATGGAGGAGCCAGCCCTCCTGAGAGAGCGACAGATGGAGAAGAGGAGGATGATAATTACATGCCCCCCTCCGAAGACGAGGCAAGCCTCGGCGACCACAAATTCGTTGTGCTAGAGGATCCTGTCGAACAAGAGCGCTTCAAACGCCGGCTTATAGCCACGGCAAATAGCCTTAAGAAAAAGCAGCAGCAGCTTCAAGCTAATCAGGATCTGCTAGCTGACAGATGGACTAAAGTCCTCGCGGCCGAGGAATATAAACTCGAGCGCCCCTCCAAGAGTTACCCAAAGTGCAGGTTGCTACCCCGACTGGAGGAAGAAGCGTATGATACGGCTGATCGGCCACCTCGTGGCCACGATAGAGAGGCATTCCAGCCAAAAACTCAGCCTCCACCCCGTCGCCATTCAAATAAAAAGGCATGGGGAGATATGCCAGACCTGTGAGACATATTGGAGGACAAAGCAAAGCATGCAAGATCAATCTACGGATCACGAGGGCGCCCCACTCTGCGAGACGATAAACGTCACGCCGGATACAGTAAAAGCAAATCCGGCCGGGCCGAACACAGCGGGCAAGACCCATTCGAGCTGCGTCGCGATATAGCCCAATACAGAGGCGCCGCACACCCCTTATGCTTCACATACAAAGTAATGATGATCAAATCCCAGAAGGTTTCAAACCTGTAAATATTGAATCATACGACGGCACAACAGATCCCGCAGTATGGATCGAGGATTTCCTCCTCCATATCCACATGGCCCGCGGTGATGACTTACATGCCATCAAATACCTCCCACTAAAGCTCAAGGGACCAGCGCAACATTGGCTTAATAGCTTGCCAGCCGAGTCCATCACCCGTTGGGAAGATCTGGAAGCCGCATTCCTCAACAACTTTCAGGGCACTTATGTGCGGCCACCATATGCCGATGACTTGAGCCACATAATTCAGCAGCCAGAAGAATCGGCCAGGCAATTCTGGACTCGGTTCCTAAGAAAGAAAAATAAAATTGTCGACTGTCCGGAAGCAGAGGCCCTAGCGGCTTTCAAACACAACATCCGCGACGAATGGCTAGCCCGGCACCTTGGTCAGGAAAAGCCGAAATCTATGGCAGCCCTCATGACACTCATGACCCGCTTTTGTGCAGGAGAAGACAGCTGGCTGGCTTGTAGTAATAACATATCAAAGAACCATGGTACTTCGGATACCAAGGACGGCAATAGCAGGTCACGTCGCAACAAACATAAGCGCCGCATTAACAGCGATAATAACGAGGATACGGCAGTCAATGCTGGATTCAAAGGCTCTAAACCCGGTGAGCGGAAAAAGCCATTCAAACAAAGTACGCCAGGACCGTCCAGCTTGGACTGTATAATCGATCACTCGTGTCAAATACACGGCACCCTAGACAAGCCAGCCAATCACACCAACAGGGATTGTTGGGTGTTCAAGCAGGCCGGCAAGTTAATTGCCGAAAACAAGGACAACGGGCCACATAGCGATGACAAGGGGGAATCCCGGCAGCCACACACCGAAGGACAGAAGAGGTTTCCCCCACAAGTGTGGACGGTGAACATGATATACGCAACCCACATCCCCAAGAGGGAGCGGAAGCGTGCGCTCAGGGACGTATATGCGTTGGAGCCAGTCGCCCCAAAGTTCAACCCTTGGTCCTCCTGTCCGATCACCTTCGATCACAGGGACCACCCCACTAGTATCCGTCATGGCGGATTCGCCGCACTGGTTCTGGACCCAATCATTGATGGATTTCACCTCACTCGAGTCCTTATGGATGGCGGCAGCAGCCTGAACCTGCTTTATCAGGACACAATGCACAAAATGGGTATAGACCCCTCAAGGATCAAACCCACAAAAATGACCTTTAAGGGCGTCATTCCAGGCGTAGAGCCCCATTGTACAGGCTCAATTACACTGGAAGTGGTCTTTGGATCCCTGGACAACTTCCGAAGCGAAGAGTTAATCTTTGATATAGTCCCGTTCCGCAGTGGTTATCATGCACTGCTCGGGCGAACCGCATTTGCGAGATTCAATGCGGTACCGCATTATGCATACCTCAAGCTCAAGATGCCAGGACCTCGCGGGGTTATTACAGTCAATGGAAACACAGAGCGCGAGGAGCACACTGCGGCCCTCGTAGCAGAAGCGCAAAACAGCCTCTCAAGGCAATCCACCAGTTCGGCGTTTCAAGACCCGGACACCTTCAAGCGCGCTCGGAGCAATCGACAAATAGACCGCCTGGCGTGATCTGAGCTCGTGTAGCAATGCGGCCCCCACCCCAGTCCCGGCCAAACGGCGAAGCTCGTGCCAGCGTACATAATTACGCATTAAAAATACCATGGGCACAGGTGGGGAGGGGGGGCACACTACGGCACGCCCCAAGACGGGGCTTAAACCACACTAGGGGCTTCCCGTTTGGTTATTTTTCTCTTTTTTCAGGACCTTAATCTCTGGAAACCCTGTCCGGCAGCACTATTGCCGAACACATGATGCAGCAACCAAGGAGGCAGAAAGCTACGTCACACCATGGAATTCCCAGGTGGATTACAATACCGAGCGAAATATTTGATTTAATACTATTCCTCAGCTTGCCCTTGGGAGGTACATAGTCCCACTCTTTGCTTATCGCACTATCTGTATCATTCTGCTTCAACGCACCTTTTTGAATAAACAATGCATAACATCACGACTATTATTGCATTATTGTTATATATATATGTGTGTGTGTGTGTGTTCATTAACGACGCCTTGCAACCGTACACTTTGGTACGGCCAATACACCAGGGGCTTACATACCCCACAACATGGTGTGAAAAGTCCAAACACTTTCACAAGTGCGGCACCCCGAACTTATAGCATTATATGCATCAGCTCCGAATCATGTCTTTGGTAAAATGTTGGATTTGCCTGGCTCCTATGTTTTGGTACCTTACGTTCCGCTCTATCGGCTAAGGTAGCGCTAGGAGAACTACTGCGATTGTGCCCCAGTTCTGCCGGGCTGAGCACCTCAGTAGAGAAAGCTAAAACTGACTGTCATGATAAGGCGAGAGAGTGGTTGCTGTTCGGCGAGGTTTTCGAGTCCCTAAAGACTTATGCCTCTTAGGGCGAGGGGCCGGCCTTGTCCAGCATAAAGGCGTGTATCGCGCCCCGAATTCGGCCTTCCGAATACCAGGGTGAGGGAGTCCTGGATTAGGGGGTCTCCGGACAGCCGGACTATCTCCATTGGGCGGACTGCTAGACTATGAAGATACAAGATTGAAGACTTCGTCTCGTGTCCGGATGGGACTCTACTTGGCATGGAAGGCAAGCTAGGCAATACGTATATGGATATCTCCTCCTTTGTAACCGACCTTGTGTAACCCTAACCCTCTCCGGTGTCTATATAAACCGAAGGGTTTTAGTCCGTAGGACAACAACCATAACATACAATCATACCATAGGCTAGCTTCTAGGGTTTAGCCTCTCTGATCTCGTGGTAGATCTACTCTTGTACTACCCATATCATCAATATCAATCAAGCAGGACGTAGGGTTTTACCTCCATCAAGAGGGCCCGGACCTGGGTAAAACATTGTGTCCCCTGTCTCCTGTTACCATCCGGCCTAGACGCACAGTTCGGGACCCCCTACCCGAGATCCACCGTTTTGACACCAACATTGGTGCTTTCATTGAGAGTTCCTCTGTGTCGTCGCTGTTAGGCTTGATGGCGCCTACTATCATCGATAGCGATGCGGTCCAGGGTGAGACTTTTCTCCCCGGACTGATCTTCGTATTCGGCGGCTTTGCACTGCAGGCTAATTCGCTTGGCCATCTGGAGCAGATTGAAAGCTATGCCCCTGGCCATCAGGTCAGATTTGGAAGTTTGAACTACACGGCCGACATCCGTGGAGACTTGATCTTCGACGGATTCGAGCCACAGCCGGGCGCGCCGCACTGTCGTGATGGGTATGACCTAGCTCTGCCGCTGAACAGTACCCCAGAGGCTGCGCCCGCATCAGCTCCGACCCTTAGCTCGGAGCCAACTGCGCCAGTCGAGGACGGGTGGTTAGACACCGCCTCAGTGGCTGCAGTCTCAACGGCGATCGAGCCGAACACCAGCCTAACCCTCTGCGCTGCCCGTGACTCCAAGGTGCCAGACTCTTTTCCGGACTCCGAACCATCCGCGCTCCTGCCAATCGAATCCGATTGGGCGCCGATCATGGAATTCACCGCCACGGATATCTTTCAGCACTCGCCCTTCGACGACATTCTGAATTCACTAAGGTCTCTCTCTTTGTCAGGAGAGCCCTGGCCGGATTATGGCCAACAGGATTGGGATGCGGACGACGAAGAAATTCGACGCCCACCCACCACCCACTTCGCAGCTATAACACCCCGGATGTATTTTACCTTATATGTATCCCAACTCTTGCCGTTTCTGGCACTAAGTTATTTTATTTCCTCGGGTTCGGGTTTTTGTCTCCGTGTGTTGTTGCCTTTTTCATGCATCACATATCATGTCATCATGTGCATTGCATTTGCATACGTGTTCGTCTCATGCATCCGAGCATTTTCCCCGTTGTCCGTTTTGCATTTCGGTGATCCTATCTCCTCCGGTGCCCCTTTCTACCTCCTTTCGTGTGTGGGGGTTAAACTGTTGGAAATATGCCCTAGAGGCAATAATAAAAGTATTATTATTATATTTCCTTGTTCATGATAATTGTCTTTTATTCATGCTATAACTGTATTATCCGGAAATCGTAATACACGTGTGAATACATAGACCACAATATGTCCCTAGTGAGCCTCTAGTTGACTAGCTCGTTGTGATCAACAGATAGTCATGGTTTCCTGGCTATGGACATTGGATGTCGTTGATAACGGGATCACATCATTAGGAGAATGATGTGATGGACAAGACCCAATCCTAAGACTAGCACAAAAGATCGTGTAGTTCATTTGCTAGAGCTTTGCCAATGTCAAGTATCTCTTCCTTCGACCATGAGAGCGTGTAACTCCTGGATACCGTAGGAGTGCTTTGGGTGTATCAAACGTCACAACGTAACTGGGTGACTATAAAGGTGCACTACAGGTATCTCCGAAAGTATCTATTGTTTTATGCGGATCGAGACTGGGATTTGTCACTCCGTGTAAACGGAGAGGTATCTCTGGGCCCACTCGGTAGGACATCATCATATGCGCAATGTGACCAAGGAGTTGATCACGGGATGATGTGTTACGGAACGAGTAAAGTGACTTGCCGGTAACGAGATTGAACAAGGTATTGGATACCGACGATCGAATCTCGGGCAAGTAACATACCGATAGACAAAGGGAATTGAATACGGGATTGATTAAGTCCTTGACATCGTGGTTCATCCGATGAGATCATCGTGGAACATGTGGGAGCCATCATGGGTATCCAGATCCCGCTGTTGGTTATTGACCGGAGAACGTCTCGGTCATGTCTACATGTCTCCCGAACCCGTAGGGTCTACACACTTAAGGTTCGATGACGCTAGGGTTATAAAGGAAGTTTGTATGTGGTTACCGAATGTTGTTCGGAGTCCCGGATGAGATCCCGGACGTCACGAGGAGTTCCGGAATGGTCCGGAGGTAAAGATTTATATATGGGAAGTCCTATTTTGGCCACCGGAAAATGTTCGGGATTTTTCGGTATTGTACCGGGAAGGTTCTAGAAGGTTCCGGAGTGGGGCCCACCTGCATGGGGGGACCCACATGGACGTGGGTAGTGGGGGCAAGGCCCCACACCCCTGGTCAAGGCGCACCAAGATCCCCCCTTAGAAGGAATAAGATCATATCCCGAAGGGATAAGATCAAGATCCCTAAAAAGGGGGGATAACAATCGGTGGGGAAGGAAATAATGAGATTTCTTTCCTCCCACCTTGGCCAACGCCCCAATGGACTTGGAGGGCAAGAAACCAGCCCCTCCACCCCTATATATAGTGGGGAGGCGCATGGGAGCTATAGACGAAGTTCTGGCGCAGCCCTCCCCTCTCCCAAGTCCTCCTCCTCTCCCGTGGTGCTTGGCGAAGCCCTGCAGGATTGCCACGCTCCTCCACCACCACCACGCCGTTGTGCTGCTGCTGGATGGAGTCTTCCTCAACCTCTCCCTCTCTCCTTGCTGGATCAAGGCATGGGAGACGTCACCGGGCTGTACGTGTGTTGAACGCGGAGGTGCCGTCCGTTCGGCACTAGGATCATCGGTGATTTGGATCACGACGAGTACGACTCCATCAACCCCGTTCACTTGAACGCTTCCGCTTAGCGATCTACAAGGGTATGTAGATGCACTCTCTTTCTACTCGTTGCTGGTCTCTCCATAGATAGATCTTGGTGACACGTAGGAAAATTTTGAATTTCTGCTACGTTCCCCAACAGTGGCATCATGAGCTAGGTCTATTGCGTAGATTCTTTGCACGAGTAGAACACAAAGTAGTTGTGGGCGTTGATTTTGTTCAATATGCTTGCCGTTACTAGTCCAATCTTGTTTCGACGGTATTGTGGGATGAAGCGGCCCGGACCGACCTTACACGTACTCTTACGTGAGACAGGTTCCACCGATTGACATGCACTTGGTGCATAAGGTGGCTAGCGGGTGCCAGTCTCTCCCACTTTAGTCGGAACGGATTCGATGAAAAGGGTCCTTATGAAGGGTAAATAGCAATTGGCATATCACGTTGTGGTCTTGCGTAGGTAAGAAACGTTCTTGCTAGAAACCCATAGCAGCCACGTAAAACATGCAACAACAATTAGAGGACGTCTAACTTGTTTTTGCAGGGTATGCTATGTGATGTGATATGGCCAAGAAGAATGTGATGAATGATATGTGATGTATGAGATTGATCATGTTCTTGTAATAGGATTCACGACTTGCATGTCGATGAGTATGACAACCGGCAGGAGCCATAGGAGTTGTCTTTATTTATTGTATGACCTGCGTGTCATTGAAGAACGCCATGTAAACTACTTTACTTTATTGCTAAACGCGTTAGTCATAGAAGTAGAAGTAGTCGTTGGCGTGACAACTTCATGAAGACACGATGATGGAGATCATGATGATGGAGATCATGG